>NC_054486.1:44906685-45251685 GCF_017639515.1 Carcharodon carcharias | reverse complement strand
ACAAGCCTTTGGTCATTTGACCCTGATGTTTCCTTATGTGGCTCAGTGACGCACTATGCTTTACAGTACCCTTGTTAAGCACCTTGGGACATTTCATTACATTAAATATGCCATATAAATTATAAGTCGCTATTGGTTGTGGCACTGGAGAAGGTTCCAGAGATATGGAGAGGTGAGGCCATAGATTTGAAGGCAAGATTGAGAATTCAAAAGTTGAGACGTTGTTTAATTGGGAGGTGAGGAAGGGGTGATAGGTGAATGGCACTTGGTGCAAGTTAGGACACGGGCAGCAGATTTTTGTGTGATGCCAAATTCAGAGAGACTAGAACATGGGCGACCAGCCAGGAGTGCATTGGAATAGTTGAGGCTAAAGGTTACGAAGGCCTGGGTGAGTGTTTCAGCAACAGGTGAGCTAAGACTGGGTTGGAATCACGGGTGGGAATAGGCTTTTTCGTGCAGGATTTGTGATAGAAAACAAATATGACTGCAAGGCTTTGAACAGCTTGGATTAGCATCAGACAGTTGTCAGGGAGAGGGATGGACCCAGTAGAGAGTTTGTGGCAGGAATCATAGCCAATGGCTTCAATCTTCTCAATATTTAGTTGCAGGAAATTTCTGCTCATCCAGTACTGGATGTCGGATTAACAATCTGAAGATCTAGAGACAGTGAAGGGGTCAAGGGAGGTGGTGGTGAAATAGAGCTGGGCATTGTCAGTGTACATGTGTAAACTGATGCTGTGTTTTTGGATGGTGTTGTGTACGGGCAGCATGGAGATGAGAGGAATCCAAGGGGACACATGATCCAGACGTAACTATGTGGAAGCAGAAAGAAAAGTCATAGCAAGTTGTACTCTGGATATGATTAGATAGATAAGAATGGAACCAGGTTAATGCAGTCCCACCCAACTGGACGTTGATGGAGAGGTGTTATATGAGGATGACGTAGTCAACCTTCCCAAAGGCTGTAGATAGGTCGAAAAGGACAAAGAGCGATAGACACACTGCATGTCATTTTTGATTGTTAGGAGCCATTTCACTACCATAGCATGGATGGAAATATGATTTAGAGAGATTCAAACATGGAGTTCTGGGAAAAATAGGCACAGATTCCAGAGGTGACATCTTGAAGACTTTGGAGCAGAAAGGAAGTTTGGACATTGGGCTAGTCATTTGCAAGAATGGAGATCGGGGTTTGTTTTTTTGAGGAAGGAAACAGTACCTGAGGAGAGAGAACTGTTAACAATGTCAGCTAACATGAGAACCTGGAAGAGAAGTCAGGTAGTCAGTAGCTTCGTGGGAATAGGGCCGAGAGAACAATGGGTGGACAAGATGAGCCTAGAGAGCATTTGAGGGGAGACTGAGTAAAACGAGAAAAAGATACAAGGTCATGGCTAGGGCATGGGGAGAAGCATAGAGGAGCTTTAGCCTGGTGAGCTTGGGGACGGAGGGAAATGGCAGCTAATCAAGTAGTCTGACTCTTCATGCTAAAGAAATCTGAGAGCTTGTGTTTGAATCAGTTGACAGGATAGGCATTACCTAAGGGGAGGCTTTAACAAGATGGTTTGTAGTAGAGATAAATAGCTGGGGTTATCTTTGCATCCTAGGATGACCCTGGATAGTGAGTAGATTTGGCTGGTAAGAGCAGGACCTGATACTGTTTTATGTGGTTCAGTCAGATCTGCCAGTGGTTGGTCCACATAAACATTCAAATATGTGTCCCCTGGACTTTAGGTAGAGTGCAGAGGAGGGCCATACTGGGGAGGCAGCCAGGTTGGGAAAGGGTGAAATAAACAGAAAATGCTGGAAGAACTCAGGTCTGGCAACATCTGTGGAGAGAGAAACAGAGTTAACGTGTTGAGTCTGTATGACTCTTCAGCTGTACAAGCTCAAGATGTTAACTCTGTTTCTCTCTGCACAGATGCTGCCAGACCCGCTGAGTTTTTCCAGCATTTTTTATTTTTATTTAAGATTTCCAGCATCCGCAGTATTTTGCTTTCATCTTATGATTGAGTAGATTGATAGCTGCAGAAATGTTGCAGTGAATGGAAGAGCAAAGGGCAAACAGTTGGGCTTTTTAAAGTGCAGTTATAAGTGAATTGGAAGCTTTTTCCCAGGGGTGAATACAGAAGGACATACGTTCAGGAGGGCTGGAGCTTGTGTGGAGAGGAAATCAAGTAAGTGATCAGAGATTGCCTTATCAGTAGTTACTACAACGGGAGTAGCGAGGCGAAGTGAGATGACAAGGTCCAGGAGTGACCCTGAATACAGGTTGGTGAGTTTACATGGTTGGGAGAAATAAGGGAGGATAGGAGCGTAGTGAACTCAGGAGAGAGAACATAGATTGCATTTGAGGTTGAAACGACCGAGATTGAGAAATCACTTGGTGCAGAGGCTGAGGAAGGAAAACAGTGAAGATAGCTTGTTGGGAAAATAAGCATGGTACTTGGATGGGCAGTAGAGAGCTAGGATTTTAAAAGACAGGTGAGAGGGATGGAGCAAGGTGACATACTCAAAAGAGAAGTGGTGCTAGAGGAGTAAGGGGGCACACCAAGGTGTAATTTGGAGAAATGAGCCACACCGCCACTGCACAAACAGTACTAATGTCTTCAGAACATAAATGGACTGGTGCTTTTGTTTGTATAAAAATATAGCATAAAAACATAGCAAATTGTAATTTGGCCACTACAAACATACCTGATTTTTACTGTTCCGTTAATTGACATTTTTACTCTGACTAACTCATGAATTTTCACCAAAGTAATCATGCCAGGCAGATGACATTGCAGTGTGAATAGCTTAAGCTCTTTCCATTTCTTTGTTTGGCTTCATGCAAAGAATTTCCCACCCTGGGAATTTGCATTTTGGATTAAAGAGAGATGTTGCTGTTTTTCCAGGAAATAGCAGTTGTCCCAATAAAGAAAGGGATAATGACTAATAATATGTCTGTGTTCTTTCTAGCTTGCAGTGTTTGGAGGAAACCAAACCAGTGACCATGGCACTGGGAACGGCATGGAAGCAGATGTCTTGGCTTTACTACCAGTATCTGTTGATTACAGCACTGTACATGTTAGAGCCCTGGGAAAGGACCATATTCAGTATCCTTTTAATGTTGTGTGTTTATCGTTTTGTTTTTGTTGGAGTTAACCATTATATGAGAGCGCTACAAGGCCGCAGTTAGTAAAGGTTAAGAGCAGGAAGCAATTTTGAACAATGTGTCTGCTTACAGTGTAAAATAAATGTGACTATGCAACAAACAAGTCCAAATATTTTCTTGTTTCCTCCAATAATCGAAGAGCAAGAATTGCGATAATAACTTAAACAGTACAGATGTACTTGGAGCATACATTTACATATGAACATGTAACTTTGATAGGTGTCATCTGTGCAGAAGTTCAGGCCTGATCCAGATAACAATTTGCTCCCTGTATAAGAGCAATTGGTGCATTGAATCCTTTGCTTCACCTTTCTTTTCAATATGATTTAAGATGGTGATGAGAGTTCTTTCCTCTGAGGGTCGTTAGTTTGTGGAATTCTCTTTCCCAGAAAACAGTGGAGGCTCGGTCATTGTATTTATTCAGGGCTGAGTTCGACAGACTTTTGATAGACAAGGGAGTTGAGGGTTATGGAAGGCAGAGAGAAAAGTGAAGTTCAGACCACAATAGATCAGCCATGATCTTATTGAATAGCAGAGCAGGCTCGAATGGGTTAATGGCCGATTTCTGTTCCAAAGTCCTTTGTTCCTATTAGCGTGCAACTATCTTCACAGTGTAAGTTGACTTAGAGCAGAATAAAGGAGCAATTTATACAGAGTTTTCAGCATGGGTAAATTACCAATTAAATTTAACAAACAGAATCCATGTTTTCCCTACATATACTTTGTTGCAGGTTGTGCAGCATAGGTTTAATGTTTGCAAGTGCAACTGTATTTGCTTTGCATTGCATTCACTGTTCCAGTTTGTGGTGGAGGTTCCCAGCATACAGTATTGCCATTTATACATAGCTGGTCATCATCTGGGTCATAATTGGGTCCCTGCTACTCAATCGTTCCTATGTCTTGACAATCTTTATGTATTCAGATTTAACACAGCTTCCAGTGAATTCTTATGTGTTAGCCCTTTATTAGATTCCTTTACCAATACTGTCACATTGCCACTTTTTTGACTCCCTATGTCTCTTGAAATGTTAGAACTAGGAATATTAAATTCAGTCTTAATGAAACTTAAACAGCATCTTGGTTGCGTTATTCTAGCCCATTCCTCCATAGGCAATGGTTCTAACTCTGATTCTGTTTTGAATGCTCTGTGTAACTCTTAACTCTAAATTTTTTTGAACAATAAACTTATTTTGTTTACTGCTGTGCTCATTTTTTATGCCCTTAATCCCATCTCTCATTAGTTTATTCCCTCTTTCTTTCCCTTTCTCCTTGGATAGTTTCACTATATTTTAGCTACCCTCTTAGCTATTCCAGTAGTGTTAAATCCTGTTTTCCCTTACTTGTCTCAAACCTTGACTTTCTCCAACTTAAAAGGAGATTCTGATCTATTCCGCTAGTTTGCTATGTTGGCATTTTATGCCCTAAAACACTGCCCAACAGGAATGTGATGGCCTTCAGCTGTTTCTAATGAGTTTTAAATGTTATGCGTTTTAAGCAGCACTGTTCTACTATAACTGCGGTTGGCTTTTAAAAATATTTAATACATTTATTGTATGCGTTTTGAGCTTTATTGATATATCAGAGGTTGCAGAATAGTGGCGCACCAACTGCACACAAGGTAGAACTGTAAGTGGATTCCCAACCTCTCTTTCTTCAGAACGAAAAACAACAGTGGACCTTGTATGGAGAGTCTTGAGAGAGCTAGTGGTAATTTAAACTTCTGAATAACAGGAAACCAAATGCAGATTTTTATGTCGTAAGAAAATGCTGTCATCAGCAAAATTGGGTAACAAAATCAGATTGAATATTTGTCTGAAGAAACAAAAATTATGACTATTGGCATACATAACACCAGTGTTATCAACTTGGCTTTAAGGGGCTGATGCAGACTATAGAAGATAAATTTGACAGTTTAAACATCAGAGGTCTTTAAAATATTCTGGGTCAGCTGGATAGATAATGAAGAACAAGTTGGACTAGCTGCTTATATGGTTTTTATAGTGGATATTCAAGAATGAGCAAAAACAACTTGCATTTGGGGAGGAAAAGTCAAAACATTTGCACAGTTTTAATGTGCATCACTGTAATCTTGGTAACGTATTCTGGTCTCGGATTGTGGGAAGCAGAAATAAAAGCAGAAAATGCTGGAAAAACTCAGCAGGTTTGGCAGCATCTGTGGGGATGATGCAGAGTTAACGTTTTGAGTCCATGTGACTTCTTTGAGCGCAAGAGAGGTAGAAATGTGATGGACTTTATACTATTGGGGGGTTGGGGGGCTGGGGGTGGTTGAGCAGGAGGAGCAAAAATAGAAGGTCAGGGATAAGTCGGAGTTCAGGAGAGATTCGACAAAGATGACATGGACACAAGACATGGAGAGTGTTAATATTCATGTTAATGCCAAAGAAGGTGCTAATAGTGGCATAAAGGTAAGACAGCAGAATATGTTAATAGCAGAACAAGGGTCAGCGCTCTGTGAAAAACATAAGAACACGTTACAGATGGCCCTGTAGGGGGAGGGGGTTGGGAATTTTTTTTTAAAAAGATCGAAATGGAGGTCATTGTGGCCTGAAGTTGTTGAACTCCATGTTATAGTCCAGAAGGCTGTAAAGTGCCTAATTGGGAGATGAGGTGCTGTTTCTCCAGTTTGCATTGGGCTTCACTGGAACATTGCAGCAGGCCAAGGACGAAATGTGGGCACAAGAGCAAGATAGTAAATTGAAATGGCAAGCGAAGGGAAGGTCGGGGTCACGCTTGCGGATTGAGTGAAGGTGTTCTGCAAGGCAGTCACCCAGTCTGCGTTTGGTCTCCCCAGTTTAGAGGAGACTGTATTATGAGCAATGAATACAGTAGAGTAAATTGAAGGAGGTGCAAGTGAATCGCTTCTCCTGGGAGGAGTGTTTGGGGCCTTGGATGGTGAAGAGGGCGGAGGTAAATGGTTAGGTGTTCCACCTACAATTGCATGAGAAGGTGCCGTGGGAAGGGAATGGAGGATTGGACCAGGGTGCCACAAAGGGAATGGTCTCTATGGAATGCTGACAGGAGGTGAGGGGAAGATATGTTTGGTGTTGGTTTGCTCTTATGTTTTGCTTCACAGAGCCGACTCTCTTCCCCCCACCCCCCAACCCACAACTAGCCAAATCTCCCCTTTCCCCAACCCAGCCGACACTTCATCCTCAGATTGTGACCCTGGTTCTGGACTCCCCCACCATCAACAACATTCTTCCTGCATCTACCCTGTCTAGTCCTGTTAGAATTTTATAGGTTTCTATTAGATCCCCCTTGTTCTTCTGAACTCCAGCGGATATAATCCTAACTGACTCAATCTCTCTTCATATGCCAGCCCCGCCATCCCAGGAATCAGTCTGGTAAACCTTCACTGCACTCCCTCTATAGCAAGAATATCCTTCCTCAGATAAGGAGATCAAAACTGCACACAATATTCCAGGTGTGGTCTCACCAAGGCTCTGTATAATTGCAGCAAGACATCCCTGCTCCTGTAGTCAAATCCTCTCGCTATGAAGGCCAGCATACCATTTGCCTTCTTTACCGCTTGCATGCTTACCTTCAGCGACTGGTGTACGAGTACACCCAGGTCTCGTTGCACATTCCCCCATCTCAATTTATAGCCATTCAGATAATCTGCCGTCCTGTTTTTGCTACCAAAGTGGATAACCTCACATTTATCCACATTATACTGCATCTGCCATGCATTTGCCCACTCGCTTAGCTTGTCCAAATCACCTTAAAGCATCCTCCTCACAGCGCACCCTCCCACCCAGCTTTGTGTCATTTGCAAATTTGGAGATATTACATTTAGTTCCCTCATCTAAATCATTAATATATATTGTGAATAACTGGGGTCCCAGCACCGATCCCTGCGGTACCCTGCTAGTCACTGCCTGCCATTTGGAAAAATACCCGTTTATTCCTTCTCTTTATTTCCTGTCTGCCAACCAGTTTTCAATCCATCTCAATACACTACCCCCAATCCCATGTGCATTAATTTTACATGCTAATCTCTTATGTGGGACTTTGTCGAAAGCCTTCTGAAAGTCCAAATAAAACACATCCACTGGCTCCCCCTCATCAACTCTACTAGTTGCATCCTTGAAAAATTCCAGTAGATTTGTCAAGCATGATTTCCCCTTCGTAAATCCAAGCTGACTCTGTCCGATTCTGCCACTGTTTTCCAAGTGCTCAGCTATTAAATCTTTTATAATGGACTCTAGAATTTTCCCCACTACCGATGTCAGGCTGACTGGTCTATAATTCCCTGTTTTCTCTCCATCTCCCTTTTTAAATAGTGGGGTTACATTAGCTACCCTCCATTCTGTAGGAACTGTTCCAGAGTCTATAGAATCTCAACTCCCAACTCCTCTCGCGCTTCTCTTCAACTCCCGGCTCCTCTCGCGCTTCTCTTCGTAGCTATTGTAATATTGTTGCAGGGTGATCGTGATCATTGAAATGTTGCAAAAATTACTGTCCTTTCTAATATTAGATGCCTCGAAACTGCCCGCAGTTCTTTCTGTTTGATAAAGGGAGACCATGTGCAGGCGACCTTTGCTCCATTTCTACAAACTGGATTTGGTAACATATGAAACCTGTGATGCATGTATGTATTTTCCAATGAATATTTGAATAATAAAATAAATATTGAACAAGGCTACTTTATAAAATCTACAGTGCAGATTATGCACAAATTATAAACCATGATTTTACAAACTATCTTGAGAAAGCCAACAAATTAAAATACACTATCTTAGAATAAACATACCACATCTTTTGTGTCAATACAAAGTACCTTTATATGTGCCTAGGTGCAATGTGGCAAGTTACCTATCTGATTAAAATCAGAAGATAGTGTTAGGACTTGGACTTTCACTGAATGTGATGTATCAGTGATCAGCTATGAATGTAAGTTTAAAAGATTCTCAACCCACTGAAAGTTCTAGGAGCATTTAAATTTAACTTGGAATGTTACTAATTTTATCAGAGTTGGTACTCCTATTAAATTTATAAGTAAAATTTTAGACAGCCAATATATGAAAATTTGGAACTGCATTAATGTGCAGGAAAAGAAATTGGGTAAGTGGGTTGGGAGGGAGTATATTTAGTGTGAGTGAGTCCATTGAATAATTTCTGAACTTTATTTTCCTTTTAAAGTAGCTGAATAACAATTTGGGATAGGTGGAGTGGTTCATAATAAAAAGCCACCCCTAGATCCTGGATGAACCTTGATGGGCTGAATGTTCTTTTCTCATTTCAGATCTTGTTTTGCATTGCAGGATTTAAAATAGCAAAAACCTTTATTATAAAGAAAAACTTCCAAAAAAGTAATTTGCACTATTAGTATCTAAGTTTGTGCAAGTCACTTGTGTTGTAGGCAAAACACGCAACAATTTCCACATATGAAGATTCCTCAAATAGCAATGAAATAAGTCACTTGTGAATCTGTTTTTGACGATAAAGATTTAAAAAAAACTTTAGAGAAAAAGTATTGTTGCATAAGCGTAAATGGATATCTGACAACTCTGTAACTGTCACAGCCAAAAAACCGCAATGAAAATTATTATTTGTATTATACAGGGGGAATTGATGCAGAAAAGGTTTAGATTTTCAGTGAAAGCATGCAGTGCTGTATGCTAAATTGATGAGTTTTTTTTAAACCAAGTTTTTATTTTTTTCCCAGTTGATAAAGGGGCATTGGGGTACATGAAGAAGAGAGGAAAGGACATTTAAGTGTAACTAGATTCATCCTTGGGAAGAGAGAAGGGTAGGTAAAAAGTCAGACTGTCTACGCATTGAATAGCAGAAGAACTAGGATAAAGATACCTGCATGCCCAATAGGAAGACATTGTTGTTGTAATGCATTATCTTAAGTATTATACACATGGTTTTATATGAAACATAAGTGAATGCTCCTATGTAATTGTCAGCATTTGGTTGAACTGGTTGGTTAATTTAGTTATGGTGAAATTCCAGAAACAACTTTCTTTATTTTCTACTGCACACCATGGACATTTAAATGTATAGATTTGATAATTGCCAAACCATCGTCCAACTTTAAGAAGTTTTCTTTTATGTTCTGATTTTTAATTTGTATAATGCAGGGTGAGTTTTTGATTTGAGAATATAGTTTAATTTCCCTCTTATTTCCCACCGTATTTGTACTTCACTCATTGCAGTGGTGCACGAGATATTTGCATATGAACATTTGTACTGTTGAAGCATATCTTTTTCAAACTTTTTCAAACTTCAGGCTGTATGCATAGTGTTCTAAAAGATATCTCCATGTCAAAATATGTTTGACTTTAAAACTAGCCCAAGCAAGCTGAAGCTGGCAAAATTCAGTTTTCTGTTAGTAACATTAACAGTGCATGACTTTATTTATTGTTTGTGGTTCATCTGTCACATTTATTTGAAATTTGTTTCCAAGACCTTTGCTTCCAGCTGCAGCTAATCAATATTTTGATTTATAAAATGTTAATAGCCCATTCTAATTTACACCAGATAATGCTTTTATCAAAATCTATTCCTTAACCTTACCTCTCAGACTCCCTATTGATATCTATTGTTGGGATGGCTGTATACACTGGTTATGTGTTTATGCCTCAGCATATTATGGCAATATTGCATTACTTTGAAATTGTCCAATGACTGCCTTAAGCCAGGAATGAGGACCAGAAATACAGGAGGGAGAAATAAGGTTCCTGATTGATGATTGGTTATTTCTCAATAGCCTGGCAAGAATGCTGTTGAAGACCAACCCCATTGAATTATAAAGGAAGTAAAAGCTTGAAAAGTGGCAAATCAAAATAGAATGGAGTGTATTTCATGGTTTTGTATTTATTGTTTTAATATGCATTCTTGCAGCATAACAAGGTGCCCTTGTTTGTTGATCTAATTATTATAGTTACTGACATCAATACTGTACTTGCCTCTATTAGTGTGCACATTGCATTGTGAATGCATTTAGTTGTATCTTTGAAAAAATGTCAGTTAGTGTGAAGCATTCCATATATATATATATATAAGTAATTCAAATATAACTTGGACCTAAAATTGATTAAATATTTGGTACTGTCAGAGTATTGAGGAAACAAATTTTTAACTTTTCTGAATTTTTGGCAATTGACCTGATTGGAATTTTCATGAGATGCATATTTTGAAGTATGTTTCATTTTTAATACCATTTGAAAAGTAATGTTGCCCACCTGTAAGACTTGTTTAGAATTCCAAATGATGTCATATTTTTGGTGTCCTAAAATTGATACTAATATAAAATGCTTGTGACGACTTTCCATTGTTTTGGTTTATTTTATGATTCTGGCCAGTAAATGCTGCTGCTCAGCCTTTTAGTGGGGGAATGCACGTCTGTCTGCTATCAGTGTTACTTCTGACAGTATTCCTCACACACAAGATGAAGTATAATATGGCACACCTTCTGATGTCCACTCCTGATAAAGGAGCCCATAAAGACCCTTTCCGCATGCTACAGGGTTCTGTTTGCACTTCTTACCAAAAAGGAGACATGACTTCTTTAGTGAACAAATACTAACAGATATTTGAATTTAGCAGTTAAGCTAGTTGTTGGCCATTATGATGTTTTGACAAAAGCCCCTGCTGTTGTTTAATCAGCAGTAACAAAGCCATATTCCTCGGTGTTCCTTTCTCTTGCCAGTGCAGCTCAGGTACTTATCTGAAAAAATGTCAAGTTTCTGTTATCCCTTGCTGTTTTACAATTTTACAAAACATCTGGGTTGCCAACCAGACTAAGTTGCTTAATAGACTTCCTTAGTTCTTTAAGATTGTTCCATATAATTTTGTCCTGGCAAGTGCTGAATCATATATCTAAATGTAGTGTGCAAGATTCCTTAATGCCTGAGCTTGGAAAGACTACCTCATTTGCTTAGAAGTGGTTTTGATGCACCACAGACAAGCAGACCAATGAGGTAAGTCATTTGGATTGACCAATTGGGATGCAGAGTTCTGAAAATAATAAAAACATTTCAGAGAACTTTGCCAGATCATCTGTGAGACCAAGCAACAATCTTTTATTGATTGGGATGGCACTTGAGCAAAGGGAGCCTTTAACATGAGCTACAAATATGTTTAAGATTGTTGTGCTTTAAGACTGTACCTTTAATTTAGGGTAAAATGAAGGGGATCATATGACTTGCTGTGAGGTCTGCCTGAATACAGGTCTGGGTCACGTGACTTTTAAAGATTAAAGGGAGGCTTGGGTTGTTTTGCTGGGAAGATGGTCTAAGGTGTTCACGCTTGGAGGCAATGGCAGAGTACTCTTGTTTACAGTGGTTATACTGTTAGTCTCCAAAGTTCCAGGAAGAATGTCAGGTTGTAAACAGTTATGCTTTAAACTCCATTTACTTCCAAGATAGAATAGAATTGGAATCCAAAGAATAACTGATCATTTCTGCCTAGATACAAGGCCCATGTGATTCACATTGCCATTGGGATGGGTTTTGAGAGGAAGAAAGAGTCCTTAGAGTGTCATTGTGAGATTGAGTTACAGGTTCTCTGAAAAGATATCAGAGAATCTCACAGACAAGTTACTCTGCCAGGATCTGGAAAGAGAACAGCTAGAAGCAAGAAAACTTTATGGTTTACTGACCAGGAATGTGGGTGAGAACTCATGCTTGGATTGAAAATAACAAATTTGTGAGAATTTAAAATGAGGCTGGAAGATTCACCTAGCTTGAGCTAGAGGGCGAAACTCCAAGGAGAACCTGCACTGTGAAAGTTAGTTCTGGGTTTAAAAGATACCAGACTGGGAAAGGAAAAGATCAGAGGTGAATCCTTGGGAGCTAAGACTCACTTTGGTCTGGTTCCAGGAGAATTGAATATCTACCTAAGAGAGAGTATAATTGTGAAGTGGGATTTTCAGTTGTGTTAAAAGTAGAAGGGGAAAGTTCTGTTGATAGCTTAAAGTATAAGTTGCCTACACAAACAGTCTTTAGTCAATATTGTTTGCTTGTTACAGTGAAAGTCTTAAACGTGAAATCGCGTCATGTTATCCTTTCGGCTTTTATACGAAAGTTTGAATTTCTTTAAGTTATTGGCCTCATGGAAATTGTAACATCAACTAGTTTGGATACGAGGAGGGCAAATGGTCAGAAGCTGAAGGGGAATGAAATGAGAAGGTAGGTTCTGGGTTAGCTGGAAAAAAATAACTTTTAGAGGAAAAAGTGAGGGAGAAGAAATTGCAGGATGATCAAGGATTGGATTTAGAGTGGATGGGAAACTGGGAGAAGAGCTATTGAGTTATTTATGATACAGAAGGAGGCCATTTGGCCTAAGGGATGTATTTGATATTGAAGAGGAGGGCAAATGCTGCAGTACAGTGTAACAATTAGTCACATGACAATATCACCCTGACACTGCAACTGTTTGAAATGAGTGGTGGCAATTCCTATTGATTTCAATGAGATTGCAATCAGGCCGGAAATCTGTTTTGCCAGTTTCTTGCCTGTGTGGTAAAGTTGAAAGTGATCCCCATCTATCCATCAACCTGCTTATTCTTGAGGTAGGTCTTCTAGCAAAGTTGAGCCCCCCAATAATTCCAAGCTTGAGAGTTCACACAACAGGACCTTGAGGATATCACTTAAGATGGTGGGGATCATTATCTCTTTTGAAAGATGGACATGTACATGAACACCAGCCATGATTTTATATTTGTAGAAACTCCCCGTAATTCTGCTCATAAACAAAACTGCAGATAAGCTACTGTAAACCTTTATAGATAACAGTTACATCTTTTTTTCCAGATTATTTTTGTCAATATGGTAACCCTAATTTGTAAATTCAAATCTTTTTTTCTCTTTCTCGGGTGCTCCAAAAAGGCTCTTAAATTTGATCAGGACAGCTCTTTTTACATCCATAAATAGAGTGTGAAACTAATGAATTGTGCATATAAAGACTGAATTAATCACAATATATTGTACAATTTGAATGATTCCTTCCCTAGTCCGTAACTTGCAACATTGGTACAAGTTGTTGACCCAACTTGGGCCGAATTTTCTGCCTGTCGGGCGGGCGGGCCCGACCCAACCCAATCTCCGGCGGGTGTGGAGCTGATCGCTGCCAGAGAAGTGGGCCCCATTGCCATTTTACGTGGGCGGGCTAATTATGCTATGTGCACTCTGTGCGAGGCCGGGGGGTGGGGGGTGCAATTCCCCAAAAGCGAGAGTGCGCTCTTTTGCGCATGCACACATTTCCCTGAGGCTAAGTGCTGCCTCAGGGAGATCACTTACACTTAAAAAAAATATCAAAAATAGAAAAAAAAAATTCCCTAACAATGTCACATGAGAAGGGACACATGTTCACATTTAACATAACTTTATCAAAAATTTTAAAACCCTGCATGAAACCTCATCCTGCCGCTGGATGAGGTTTCATGTTTTCTCTGTTTGCTGCTGGGGCTCCTGGCCTGCCCGCTAACCTTAAGGTTGGACGGGCAGGTCCTTTTAATTGTTTTAATGATCCTGTCAATGGCCTCAATTGGCCATTGACAGGTCGGTGGGCACACAGCTGATTTTGCTGCGCTTCCACCTTCCTGAAAATTTAAATGTGGTAGGGTGACGTCGGGGGTTCCGCCCAACGTCATCCCGCGTCATTTTACGTGTCAGCAAGCGGGTTCCGCCCCCCCTGCTCACCGACTGCAAAATTCTGCCCCTTATGTACTGTGACTGGATTTAAAGAAATAACCACTAAACTACAATCAACCAAAATATTTATTTTTGAATCATAATGGGTAAGATCTTAGAATAACTATCTAACCTTATGACACACTCTGAACAGATTCCTCCAGGAGGGGTTTTCTCTAATCTTAGCATCTCTGTTGTTACAAATATCTATAAGATTGTTATGTTTTGGGATTGTGTCCCTAATTTGGGGTAAAATGAAGGGGGTGGGGGGTCATGTGATCTGTTCTGAAGCCTGCCTGACAACAGGCCTGGGTGCCATGGCTGTTAAAGATTAAAGGATGGCCTTAGTTGTTTTGCTGGAAAAGTGGTCCAAGGTGTGCACACTTGGAGAAATGGCAGCAGCATCTGTGTTTACAGTGGTTCGACCACTAGCCTCCAAAGTCCCTGGAAGATATTGAGAATGTTGGGTTGTAAGCAATTATAAAGTTAATGGTTACCAGGCTGGGAAAGGAGAGGAACAGAAGTAAACCAAAAAGAGCTAAGAATCACTTTGGACTGGGTCCAGGAGGAACGACTACTTAAGGGGAAGTGTAAAGTATGCCTGTGATGTGGGGTTTTTTTTGGTTGTGATAAAAGTAGAAAGGGAAATTTCTGTTCACTGGTTTAAAATATTAGTTGCCTATAACAACAACATTTGTTTAATAGTGCTTTTAGTCTGTTTATTTCAGAAGTCTTAAAATGTGAAATCTTGTCATATCCTTTCAGCTACCAACTGGAAATTCAAATTTTTATTCAAGATATTAGTCACTACAGGGATCATAACAAACTGGGGGCTCTTGTGGGTTTTTGAATCCAAAGCCTGAGATGAATACACTGGGTTTTTCCAGAGTTTAAATAAACAAGATTTCACAATGACTTTTGATGTATTTATTGAAAAATTAAAATGGCTATGTATTATTGAAGCATTCCTCAAATGAGTGGACTTGTTGCCTTGCAACAGTTAACAAAGGCTAATTTAAAAGCAGTGGTAGAAAAGTTAGAAGTAGATTTAAAAGTGGGTGCTAAGAAGTCAGAAATAGTTGACTCAACATCAGGATCTTGAAGCAAAAACTAATCTGGATGAAACACAGGTTGAGTTAGCTACCATTCAATTGCAAATGAAGCAAATTGAATTGGGAAGAGGTAGATAAAAGCAAAAAATTGAACTCAAGAGAGAGATTAGATTGGAAAAAAGCAAATGTAACTCCTTTATTCAAAGGGGAGGGAGACGGAAAGCAAACAGTGTCTTCGTTTGCACGGCCACATTCACTGGATGGATGAAGGCCGTATACCCAAAGACCTTCTGTATGGTGAGCTGGCCACTGGGTCTCGACTTCCTGGACATCCATACCTCTGCTACAAGTGAGATATGAAGTTGGCAAACATTGACACTGACAACTGGGAAACAGTTGCTGACTGCCATGACCTGTGAAGCTGATTGTTTGGAAGGACATGGAAGAGGCAAACAGACATGAAAAGCTCAGCTAGCCAAGAAGAGGACCCAGAGAAAACAGGACAGCAAATCCTGCATCTTCTCAGTTCACTGCCTTTGGAGCAAATGCGGCGGAGACTGCCATGCCAGAATGGGGCTCAGATGATGCTTAACACAGAGTTGACCACCATGGCGCTAACCATTGTCTTCTGAGACAGAGGGCTACCACCACCACAATGACATTACGACATGGCACATTTTCAAATAAAGATGTCCTCCAACTTTCTGTTGGAAGTACAATTCAGAACCAAGGGTGTCTGAAAAATTGTCAGAGGTTAATTTAATCGACAATTACTTTAAACTCTGTGATCTCCTGAAGAAAATCATTGTGTGACTGGGAGTTGTTTTCTTTCTAAGTTCTGTTACTGAGAAGAATAACCATAAACAGATTTTTTTTCTTTCAATTGTCTTGTCACAGTTCAGGTAGATCTTTTTTAAATCTCTGCACATTATTTCTTTATCCTTCAAATGGCACAGCAGGATTTGAACAAAATTTGGCTTTGAGGCTCATAGCCAACTCTCAGCCTGTAACACTTTCTCACTGTAATTTCAGCAGTAAACAAGAATCCAGCATGGTCTCTGACTTAAATGAAGTTTTCTCCATTGGCTTGATGCAAATGATTTGTAACCTTCCTTGGTTGGGGAGTTACCCCGGTGTCCTGGCCAATCTTTATCTCCCAATCAATATCACAAAAACAGATTATTCGGTGACCATCATGTTGCTGTGGGAACTTGTTGGGTATAAATTAGCTGCTGCATTTCCTACATCACAGCCAACAAATGTAGTCATTATTGTAAAGCGCTTGTGGTCATGAGAAGCACTACATAAATGCAAATCTTTTTTTCCCAATGTATATAAGAAATTACACATGAGCTAAGTTTATAATTTAAACCTTGGAGTCCTGGTAATATTCTGGTGAATCTATGCTGCACTACTTCAAGGCAAGTGTTTCCTTTCTCAGGTGCAGTGCCTAGAACTGCACCCAATGGCTGTGGCCTAGTCAGGGCTTTCTATAACTGTAGCAAGACTTTGCTGTTTATATTGTAATCCTCTAGCTACATAAGCTAACATTCCATTAGCCTTTTTGATTAATTTTTGCACCTGACTAGCAGTGATCTTTATATATGGACCCCTAAATCTTTTTGGACATCCACTGTTCCTGGTTTTTCAACATGTGAAAAAGTACTCTTATCTATCTTTTTTGGTCCAAAATGGATGACCTCACACATGCCTGCATTGAAATGTCACAGTTTTACCCATTCTCAATCTATCAATGTCCTAGTAATTTAATACTCCCATATACAGCACTTGTGGTGCCACCAGTCTGAGTCATTAGCAAACTTGGACAAATGGATTTAAAACAAAATGTTGGAAATGATCAGGCCTCGTAACATCAGTGGACTGAGAAGCAGTTAATGCTTCACATTGATCACCTTTCATTAGAACTGGAGATATGACAGGCTTTAACCGAGCATTGAGGAAAGGAAAGTGGTGGGCAAGTTGGGACTAAAGAGCAAAAGGGAAAGTTTGAGAGGATTGAAGGCAGGAGAGATTAAATGACAAAAGGATTGATGGTACAAGGCACATGGAGATGCCCTTTAGACTGTCCTTACCCAATCTGGCCCAAATGTGACTCCAGACCCATAGCAATAAGCTTTACTCTTTGTTGTCCTCTGAAATGGCCTGATAGACCATTCAGTTGCTTTATTGATGGTATGGCTCAGAACAAAATCTCACCTTGTTCTGTCACTGTACTGCTCTGGCACCTTTCTCCTCTGTTGAGCATCTGCCCTTGTTTCACCTCTCTCACTTCTCATTTAAAATCCTCATTCTCTATCACCCATCCAAGTACCATGTCAATTTTCTCAACAAGCTACCTTCACTACTTTCCTTCCTCAGCCTCTGCACTGAGAAGCTCCTCACCTAAGTGGTTTTAGCTTCCATCTCAATTCATTATATTGTGAACACCCTGGTTCATGTGTTTTGAAATATAATTTTTAGTTTTAGAAGCTAAAGTTTAACTGTAGAAAATGGAGTAAGTGCAATTAAAACAAGCTTAGAGTCCATTACACTTAAAAGGCCAAGGTCATGTTGATTTAAATTAATAGCTAAAAAGGTAAGATCATAAAATAGCAGGTGGAGAAACTTATACAATGCATGACCTATCTGCGGGCCTTTGGTGGAGACATGACATCTGGAAGAGCAGCCAAGAGAGATGTTTTTGTTTTGGACATATGGGTAAAATTAATTTAAAACCATTCAGTAAACCCTGAAGGATTGTAAAATGCATTTCTTTTATGAGTTCAAAGGAGAAATTTTAAATGAGGAATACTTAATCTAAAGGTCTATTCGAGGACATCCCAGAACATGCTATGTCGTCATGGAAATGGGTGGAGTTTAAGAATGTTCTCTGATTTCAATTTATCTGGGTATTTGCTGAGACAGTTAGTTGCAGCTTGAACCTGCTATGTGGAGTTTTCCCCTCACTGAGGGAAGTTAGCCAAAGTAAATGACAGTTAGATAGACCTGCAGTATTTCCAGAGAACAAAACTGACTTGATCATTCACTGTGAAGAATGCAGGTAGGGATTAATCTCATTTTGAATTTTGTGGGTGAACAGAAGCTGGATGATTGCATAGTTTGAAGCTAGTGGAAGAATCTACAGTGGTCCTCAGAGTCTTATGGCAGAAGAATGCAATCAGCAGAATTAGCTGTGAAATATTGAGAAGTCAGCTAAAACAAGTGACTAAGGCATCCACAGTCAAGAGGTAATGAAATTCTTACTTCTGAGATTAGCTGGGACACTGGGGAAAATTAAAGTGAAGTTCCTGAGAACTGAGGCATACTTTTGGGTGTTCCTGACAGAAGTAAGTAGCTCTAAGATATAAAGTATAAGAGAATTTGTGGAGGAGGTAAGGAGTAAAACTGAATGCATAACATATGTGGTTATAACCCATATTGTTAAGTTAATAGTACTTGTTTTGTTTAAGTCGTTTGTCTACAATTAAAAACGTAATCTTGTGGCAAAGTTCTGTTGGTTAAAACCAAATGTTCACCTTTCTCTCTAAATGTTTGGCCCCTAACTGGATCATAACAATTATGCTCTTTCTCCTCTGAGCTCATTGCCTTCCTATCCTCCCTTAATTTCATCCTCCATGTAAATTCCCTAACCCATATACACGGTGACCTGCTTAATCTTGCCATCTCACCTGGCCTTGCTACTGTCATAGTGTCAATCAAAGATGTGGCCATCTGAGTGCTTCCTTCCATTACTTTCTATCCATGTTCTGTTTCCCCCACCTCACCCCAACCCAACTCTACTTGCTTCTGTATGTGCCTTTGGAAAAACAATCTCACCCACACCTCCCAGCTCCCCTCAATTACTTTAGAACTGCACCCTCCAATTCCCAATTATCTAGCCTTTCACTTTATCATGCCATTACTGCAGCTACTGATCTGCTCAACCACACCCTCAACTCCACATTTAATGCTCGAGTGGCCATTAAAACCAATGCCACAGCACTCTGTTCCTTAAGCCCAAGGGACACAGACTTGAATAGATATGGTGGACAATTGGTTTAGCCATTCAGCACCAGACCTGGATCACATAAAGCACTATTGGATCCTGCTCTTGTTTACGAAAACTGCCTACTATTCCAGGATCATCCTGGAATGCAAAGGTAAACCCCCAGCTTCTTTGCCCTACTGCAAGTTGTTGTCTTAAACTCCTCTGACCTGTCTCCTCCACTGACACCATGGATTTCTTTGTCACCAAGATTGAGACTGATCAGCTAACTGTCATTCCCCTCACTTCCCCTTGCCCACCATGCCAAGCTTCCTCTAAGGCTCCCAGTGCCCTAGCCCTAAACTTGTTTGCTTCTCTAGTTTCTCCCCTTAGTCTTCTCCAAGCTCAACTTTTCCATGAAGCCCACCTCCTGTTCTCTCGATCCATGAAACTATTGACCACTCAATTTCTTTTCCTGCCTCATATGTTAGCTGACATTGATAATGTTTTCTCAAGTTCTTCCCCTCTCCTTCAAATCTGCGGTCATCTCCCCTCTCCTCAAAAAAAAAAACAAGTCATGGCCCCTCCATCCTTGCAAACCTATTGCCCCATTTCCAACCCCCTTTTATGTAAGAACATAAAAATTAGAAGCAAGAGTAGGCCATTTGGCTCCTTGAACCTGCTCCACCATTCGATAGGTTTATGGCTGATCTGCTTGTGTTTCAAATTCCACTTTCCCATCTATCCCTGATAACCTTTGTTTCCCTTGCCTAACAAGAATCCATCTCCCTCCACCTTAAAAATATTCAATGACCCCCATCTCCACTCCCTTCTGAGGCAGAGAGTTCCAAAGTCGCACAGCCCTCAGAGAGAAAAAATTCCCCTCTTTCCTAAAAGGGTGACTCCTAATTTTAGAGCAGTGTTCCCTAGTTCTGGATTCACTCACAAGAGGGAACATCCTCCCCATGTCCACCTTGGCCACACCGTTCAGGGTCTTATGTATTTTCAATCAAGTCACTCCTCACTTTTCTAAACTCCAGTGGAAACAAGCCCAGCCTGTCCAACGTTTCCTCATAAGACAACCCACTCACTCCAGGTATCAATCTAGTAAACCTCCTTTCAGCTGCCTCCAATGCATTTACATTCTTCCTTAAATAAGGAGACCAAAACTGCACAGAGTATTCAAAATGTGGTCTCACCAATGGCCTGTATAACTGAAGCATAACATCCTAACTTTTATGTTCAATTCCTCTCATAATAAAGGATAGCATTCCATTAGCCACCTTAATTACTTGCTGCACCTGCAGACTAACTTTTTGTGACTCACACTAGCACACCTAGATCCCTCTGCACCTCAGAATTCTGCAGTAGTTCTCTTTTTAAATAATACTCTGCTTTTTTATTCTTCCTATCAAAGTGAACAACTTCACATTTTCCCACATTATACTCAATTTGCCAGACCTTTGCACATTCACTCAGCCTATCTAAATCCATCTGCAATTTCGTTATGTCATCTTCACAACATACTTTCCTACCTATCTTTGCATCATCTGCAAATTTAGCTATCATGCCATCGCTCCCCTCATCTAAGTAATTGATGTAAATTGTAAAAAGCTGAGGCCCCAGCACAGACCCCTGCGGGACTCTACTTGTCATATCCTGCCAATCAGAAGAAGATCCATTTATACATACTCTCTGGCTGGTTGGAAGAAAACAATCTTCTATCCATGCTAATATGTTACCCCATACACCATGAGCTTTTATTTTTTGCAATAACCTTTTATGTGGCACCTTATCAAATGCCTTCTGGAAATCCAAGTACAGTACGTCTACAGACTCCCCTTTATCCACAGCGCATGTTGCTCCTTCAAAAAACTCCAATAAATTGGTTAAACGTCATTTCCCTTTCACAAAACCATGCTGACTCTTCCCGGTTACCTTGAGCTCTTCTAAGTGCCCAGCTATAACCTCCTCAATGATCGATTCTAATAGCTTCCCCACAACAGACAGCAAGCTAACTGGCCTACAGTTTCCTGTTTTCTGCCTCCCTCCTTTCTTGAACAGAGGGGTTATATTTGCTACTTTCAAATCTGATGTAACCTTTCCAGAATCTGGTGAATTTTGAAAAATTAATACCAGCACATCTACCAACTCATTAGCCACCTCTTTTAAGACATTTGGAGGAAGTCCCTCAGGACCCAGAGACTTGTCAGCCCACCGTTCCATCAGTTTGCTCAGTACCGCTTCCCTAGTGATTGCAATTTCACCAAATTCCTCTCTCCCTTCCACCTCCTGATTTACAGCTATTACTGGAATATTTTTTGTATCCTCTATAATGAACACAGAAGCAAAATATTTATTAATTTTATCCACAATGCACTCTCTAGAGGACCAACGCTCACTCTACTTACTCTCTTCCTTTTTAAATACCTGTAGAAACTCTTGCTATCCATTTTTACATTTCTAGCTAGCTTCCTGTCATACACTAATATCTTTCTCTTGATTTAACCTTTTAGTCATTCTCTGCTGTTCTTTACATCCTGACCGATCATTTTTCCTGCCACTCACCTTTGCACAATTATATGCTTTATCCTTATGTTTGATTCTTTCCTTAACTTCTTTAGTTGACCACAGATGGCGGGTCTTCTCCTTAGAATTTTTCTTTATAGTAGGAATATACTTATTCTGAATATTCAGAAATATCCATTTAAATGTTGGCCACTGCTTCTCTATTGATCTATCCTCTAGCCTACTATCCCAGTTCACTTTAGCTAGCTTAGCTTTCATGCCCACATAGTTGCCCTTATTTAAGTTTAAAATATTGGTATGTTCACCCTGTGCTCGCTGACCTACATTGACTCGCTTCAACAGCACCTTAATTTTAAAATTTTTATCCTTGTTTTCAAATTCCCCCACGTCCTGGCTTCTCCCTATCTCCATTATTTTTCCCATCCCATGACCTCCGGGTCAAAATCCTGCAGCAGCCTACCTAACAGTTCTGTGGGTGTACCTACATCACATGGTCTGCAGCGGTTCAAGAAGGCAGCTCACCACCACCAAGGGTAATTAGGGATGGGCAATAAATGCTGGCCTAGCCAGCAATGCCCACATCCCATAAATGAATAAAAAATATATATTTGGGCTCCTTTCATTCCAGCCTCTTGAGCATCCTCAATTTTACTCGCTCCACCATTGGTGGCCTTCAGTTGCCTGGGTCCTAAGCTCTGGAATTCTATCCCTAAGACTTCCCCTCCCTATCTATCTTTCTTTCCTTAAGATGCTCCTTAAAACCTACCTCTGACTGGGCTTCTAGTCAACGTCGTCAATATCTCCTATTGGCTCAGTACCATGTATTTTTCTAATGCTACTGTGAAGCACCTTGGGACTTATTATGTTAAAGGTGCTATATAAATACAAATTGTTTTTATTTAAGTTCTTAAAAAAAAAATAAACATAAAACTCAACTGGCCACCAGCCATTGACCTAAGCATTAGATATGACAAAGGCACATCCTGCTCAACCTGGCAAAATTTTCCTCACTAATATCTGGGAATTTGTGCCAAAATTGGGGGAGTGCCTCACGGGCTAATGAAGCAACAGCCTGACATAGTCATAATCACCAAATTATACTTTCAGCCAATACCCCAAACTCCTCCATTCAATCAATGGGTATGTCCCACCAGCAGAACAGACACACTAGAATTATCAATATAGCGGCATACAGTTAGGAGGAAGTGGTCCTGAAAGTCCTCAACTTTGACTTTAGATCCCATGAAGTATCAAGGTATCTGGTCAGGCATCTGTCGAAGGGTCATGAGGACTCGAAACGTCAACTCTTTTCTTCTCCGCCGATGCTGCCAGACCTGCTGAGTTTTTCCAGGTAATTCTGTTTTTGTTTTGGATTTCCAGCATCCGCAGTTTTTTTGTTTTTATTTGCATAGACCTGCTGAATATCACCTACAGCCCCCACTCAGCTCATGAATTGGTACTTCTCCATGTTGAACACCACTTTAAAGAAGCATTGGAGGTAGCAAAGTCACAGAATGTATCCTGGGTGGTGGACTTCGATGTCCATCACCAAGAGTGGAATAGCTGCTACTACTGACAAAGCTTGCCAGATCCTGAAGGATGTATTTGCCAGACTGGGCCTGCAGCATGTGATGAGGAAGCCAACAAAGAAAAACCTACATGACCTCACCCTTGCCAATCTACCTGTTGCATCTGTCCATACTGGTAGGAATGACCACTGCACAGTCTTTGAGGAGACAAAGCCCTGTCTTCACATTGAGGACACCCTCAGTCATGTGTGGCATAACCACTGTGCTAAATGGGATCGATTAAGAACAGATCTAGCAGTTCAAAACTGAGCAACCATGAGGTGCTGTGGGTCATCAGTAATAGCATTGTTGTATTCAATCGCTATCTGTAACCTCATGGCCTGGCATAACTCTCATGCTTCCAATATCATAAAGCCATGGGATCAACTCTAGTTTGATGAGGAATGTAGAAGAGCATGTGAGGAGCAGCACCAGGTGTATCCAAAACTGAGGTACTAAAACCTGTTGAAGCTACAACACAAGACCACATCCATGCTAAATGGCAGAAGCAGCATGCTATCACAACTAGACAGAGTTAAGCGATCCCGCAATCAACTGATCAGATCAAAACTTTGCAGACCTGCCACTTCCAGTTGTAAATTGTGATGGACAATTAAATAACTAATAGGAGGAGGCCGAATTTCTGTGAGCATTACCATGCTCAATGATGGCAGAGCTGAGTGCATGAGTGCAAAAGACAAGGCTGAACCATTTGCAACCATTTTCAGCCAGAAACGCCGAGTGGATCAGCATTCCCAACAACCTCCTGAGGTACTCACTATCAGAAGCTGCTCTTCAGCCAACTTGATTCACTCCACATGATATTGAGAAACTGGAGTTTACTAGTTAGAACAAAGTTTCTGGGTCCCTAAATCATCCTGGCTTTAGTGCTGAAGACTTGTGTTCCAAAACTAGACATGCCTCTGGCCAAGATATTCTAGCAGAGCTACAACGCTGACATCTACCCAACAATGTGGAAAATTGTTCAGGTATACCCTATCCACAAAAAGCTGGACAAATCCAATCTGGCCAATTATTGGCCCTTCAATCTGCTCTTAGTCATGAGCAAATTGATGAAAGCTGTCATTGACTAAGCTATTAAATGGCACTTGGTCATCATTAACCTACTTACTGATGTTCAGTTTTAGGTATGCCAGGGCCATTTGGCTCTAGACCTCATTAAAGCCTTGGTCCAAACATGGATAAATGAGCTGAATTCCAGAGGTGAGGTGAGAGTGCCTACTCTTTACATCAAAGGCACATTTGGCAAAGTGTAACATCAAGGACCCCTAGTAAAGTTGAAGTCAATGAAATCAAGAGGAATGCTGTCCAGTGGCTGGAGTCATACCTAGGGCAAAGGAAGATGATTGTGGTTATTAGAGGCCAATCATCTCAGTGCCAGGGCATTTCTACAGGAATTCCTCAGGGCAGTGCCCTCGGCCCAATCGTTTTTAGCTACTTTATCCTTTCCCCCTATCATAAGTTTGGGAGTAAGAATGTGCACTCATGAGCGCACAATGTTCAGTTGCATTTGCAACAGATAATGAAGCAGTCTGTGCCTACGTACAGCAAGACCCGGGCTACATTTAAGCTTGGGTTGATAAGGGACAAATACATTTGTGCCAAACGAGAATCAGGCGATGACCATTTCAGACAAAAGAATCTAGTCATCTCTCCTTGGCAATTAACAGCATTACCATCACTGAAAGGAGTGTGATTGAATACTCTCCACTTGTCTGGATGAGTGCAGTTCCAATGCTCAAGATGCTCGACACCATCCAGGACAAAGAAGCCTGCTTGATTTCCGCGTCTCCCACCACCTTAAACATTCATCCCTCCAACGCTGACGCACAGTGACAGCAGTGTGTACCATCTACAAGATGCACTGCAGCAACTTACCAAGTCGCCTTCGACACCTTCCAAACCTTTACCGCCTAACTAGTACAAGGGCAACATGACCATGAGAACATCACCACGTCCAAGTTCCCCTCCAACTCATACTCCTTCCTGTCGAGGAAATATATCATCATTCTTTCGTCACTGCTAGATCACAATCCTGGAACTCCCTT
This sequence comes from Carcharodon carcharias, assembly GCF_017639515.1. Classification (NCBI taxonomy): domain Eukaryota; kingdom Metazoa; phylum Chordata; class Chondrichthyes; order Lamniformes; family Lamnidae; genus Carcharodon; species Carcharodon carcharias. Next base: position 45,226,664 of record NC_054486.1, on the reverse strand, counting down.
CCTAATAGCACTGTGGGTATACCTACATCACATGGACTGCAGTGCTTCTAGAAGGCGGCTCAACAGCAGCTTCTCAAGGGCAATTAAGGATGGACAATAAATGCTGGCCTAGCCAGCGCCACCCACCTCCTGTGAAAGAATAAATAAAATAAAATACACATATGTTTAGAATAAAAAAAATCCAGGAATTCTTTAAAATTGGAAAAAAGAAAGATAAAATTGATAAAGGAACAGATGCTGTCATTGAGTAATGGGCTGGTGGTGCGGTGACAGCAGTTTTGGATAACACAAATGGCTTTTGAAAAGGCTTTTAATGGTATGGAGATAATTGGAGAGGCACTGTGATTTGGGGAGGAAATACCAGAGGGTAGGACTGAGACAGTTGAAGGCTCAACCCTAATGGTAGTGTGAACAGTGAGCAAAACTTATAAAAAGCTGAGTTGATTTTTATTTTTTGTGATGCATCAAGATAATGCTGCATCTGACATTATTAACAGTTATGGATACAAGTTGCAAGCATGTATTTGCATAATTAGAATTTTAGTAAAAGTCATAGAGAACATTCGCTGGATGATTACATGAAATAACTTAAATCATGTTTATCTTTTCTGAAACACATGAGGGAGTAAATGTAAAGTAAAAGTGTGGGGTGAAGGATAGTGAAACAGAATTAAGGTTGGAGGAGATTGCAGAGTGAAAGAAGCTGAAGATTTTGAATTTGATTTAAATGGGATGAAAATCAGGTGGGGTCTGCAACAGGTAGGTAATCCTAGGTGTCAAAGATGGAAAATTACTCTCAATGTTTCATGATGCAGTGGTGTCTATGTTTTATGACCGATGCAGTTGATAAAGCTGAGTTATTTAAAAATCCCAGAGGGAAACTTTAAACAACTGTCATAACCTATAATTTTAAGTGCTATGTTTGAGATGCGACTCTAAATTCAGGAATCAGACCACCTGTTCTTGAAGTTTTACATTAAACTAAATGAAACATTTTGTTAATTTAGCAGGTTAAAATATATATATATATATATATATATACATGGCTACAAATTACAATGATCATAACTTTTAAAGTTTGAACTAATCTCCATTAAGGCAACAGCAACCAATAGACTTAACCAAACACCAGGCAAAATATTTTCACATTACAAATTCAAAATGAGGTCCTTTTCACTTTGGTTCCTGTGGAGACAGTGGGAGGCTTACTGTTGCCTTTTGATCTCACATTGCCGCTGCTCTGCACACCCCCAAACTGCTGAATTTATATCCATTCAGTTCCTTCGCCTCCGTCGCATCTGTTCCGATGATGCTACCTTCAAAAACAGTTCCTCTGACATGTCCTCCTTCTTCCTTAACCGAGGTTTTCCACCCACAGTCGTTGACAGGGCCATCAACCGTGTCCGGCCCATCTCCCGCACATCCGCCCTCACGCCTTCTCCTCCCTCCCAGAAACATGATAGGGTCCCCCTTGTCCTCACTTATCACCCCACCAGCCTCCGCTTTCAAAGGATCATCCTCTGCCATTTCCGCCAACTCCAGCATGATGCCACCACCAAACACATCTTCCCTTCACCCCACCCTATCGGCATTCCGTAGGGATCGCTCCCTCCGGGACACCCTGGTCCACTCCTCCATCACCCCCTACTCCTCAACCTCCTCCTATGGCACCACCCCATGCCCACGCAAAAGATGCAACACCTGCCCCTTCACTTCCTCTCTCCTCACCGTCCAAGGGCCCAAACACTCCTTTCAAGTGAAGCAGCATTTCACTTACATTTCCCCCAACTTAGCCTACTGCATTCGTTGCTCCCAATGTGGTCTCCTCTACATTGGAGAGACCAAACGTAAACTGGGCGACCGCTTTGCAGAACACCTGCGGTCTGTCCGCAAGAATGACCCAAACCTCCCTGTCGCTTGCCATTTTAACACTCCACCCTGCTCTCTTGCCCACATGTCTGTCCTTGGCTTGCTGCATTGTTCCAGTGAAGCCCAACGCAAACTGGAGGAACAACACCTCATCTTCCGACTAGGCACTTTACAGCCTTCCGGACTGAATATTGAATTCAACAACTTTAGGTCTTGAGCTCCCTCCCCATCCCCACCCCCTTTCTGTTTCCCCCTTCCTTTTTTTTCCAATAAATTATATAGATTTTTCTTTTCCCACCTATTTCCATTATTTTTAAATATTTTAAAATCTTTTATGCTCTCCCCCCCCACCCCCACTAGAACTATACCTTGAGTGCCCTACCATCCATTCTTAATTAGCACATTCGTTTAGATAATATCACCAACTTTAACACCTATGTGTTCTTTTGTTCTATTGTTGTTGACATCTTTTGATGATCTGCTTCTATCACTGCTTGTTTGACCCTACAACCAAACCAACCCCCTCCACCTCTCTCTCTCTCTCTCCGCAACCCCCCCCCCCACACACCTTAAACCAGCTTATATTTCAACTCTTTCTTGGACTCGAACTCAAGTTCTGTCGAAGGGTCATGAGGACTCAAAACGTCAACTCTTTTCTTCTCCGCCGATGCTGCCAGACCTGCTGAGTTTTTCCAGGTAATTCTGTTTTTGTTTTGGATTTCCAGCATCCGCAGTTTTTTTGTTTTTATATCTATCACTGCCCGTTGAATGTAAATTATCATTGTATCACCAACCTCTGAACTAAACCTCTCACAATAAAACCCCTTTCAATGTATCAATTTTATTAGTAATATAAACATATTGCTTGGTATCTGCTAGATAGGTGTCAGTTTTCACCCCACTTCTTGAATGCTCTATTCAAAAAATGCAAATGCACTCTATCTCTCCCACATATCAAAACTAGCACACATCAGAGCACTCAGACTAACTGGCTTTAATCCAATTAAGACACACCCACAGACTTAACCTCTATTTTAAAAGAAAAATATTTCCCAGTAATTTTATATACATTAATAGCTTCATGACACAATACATCGCAGTCTCATATTCAGTTATTCAAACCAAGCAGGTTTTTGAAAATTGTACTGAGTTTGGCTATCTCACCTGATGTCATGGTCAGAAAATATATTTGGTCCCAGTCCCCATGCAGGGAAGAGGAAAATCAGACTGTGTTCCTGTTCCAGATGACTAACTTTTGACTGTTATTGAATGTAAACATATGTAGGTGCTAGGTGGGGGCAGGACCATATTTTCTGCAATAAGCCCCAAAGTCAGGCAGGTAATACTCATCCCCAACCATATATTAAAAATTGCTATGTGGACAAGGTATTAGAGATTGCTCCCAAGCAAACCATACTCTAGAATGAATTGCTGCAGTCAAAGAAATAAGAAGTTATATGTGATTTACAGCTATGTAAATGAGAAGTAAAAGTTCAATTCAGCATTAGTATGAAGAAATGTATTGTGTAAGACACACCCGCTGCAATGTGAATATAACCCATTAGGAAACATGGTGGACCTCCAGTTACTTCTGCCTGTTCTGGAAAATTAGCAGGCCTGAAAACTCTCCTGTACCTTGGTAACGTGCCGCTAACCTTGATAATGATGGTGAGAAAAAATCATTGCAGTGGTAAAATGGACTTCGCTTCAGGCTTGTTTATACCAGGAAGTGATTTCCTCTAATTATACAGAAATGAGGTGTGGCGAGTGCTGGTAGTAGCTCAGGGCATTTAAATAAAATGGAATAGTTGTCAAAGCATGATTAAACAGAAATAGGAGAAAGTTCACTATGATCATTACAGCTGCCAATACAATACAAACTATCCATGGTCTGATTATTAATTCTGAAATGCAAAACACATATTGCTCCCTGTGACCCGTATTTTACCTTTGGTCCTGCTTGTGTTTCAGAAAAGTCTACTGGACATGATTTCATCTAATTTCAGTTGCGATTGTTTTCTACTGCTTTTAATAAAATTCTAATTATGCAAATATATTCTTGCAGCTTGCATATCCAAATCTGTATTTAATGTACTGTCAGATACAGCATTATGCTGATGTATCATACTTGCTTTATCATGCGGAAATGTCTGTGCTTCACATTATTAATTGTTTGATGTGTAATGACTGTGGTTATGTCTGCAAAATAATGAGATTAAGTGAAGCAATATTCAAAAAGTATCAGAAATCAATAGATCAATTCATTTGTTGATATCAACATTGCAAGATCATTCTCAGCAGGTATATTTGTATTAAATAAACTAAAAGATAACAAGCTGAAATTTGTCAGTGGTGCAGGTCACCTAAATGTTGTTCAGATAAATTTAGATATTGAAGTAGGCAATATAGCAGCACAGATAAGCAGAAATTTGAGAGACCAGTCAGATGAGATTTATCATATGTCACGGATCAGGCTTTGATTCTCCACTGTGGTGTAGAAAGAAAGAATTTGCATTGATATGGTGCAACCATGCCCTCAGGACACCACAGAGTGCTTTACAGCCAATTAAATACTTAGATGCTGTCATGTAGGGAAACGCAGCAGCCGATATGCATGCAGCAAGGTTCCATGAACAGCAATGAGATCAATAACCAGATAATCTATATTTCAGTGGTGTTGTTTGAGAGATACGAATAGAAAGAAAGACTAGAAAAATAGAGGATATTTGGGTTGAAGTAGCTGAAGTTGTGGGACGATTTGATGGAGGTGTTTCAAACTAAAGAGGGGTGAATGGCTTAAATAAAAAGAGACTTCTTCCAGTGATTGAGCAATCTAGGACAATAAGATTGAGGGCAAGAGGAGTTTTTTTTTACAAAAGCAGGTTGTAAGCAGAAATATCAGGGATTTCCTTACACCACACAAAGGAGAGAAAATTTGAGTGGTCAGTAAGTTGACATCACACATTTCCCAATGCCTGGCTGTGGAGCATTTCAGTGGATATCTTGGAACAGGCCCTTTTGCTGTTCTTTCACCTGGGAAGGATTCTTAGTATAAGACTGTACAAGGAAGGAAGGGTAAAGTAATAGATTGGAGAAGTTGGGACTGTTTTCCTTGGAGAAGAGGAGTTTCAGAGAGATTTGACAGAGATATTCATAGTCATGAGGGATCTGGATAGAGTAGATAGGGAAAATCTCTTCCCATTATGGAAGGATTGAGAACGAAAGAGCACAGGTTTAAGATGATTGGCAGTAGAAGCAATGGAGACGTGTTTTCATGCAGCAAGTTGTTAAGATCTGGAAAGCACTGCCTGAGAGGTGGAGGCAGGTTCAATCGAGGCATTCAAGAGGGAATTGGATTATTATGTGAAAAGGAAGAATGTGTAGGTTTACAGGGAGAAGCCAGGGAATGATACTAGGTGAATTGCTCATTTGGAGAGCTGGCGCAAACAGGATAGGCTGAATGGCCTCCTCCTGTGCTGTAATGATTTTATGATTCTGATCAGACAAAAAAAACTTTCCATGTCTCTTCTGGTTTTCCTTCTGTCAAATTTACACCACACCTGCAATGTTACTCAGTGTTTTGGATGCTAAAATCTATCTATTATGTATTTCTTTCATTTATTTGTTTTCCCTGTCAAATACGCATTTGATTTTCAGGGAGTTGTTCAACGATTTTGTGTAATTAACTATGTCATCTGATATTGTTTGCTGTGCATTAGGGCATTAGCCTTAAGCTTGTTTTAAGCTTGGACTGTTTTAAAATAACTGCAAAGCAATATTTTACCTCTAATTTATATTTTTCATTTTTGCTTTTTTTATCTTTCTATGATTTTTCTTTCATTTGGTCCACATTACCTTTCTTCTTCACTATTTCCTATCAGTAATATAACTTTTACCTCAGAGTAAGAAATATGGCTTGTGCACCCTTTGCACAAGCTGTCAATTTTTAACATTCATTATTGTCACAACAGTGGATTACAGCCTGTATTACTTAGAAGCATGTTGAACTTTTTAAGGAATACATGTTTATTTTTTAAGGACATACAAGCAAAGACACTGAGTGGAAGATGGCTGAAATTGTAAACTAAACACTTCCTGGAAAATTCCTATGTGGGTTATACTTGACTGACTAGTGCCGAGAAAACATGGAATGTCACAACTTAAAAGGTGTCAGGCCTACTTCAGACAGAGACATTTGAAAGGAAGAGATGAAATGCAAAAGACTGAACATCGTCCCCACAACCACAGGAGATTAATGGAGAGTGCCACACCTCAGCAGAAATCATCTCCTGTTGAGTTATATCTCAGGACATGGAAATGTCTGAGTGGAAAGAAGATGGACTCTGGGTGAAAGACATGTTTGTTTTTTCCCTTCCAGGCAAACTTGACCTCTGCGCGCTAGAGTGCTATGAGAGTAACAGCACAGGCAGATCAACTAGTCAACCCTGTGGTTACAGGCAAAGTCTCTCCCCCTCTGTTGCTGGGGCAAGTCAGCAAAGCCACGATCAAAAAGGAAATAGGACAGCTTCTTCAGCCAACTACAGAACCAAGTATCTCCAAACCAACTGCTCAACTGACAAAGTTACGTCTGCTGGAATCATCCAATTTATTGGCTGCAACGTTTCGCCATCTACGCCTCACGGACAAGCCAAAGACAGACTCGTATATCTTTTTTAACTTTTATTTGGACTCAACTTCTCATTTCTGATGTTATTTGATTATTATTTTTATTATTTATTTATTATTATTTCTTGGGCTTTTAGTAACTAATAAACTTACTCTTTCTTTGACTCAAGCCTGGTAAAATTGGCTCCTTCTAAAACATAAATACATTTGGACTGGGAAAAGGTATCCACAGTGTGGGGGTGGGATGGGGATGGGGGTGGGGGTGGGGTGGGGGGAAGGACCACTTTTAAATTAACCTTGTTGCGACCAACTGAGGCAGGGCGGGGAGTTGAATATTGACGGGGAGCCACCTCATTCTTCCTCACCTGGGAGCACAACAAAATTGGGGGCCCGTCTGGGGGGTTAACAACTTCGAGGACCAGTCATAACAAATTGGGGGCTTGTCTGGGATAATTCCTGCAGACAAAACAAAGGAATTAGAGTGGGGAAAATAAATTGTTCCTTTGAAACCAATTTTTAAAAAAAATGCAAAAAGGTTTCTTGGGTCTGCCCTACTTAAGGGTGAAAATGTCCACATTTGATGCCAGTGGTTCTCTAGGAGAAGGGGAAATTACTTTTGAGGATTTAAAAGCTCTATCCCTTGAACAGAGCTAACGAAGCACTTACGATTAGAATTTCACCCGAAAGCCAGAAAACCCAAAATTTTAAAAGGGGTGGCCAATGGTGGATGATGAAACATGTAGGGTAGCAGTAGAGAGATTAAAACTGAAGCAGCGAAAATTAGAATCTCAGGAAAGAGAGAAGGAAAAGGAAAGAGAGAAAAAGGAAACAGAGCGAGAAGGGAAGAAGAGGAAGCTTTCCAAAGAACAGAAAGAGAGACAGGAAAGGGAAAGGGAGGAAGGTTTTCAAAGAAGACTACGTGAACTGGAAAGGAAGATAAAGATAACTGAGAAAGGCAAAAGGATAGCACTCCTGAAAAGTAGGAAAAATCACTTGAATCAAAAGAAGCTGAAAGGATTGGAAGAAACCAGCTGAGATCTATATGAATACAGGGAACCCAGAATGGTTCAGAGGCCACGCAGCCAAAATCTGAAGAGAGGCAGAGAGCTGGAGAGTGTTCAGGGACAATAGAACCAGTGAGAGTTGGAGTAGTTAAAAAACAGCTTCTTGAATTTGAAAAGGCCAAGGTAATGAGGGGCCAGAAAGCACTGGTGGAATTTAAAACAGGCAGAGAGAATGATCTGGAACTTGAGTTAGTAGATACATTTTTTGCAGAATTAAACAGGACCAGGGGAATTCCAAAACAAGTAAGGAGACAGTGAGAGAGTTGCCAATCCCAGCTGCAGAGCCATTAGAAGTTAAAAGGGCCAAAGGCAGGCTTGCAGAAGTACAAAGAATTAAGGTAGAACCTGAGCAAGTTAAGAGGACCAAAGCTAGACCAGCAGTAATAAAAGGGTAAAGGTTAAAAAGGAGGATAGGAATAGGCCAACGATCTGTTTGGCAAACAGCTTCATTGCAGATTTAAACAGGGGTGAGGGGAGTTCCCAAACTGGCAGATAGTGAGGGAGATGCCTCATTGAGTTGAAGAGTCACAAGGGAGTGCGGCAGGAGTCGAACGTTCACTTAGAGGCAGTAATGCTCCAGGAGATGTAGAACATGTTAAGGGAACGCAAATTCCCAAGACAACGGAGGGTGCAATTGAACCAATGTACAGTTTGATATATAGTTTAGTAGATAATCCAAATAGGGAACAGAGAAATCCCCAAGGGGAGAGGGAGGGTGATGCCTCACTTAGCTGAAGAGCCACAGGGCACAGCAGCCGAAGCTAGCCCAAACAATGCGAATGAAGATATCTCCAAAGATGCAGGACAGTGCAGGGATGCAAAAAAGGTCCCAAAGCAGGCAGAATGCAGAATGTTTTCGGAAGAAAGAAGCCTGCACCCCTGCGGGATGAGCAGGAGGTCTGGCTAGCCCCCACCATTTTTATAGCTTTAGAGGGAGAACAGGGAGTGTCCCAAGTAGACATGCAGATAGTGAGGGGGATGCTTCACCTAGTTGATGAGCTGCAGGGCACTACAGCAAAGGCTGGACCTCAACCTGAGGGCAGTAGTGTCACTGAGCGCGTGGGACAGGTTAAGGGAAGACCCCCTCCTAAAGCAAAAGTGGAAGAAAGGATAGTCTACCCTAAAGTAGACAAATTGGAGATCAAAAGGCAAATAGCAGGGAAATCCATGTGGGGGTTAGCCCTGGTAAACCAAATGAATCAAAACAAGCTTTAGACCTCAACCAGAATGGGGTTGATGAAAAACTCACTAAAAATGAAGTACCTGAACCAGAATCCCTACAGGAGGTGAAAGTCAAAGCACAACCCATTGACCCCCTGGCAATTAGACCTGCAAAAGTGCCTGGGTTTGAGCCAGTAAATTTATGGGTTACAGAGGTGGTCAAAGAGTTAAACCTGACAAGAACAGTTCAGCACAGCAGCCAAACAAATTTTCGTAGTAATAGCCTGCATAGAAGACGGCCTGGGGCCAGGGAAAAGCATAATGTGAGCAGCTTGGCTACTGTTAGCAATCTGGGAGCTAACAGCCAGGTAAAACACTCAAACCCCATTGATGATACTTAATCCGGTGTTACAGCAAAGGACTGACACAGGGTTACTGACCAGAGATAACTATAAGATAAACTTACTCTTTCTTTGACTCAAGAAAATCTGGGTAAATTGGCTCCTCCTAAATCATAAATACATTTGGACTGGGGAAAGGTATCCACAGTGGGGAGAAAGGATCCCTTTTAAATTAACCTTGTTGTGACCAACCAAGGGGGTTGGATAAAGAAGGGGAGTCAGTTCATTCCTCTTCACCCAGGAACATTACAAAATTGGGGTCCCATTCAGGAATTTAACAACTTGGGAAACCTTGCCCAGGGACTGGTCATAACATTATTTTAGTCAACTAATTTGAGAAAGTATTAAGCATGCTTCATTGTAATGCTATGCAGGTACATTTTTGAATCTAGAAGTGAATGCAATATTTAGTAATTTCACGCACATAGAATCAAGTAGTTGCAGGTTAGGCTGGATAATGCAAAATATCTGATCTGCTGCAACTTCAGCAAAACAGCTCCTGCCCCGCAAGTGTGGCATTTTGCATTTCTTGCGTCCATTATCTTTTGATATTCCCAAGTGAAATTGTCAATTTATTCCTGAGTCAGAGGCATTTTTGTGCTCTGGGACCTATTCCATTGGGAACTGAGCTGAGGCTTTCTGAACTTGAGTCACATAGAAGTCCAAGATCAGCATTGAGAGACCAACCGTATAACCTGGATGCCATTTCAGGGGCTCCACCATTTACCCCTTTCCTTTGAATCATTGAATTTTAACCTTTTAGCAGAATTCCTTTATTTTGTTTTATTTTTTCACTCTGTGTGTATAAGTGTTTAGAAAGAGTCATTATTATACCTTCATATTTCATACTGTATGTTAAGCTTTGCCTTTCTTCTTGATAAGTCTGGTTTTATAATAAATCAATATTTTTGTTGTTTATCGAAGAAACCTGAGCATTAAGTGGTCATTCTGAAACTAGTAGATGAAGTACTTGGTTGGCTGTAGAGCTAGCTGGGAATATCATTTAAATATATGTTGTGACCCATGGAATAGAGGAACTAAAGAGAGACGGTGCATTCCTCCCATCTCAGTCACAACATGTTGTGGTCTACTAACCTAGAAGTACTTGTGGCACTCAGATCTTAAACCCAAGCTAACATGCTTTGGAGATGGTTCACTGCAAGGCTGCAAAGTTATTGCTTCAAAGAAGACAATGTGCAAGTAGATTCAATTAGCTTGTGGGCAGTTTGAAAAGGGGATTAAAATTTTGAAGTAATTAAGTTGGTTTTATAATTTGGGGATGATTCAGTGATTTTAGCAATATAAAGAAAAAAAGCGCTTTCAACAGCCATCCTAGATTTTATCTCCCAGATCCATGTTTGAGATAAACAAATGACGTTTTGGTAAGTCACAACTATTATTAAAAATATTCAACACAATAACCACATGTGGCAAAAGATGATTGGTCACAATCCAGTCTGTGTTGTTATGGATTTTCTCTAATTGATCTATCTTTTGAGGTAAACATACAAAGACATAAAAAGCTCTTTGAAATTTATCTTTGATCCCTGAACATAATTGAACAAAAAAGAACATAGCATTCGAAAATCAAACCTCTTCAATTCAGTCTTGCCCAGTTGTATTTCAATGTTAAGACCTCAATGATCCCTTTGGGAACTATATTAGTTCATCTAATTCTTAAATTACTGTGCTCTTCCATCCTGTTCTTCACCACGTATTTTTACAGCTTCTCTAGCAACAAGACATCTATGAAAATATAATACCTATCAAAAGACCCTATTTTGCATATCTACTATTTTTAGGGGTGAGGGGTGGCTGGGGGAAGGTTGGTGGCAACTGGGAAGAGGAATATTTTGGCATACCTCTCCATTTACATTTCCATTTTGGGATAAAATCCAGGGTAGGTACCAGCATTGGAGTCCTTGAAATAGCATCTGGGTTATACAGTTGGTGTCTCAGCATTGGTCTGGGAAACAATCGTACGTTTTCTTGTAGTGACAATGACACTGCATGTATGTATTTGATTTTTTTGGGCTTTTTTTATGATTATAAAAAGAAGAATGGACCACGATGAGCTGTTTCACCTTGTCCAATATAGTAGAACCACAAGACACTACCTGTACTTAAAGGGGGAATAAATTTAAGAGTAACCTGTGGAAAATTTATTTCAGGGTGCGAGTGGTGAATTTATGGAACAAGCTTATTAGTGAGATGGTGGAAGCAATGACATTTATTCATTCAAATTCAAATTGGATAGATTTATTTCAGAAAAAAACATTTGAGTACTGTATATGAGTATTTTAAGATTGCTAACAGCAGTTGATCATCTGCCTGAAGCCTGTTTGCATAATTACATTACTGTCAAATCTAAGTGTAAAACTGGACAAGTCTAGGGATCATACTACTGGTAGAAGTGGAAAACTGCAAGCTAGGGAAATTCAAAGACTTGGCAGTAATTGATAGGACATGTTGCAATTGTGAAACAAAAATTCTGAAGGCTTTTGAAAAGTCTCAAAAGGCATCTCACCTGCTTTGGGCTTGATTTTCGAGACATGTTTCTCATTAGAAACACCAAACTTTATTTACAGGCTGCAGCAGCAGTTACATGCTTCCATCAAACTCCACAACTAGAAGAAGAACTCCCACTTTAAGGTTTCCCACGCTTAGGGCTGATTCATTCACACTGTCATGTGATACTATACAAGACAAGTCTTAAAGCTACAGCCAGTACATTCCTTAAAGCTACAATGACTACATCACCATAGTAGCCTTTGCTGGCCTGAAGGGCATTAGCTTAAATAGTAATGGACAAACAGGAATGGAAACTCTAGGTGGAAGCATTACTGCAATGGTCTGTGTCAACACTATGCTACATGACAGTTGCAATTATTCTTGCAGCAGACTGCATGAGCTTCTTTGCAGATCCAGCTCCTGAGAAAACAGTTCCCTGTCAATGTTGTCAGATAAGTATGCCTGAATCTGCAGAAATGCTTTGTGACATCTGATGGGTGTATCCATTTTAATAATACCAGCTCTTGATGTTCTTTCTTTCAGGCAATGCCACTGAAAACATGACTTAACTGTAACTGGGCACTATCCTACATATAACTATGACACTATCGGGCGTTGGGGTGTCTGCATACAGCTTGATTTGCGAAGAGTAGCTTCCACCAGCACTGTCCCAAAGTGAGGTGTTACCTCTGGGCATCAACACGGTTGTGGATGTAACAGCAGGCAGACAAAGAAGGCTTCCTGTGCAGTTTGATGTGTGCCTGACATTCTTCCATCATGTTTCTTTGCAAACAGGTCAACTCAAAGGGTTCCTTTTGGGAAATGCATGGTGCCACTAACAGTTCTGGAGTTGGGGGTGGTGGGGAGATAGTGGGAAGCAGAAAATAATTTAGAGCAATTGTTACAAACGTTCATGCAAGCCTAAGTAACAGCAGGAAGACAAACTTGTCAGAAACAGCTAAAATTATTTGCATTTACATCACTGTGTCTTTTAAATTAAACCTTATTTATGTCTCAGCCTCTGACAAACCTGAATATCTGGTTTACTGAATGTAATTTTAATTTAACACGCTGCATGCCCCAAATTTGAAACTGTTTACAGGTCATCCTATACTCATTTGTGTATATTAATGAAGCTCCACCCATTTTCAATGTTAATTGGAATAGGTGGAGCTCAGTTGCGACTAATCTCAGATGAATTTCATGTTTTGTTACGCCCTGTCTGCAGTAGTATCTGTAGCATAATGGAAACCAAAGTCAGTTTCACCTCAGCCTGTATTATATATATCAAAGTCAACTAAAGCTATCACTGGACGAAAGAGGGCGTCCTTAGCCATTCAGTAAATATGTTTTATTAGCATTAAGCATTTTTTTAACATTTAGAATAAAATAAGATTATATTGATTCCTTTGATAATATTGTGGCGGGAACCCTTTGCTAAAATTGTTCTTCTGAAACTTCTGTATATTTCCCACAGTCATCATATATTAAGGGACCCCATAAATATTGACACACTTACTTCAATCTCTAAAGTTCTGAAAGATGGTATCAGTTACCCAAAGGAAAGCTGCATCATCACTAAAGATGGCATACATCGTTTGAATATAAAAACAGTAATAATATCCTAGTAAATAAACTTGCGCAGAAAAAACTCCCAAGTGCAAAAATCACAAGAACATGCCCTTGTGCTAGCTGTAGGATACCTGGCCGCAAACTGGCAGAAATCTGCTACTCTGTTGAACCCTGAGATACCCCAATGGACTTCCTAGGATTGTGGAAGTGGTGTGAAAAATGAATTAATTTAGCTATTTGGTTGCATCTCTAGTTCCAGTACCAAGTGGCGAGTATCCAAAACTGCCACTTGCTTCATGTTTACCCAGCATTTTCTATCAATTCCTTTTGTTGGCTAATCCAATGCACATGTTATTTGTGTAATATTTTCCTTCTAACAACACTCACACTGGTCCCCCACCGACCCAGCTTGCCCCCGCACCTCTTTTTTTTCCCCAAAAGTATACTTTATTCATAAAATTTGTAAAGATTTATTCCAAAAAAATTCAATTTGAATATCATCTGCATACAGAATGTTCCACTCTGAGGTGCCTTAGTAAGATTTCAATATTCTTGATTTTTACAATTCCATGCCAGGCATACCGAGGGATTCTACACTGTTTGTTGACCCTTGGTATACAATGGCTGTAAGGCCTTAGATGGATTGGGGAATGGGCAACACCAAGAGTGCCTCACACCTGATGACCAGCAATGGAGAGGTAGCATTGTTCACTCATGCCAGTTTTTGTTTCACCACAGCTATATGCTCCTTCCAATTTTTAGATATGCCCCACTCCTCCAAACCATATCCCCAGCACCTTCAGACAGTCTGACCTGACAGTGCAGGAGCAAAGGACCTGTTCACCATTTCCCAAAGAACTGGGCTCTTGACACAGTTTACTTTGGAAGCCGAAGTCCATTCAAAGTGGCTGCAGATTGAATATTGAAATCTTACTAAGGCACCTCAGAGTGGAACATCCTGTATGCAGACGATATGATATCCACCGACAATGGATCCAATCAGAAGACAGCAACGCCGTCCATGTACAGGGAAGCTTTGACCTGAGTGCCTCAACTGCTCAGCATTGTCACCCCTCTTATGCCTGCATCCTTTCTGATCATCGATGGACTCAACAACAGTTTCGATATAGCACACAAAGAAGACAGAGGAGAGAGGCCAGTCCTGCCTGACCCCCGATTTGATTGGGAAGCTTTCTGATTACCACCCATTGATTGAAACTGCCCTACTGATGTTTGTGTAGAGCAGTTGGATCCAATTGTGGATTCCCGCCCCAAACCCCATTTTGGAGGTGCAGTTCTGCGATATTCTGTCAAAGGCCTTGTCCTGGTCCAGGCTGAGAAAGGAGGCAATAATATCACTGATTAGTGTGAGGCTTTCAAAGATCTTCCTGCCAGGTACAGCACAGGCCTGGCCAGGCTGGATCACCAACTCCAGAAAAGACTTGACACAATTGGCAATGACCTTGGACAGAATTTTCTAGCCCACATTCAACAGTGAAATGGGTCACCAATTTCTGATTTCCTTGCTCTAACCCCTCCACTTGTAGATGAGGGTGATGATGCCTTTCATCATGGATTTTGACATGCTGCCAACTAGCAGCATATTCTTGTACACTTCCAGTAGGTTGGCCTGATCCAGTCCCACAGAATTAAATACAATTCAGCTGGTAAGCCATCACTTCTGGGAGTTTTACTCATCTCAAAGGACTTGATAGCTTTAGTCAGCTCATTCAGAGTTAGTGGTTTGTCCAGACTCTCCCACATATTGTCATTTAAGACCTCCGTGATAGAGGACAGGGAGGACTATGTGGTCATGCTATCTGTTGGCTTCACATCATACAGCCAAGCATAAAAGGTACTGAAAATGTCGGACTGTAGTGATGTTACTGAGCCAGCCTCTCTTTCAGGCTGCCGATCACAGAACAGTCTCTCTGTACCTTTCGGAAGAAAAAACATGAGCATGTCACATCCTGCTTCACAGAGCGGACTCTGGATCAGAAAATGATTTTGGAGGCCTCCGAGGCAAAGAGCGAGGCTTGCTGGCTCATGGAGATCCTCCTTGACATCGAGTCCCATCGACTGCAGTTGGAGCAGATTCTGCATGCTTTTCTGTATTCAAGACATTTCCCACTGTTTCTCTCTCACCTTCTGAATATCTTTGAGGATGAAGAACCTCTTGATGTTTGCCTTGATCACTTCCTACCAGTGCATTGGAGTTTCAAAGAGGGGTTTCATGGTTCTCCAATCTTTGTAATCCCTTTTGCGTTCCTTAATGTTTTTTGGGTTCAGCAAACTCATGTTCAGCTTGCATGTCCCCTGCCAACCCTCTGGTCTTCCTGTAGGTAACAACTGCCCTATCAGAGGCAGTGGTCAGAGAACAACATCAGGCTGTAATCAGTGGATCTGACTGTGAACATTCAGTACACAAACAGAGAGCCTATTCTAGAACAGACAGATCATCTGGGGCCTCAACCAGGTGTATCTGCATGGCACATTGTTTGCAGGGATTGCTGAAGACCTCATGCATCTTGGCATCTTTTACCGTTTCCATCAGGAGTCTGGACATGGCGCCCAGACTGCCTTTATTCCTGCCGGATCATCCAGTCAAATCGATGATGCAGTTGAAGTCACCAACTAGAATGACTCGCCTGGATGTCACCAGAAGCAGTAGGAGCTGCTGAAGTGGGAGCAGCCAGCCGCTTGTTGTTTTAAGCCATGGCGTATATGTTAACTAACCAGAGTAGAGTATTTTTATACATTATGTCTGCTACAAGGAGGCATCTGCCCACCTTAGCTTCACAGGTGTTAAAGTTGCCTCCCTGCAATACCCAGGCCAGAGGAAAGGGAATCATTTCCTCCCTTCCAGATCAATGGCTCTTGGAACCGCCATCATGACCATCGCCTGTAGGAGCTGAGGTGCAGTATTCCACATTGCTGCAGAGATAGCAGGTCAGCTTTGACTTTGGCAAGGTAACCTAAGGTTGAAACACATCGCGCAGTAGATTTAATGCTAATCACACTTATGGAAGCATTCTTTAGCTCAATTTCAAAGCTGTGTCACTTACCAGACCCATTGTCTTTCACAATTCCAGACTTTGGGTCTGCCCTTGCATACCCGTAGAGTTCGTAAATTGTGTCACTGTTGGACTGAGAAAACCACCCTGTTCTGCACCTCTAGAATTGTTCCACTGGGTGACATGAAGGGGTTCGCACTGTTCTCTTTTGGAGAAGTCTTTCCAAAACGCTCCTCTTCAAGGGTGTCACTGCTCCTGGCTTCCCAGAGCTAGGGTGCACTGAGCGCTTCACTGTTCCCAGTGTTTGGATTTGAAATGTAATCAGTTCTACATGTTCTATCTGGCTTGGCGTAGTCATGTGACCGTGCCATGAAGCAGTCTCTGGAGGCTGCCATCTTGAGATCAGTTCAATTAAGACCCCTCACTGAGAGGACACTGAGAAGCACTGCTGTCTTTAAACATGAAACATGATATTGGGAAGTGGAGCTAAAATAGCAGTGTAAAATCCTGGAAATTCTGCAGAGAAGACACAAAGAACCAAGGCATACATAAATGTTCAAATCTGCTAAAAGCTGCTGAAAAAGGACAAGGAAAAGCAAACAACCTGAAGGCTGCAAGTAAGATACTGAGTGAGTTAACATGGCTGCTGTAAATTTCCCTTTCTCAGCTCCTGTTGAAATGAAAGGTGATCTGTGGAAGAATTGGCAGCTTTCCCACTTGCAATGGCAAAACTACAAGCTAACAACAGATTTATTTAACAATCGGACTCCTTGAAGAATCAATATGTATGCATGAAGAAATATGAGGAGCTATTGACATGATCTGGAAGTCACTAACCCAGCAGAGACTGACTAGTAGAACAAACAGTTGTTAATGGATGAGAACAGTGGGTGTATAGTGGGTAACTTGGGTAATTCAGCTACACAAGATTATGCATGCAAATTTGTCTTTCACTCGTGAGGAAAAGGGGATGTTTGTACCTTTTTTCAATATGTAAAGGGGGATGTTTGGGTTTGAAATGCAATCAGTTCTATATGCCTTATCTGGCTTGCTGTAGTCATGTGATTATGCCATGAGGCAGTCTCTCTGGTGGCAGCCATCTTGGGATCAGTTCAATAAAGACCTCTCATTGAGAAGACGCTGATGGAGCATTGCTGTCTTTAAACATGAAACACCTGGCTTCCTGGAGCTAGGGTGCACTGAGTGCTTCATTGCTCCTGGATTCCCAGAGCTGGGGTGCACAGAATGCTTCACTGCTCCTGGATTCCCAGAGCTGGGGTGTGCTGGAATCTTCGCTTTGAGGTTTGGGTTGCTGGCCTCTCCACTGGTATCAATTTTTGGAGCTGGTGTTTCTTCTACTCCAGCTCCTTAGCACTTTGCCACTTCTTTTGTAGGCAACCCTTGTCCTTCCTCATCCGAAGAGCACCAGTGTCTGTCATCCCTGACGGATGGGAGTTACCTTTTGCTGGTGGTCTGGGAAGTGGCTTGGTTCCTTCTTGGCTCCTTTTTTTTGTCATCTTCACCAGCTGCCACTCCCCTGTTTGTCTCTTTGCTGGTTCCTCCTGCACTGATTTGGTCTACTGAGGAGTGGGAGTCTGGGGAGACAGTGCTAGTGTTTGGCAGTCTGCTGCCTCACCCTTTTCATTCTTCCTGCCCCCTCATTGAGTCCTTCTTTGTCCCATTCTGCTAGGTGGAGGGCTTGGTGGGTGGAGGTTTGCAGGTCTCCTTGGTGGTAGCCATGTTCACCGTCCCATCTGCATGCCCATCTTTGGACCTCATTGCCTGAGTAGAATGGAGGCAGCGTTATGGCAGGTCTAGTAGAGGTGACCTGCCCGACAACCCAGGTTGCAGCACTTAGTCTGCTTCCTGTCCTTTGTCAGATGGCCTTCCTACATGCAGTCTTTGCATAAGACGACGCTGCAGTTAGCCGCAACCTGGCCAGATTTGCTGCAGAAATGGCAAACTTCAGACAGGCCGGTGTAGGCAAGTCAGTCCTGACTGCCCCTGATAGGGGAGCTGGAGGGAGAGTGGAGGATTGCTCCCTTACTATCCACCTTCAGCGTCATCTTGACCTGTTGCTGATCTGAATCTTGAAGGAGTCTTTGACCTCTGTGCTGTTCCCAATTGTGTCAATATACCTGGTGAAGAAGGTGAGCATATCCATGACAGGAACATGGGGGTTGTAGAGATGCACTGTCACAACCCAGTTTCATTGTGACAGTAGCGTAAACAATGACTCTGCCGTGAGGATTCTCAGCTGTGGCAGGTTTCCTTTCTTCTCGAACACCTTGAGGAATTTTATACTTGTAGTGACATTCCTGAATGCCTTGTTGAAGTATCCATTTCTGGGGAAATCCTGCAGGCAGTAAATGTCTGCATTTTCATATCTGCAGCATTCCAAGAGGATTCTCTTAAGGGAGAAGACACTGTCAGTGGGTGTACCTTCTTCACTGTCTTTCACCACCATCCTAGCAGTGTTACGCACCCCTTGCATTGGGGTTTGGTTGCTGGTTGTAGCTATCACCTTGTTAGGTACTGAAGCCCCTCCAAAGGAAAACAAACAGCTGCAGTTGAGATTTCAACACCAAAGGGCAAAAGGCCGAAACCTCTGCTGAAATCCCCCAAAATAAATGAAACCCAGAAACACTGTAAAGTTACATTTGTTCTGAGAGAACCATCTTCATGATCATGGTCTCTCCCCTCTCCCATCACTGAAGTTACCAATATTAACATTCCCCTTTTCCTACTCAACATTAGCATGGATCATTAGCAATGATCTTGCTCTTTCTCACTGTGAGGCAGGATATTAGTATGCATGTTAATTATGTCCCTTTGCTACTCACCATTCAGATTCACCAATTCGGAAATGATAAAATACATGGCCTGAATTTTTTGCTCTTTGGATGCGCACAATCGGCGTGCCCTGGAGCGGACGATAGACCGGCCCCTGACCGCAATTTCATGCTGGCTGGTCAATTTATGGCCAGCCAGCATGAAACGTGCCCTGAGAAAGGCTCAGCACTGCTGCTGGGGGCAGGAAGACGACGGGTGCCAGCGTCACCGCGGGTGCTGGTGAGCGCTTCCATTGAGCTGCAGACCCTCTCAGAATAAACGAAACAACAAAAATGCTGCAAAATATGTCCATACAGCACAGTCAAGCACCTGAAAGCATACCTCATAAAAACCAGTTCCTAGATATCTCTTTTTATTTTATTTCCTCACGGAGATTTCAACCTGCCCTGGATCGAGGTTTGAGCAAAAGTGTAAAGGCTGCCCGGCTGATTGGCCCATCTGCCAACTGTAAAAGTGTACGGGCCATGAAAAATCGCTTTCAATTGCCTCCTTAATGGGCTTAATTGCCTGCTTAATTGGCGGTGGGTGCACTTCCGACTGCCACGCGTGTCCGCCAAGCGAGATATTGTGCGAGTGCGCGATGACGTTGGGCTGGACGGGTCGGGCATGCGCCTGCACATGGGATGTAAAATTTTGGCCCATGTTTTTTCTTTGCGATACTGATCTACAGACTAAGTGGCATCAGTTGTTATGATCTGGACGCAGATCCATTAGTAACTTTCAAAGGGGAATTAGATATATATTTGAAAAGGAAATGTTTACAATGGTATGGAAAAACTGAGAAAGTGGGATAGCTTTTTCACTTAAGGGCCTCAATTGGCCTCTAGGTGGGAAGGCCATTCTCGACCCTTCCTGCCCCAGACTTAATTGGGGGATCTTTGCACACACCTTCCTACCCCATTATATACCCCTCCCTCAGGTCCCAGCCCAAATCTGGGGGAAGGGGTGGCCTTAAGTTCCATCCAACACATTTCCAGTCCTTGCTTTTCTTCTGAAAACGTTACCTTACATTTAACCTAAGTATCTTAAAGCCAGTTATCTTTTGTAAATTTAGAAGTGCTTTTGACATGGAGATATAAAAATTATATTCTGTGAATAACAGATAATGGTTATTATAAAGCAGCTTTGGAGAAATATACAGAAAACTATAGAATTACTATAGTCTTATTCCCTGAACAAGCTGAACTAGTTTGTAATTTACTGAATCACAGAATTGTTACTGTTCAGGAAGAGGCCATTCAGTCCATTGTGCCTGCACTGGCTCTCGAAATGAGCAATTCACTTAGTACCATTCTCACCCGGCTACAGTTCTCGGTTCTTTAAATAAGGGGCAAGTTGCCTTTGTTTGAAGGCTACTGTTATTTTGTACTGATTTTTTTGCAAGAGTTATTCGCATTTTACAGCAATGACATGTTTACTGAAGGTTACGCTTCGAAATCAATCACTGTGCACAGAAATTGCTGGTTGGCTGATTCTGAATATATTAAAACGGCTTAAAATTGACGAGTAGCTTATTTGGAAAAAGATGCTACAGGCAGATAAATCTAGTCAAAAAATGAGCACATAACACAATCAATAACTTTATTTATAGAATTATAAATGTTAAATTGTTACTTTCAGACTGATTGATTTATTTTTATTAGAGCTATACAAAGGAACCACTTACAGGGTTATGGCAAAAGAGCAAGGCAGTGGAACTAACTAGACTGCTCTTTCAATAAGCCAGCACATGCACAATGGGTTGAATGGTCTCCTGGGCTGTGTGACTCTTTGGGTGAGAAATTAAATCATGTACCACCACTTCTAGTGGCACTGTGCAGACTTAACTCTATTCTTCAGGGCCAAGCAGCAGTGTGGCATCCATCACTGATAAGAGAGAATAAACTGCATCCCTGATGTGTGCCCAAACTATCCTGGAGTCACACAGCTCAACCGGCTGATCTGATGTCAGGACACCAAAATTGACCATCACAGGCCATGGTAACACCTGAAACCTGACTGAAGGTAAGTAAAATTTATTGAATGTTTTCCACAGGAAAGTGTCTGAGAATACTTGGGAGTATTTTTGGAGGTGTTTGGTGCATTTGCAGAAGAGGCATGGCAGAGGAGTACAAAGGCTGCAACAAGTATGGACAGCAGCAACAGTGCCTCTGGGTCCACAGCATGACGGGGAGATGCAGCACAGGCTGCAGAAAGGGCAAGACCTGTGCCATGCCTTCTGCCATCCTGGAGGCATACTCTTCCATGGTCCTTTGCGGTGACAGGAGGCTGTCTCTGACTTTCAAAGTCCTTGAATGTGTTGTTGCCTCCCAATTCAACTCCATCTTTCCCAGAACTCCATGGTTAAATTCTTCCAATCAGGTTTCTGCCCTTGCCACAGCACCGAGATGGTTCTTATCAAAGTCACAAATGACATCCTGACTGTAACAAAGGTAAACTATCCCTCCTCATCCTTCTTGAGGTTTAAGCAGATTGTTCACAGCCTCAGCATCACATATGACCCAAGATGAGCTGGGAGTGGGAATTCAGCAGTGCATACAGCATGGCATGCTGGTACTTTAATGCATTGTGATAGGCCAGCTCCTTTCTGTTTAGCTTATTTCAAGCAAAAACAACCTTGGTTCGTGAAATGTGGCCTAAACTCTTGGACTTTAAGAATGTTTGATTCCTTCAGAGAGTAAGCACAAGATGGACAAAATGGCCTCCTTCTGTGCTGTTACCATTTTGTTATTAGAATAGCGTATGTGGTATACAGTCCAAAACACCATTACATTGGCACCAATAGAATATTCTTGTTTTTTTGCTGAAGAAATGGTGGACCATGAGACTTCCACGTTCTGTGGTCATGCCCATTTGTATAGACATATTAACCATCTATGGTCTATCTGTAATACCCTCATAATATTCTTAATTAATCAATGGTTCATGATCAGTATTATATAGACCCTGTATATTATCTCAGATGCATATTGTGTTCCTTAGTGATCCTGTCCCAGTTAGTATCTGGTAGGATTCTGAGCAGAGAACCCCCTGTCCTGTGCCTCTATAACCTTATTATAAGAAAATGTGCACAGTACTCCAAGTGTGGTCGAAGTAAAGATGTATAGAAATTTAACATTACTTGTCAGATTAAAAGATGAATTCTGTGCTGACTGTTGGAAGGCGAAGGCACTTTCAGCAGATCTGCACTGGTAATTGTATGCTTCTACAGCAAGCTATACTGCTTCCATTTTGGATCCAATATAAGCTGAGGCAAGATGAGAAGATCTGCACTCTGAAATAAATTAAGGATGAACCTCATTATGATACTGTTCTGTTATTGGTAATTGCAGGCATGGGGTCCAAATTTGGCCCTGGCATCACGGTCTGAATGCCTGTGGGTAAGTCCTGCCCAAAGTCATTAGGAGCATTCAAATGCAGTTGTATAGCCTGCCAGCAGAAATAAGGTGGTGGAGCTTTAATAGGCCAGACATGGATATTCTTATTGTCAATGGTAAATTAAGAAATCTAATCAGATATTAATTTGCATTATTCAAATTAGCCACTCTAATGAGCAGGAATAAAGCAGATGATCTATGCACATGACCGTGACATTATGTTATTAATAGTTAAAACAATATAAACTTCCCCTTATGGCTAGATATGATTACTGTACTTTTTAATCCTTTGAGCCTGTTAAATGTTACTACAGCTTCAGCAACACCTTATATTTATGATGTACTTTTAACGTAATAAAATGTTCCACGGCAATTCACAAAATTTGGCACTGAGCCACAAAAGGAGATATTCAGTCAGATGACCAAAAACCTGGCCAAAGCTAGGTTTTAAAGAGTGTCTTCAAGGAGGAAAGCAGGGTAGAGAGGCAGAGAGGTGAGGCAATTCCAGAGCCTCAGTTACGGCTACCATTGGTAGAACAATTAAAATCGGGGATGCTGAAGAGGCTGAAATTAGAGGATCGCGGACTATCTCAGGCGATTGTGGAGCTGGTGGAGATTGCAGAGATAGGGAAGGGTGAGTCTACGGATAGACTTGAGAACAAGGGTGAGACTTTTAAATTGAGGCATTGTTAAACAAGAGCAAATGTGAGCACAGGGCTGTTGGGTGAACAGGATTTGGTGCAAGCAGGGATACAGGCAGCAGAGTTTTGGATCTTAAATTTAGCAAGGGTAGAATATAGAAGGCCAGCGAAGAGTATGTTTGAATATTCAAGTCTGGAGGTAACGAAGGCACAGATGAGGGTTTCAGCAGCAGATGAGCTGAGATAGGGGTAGGGTTGGACAATACCAGGAAGAATGGTGCTAGCGATGGCTCAAATATGTGGTTGAAAGTTCATCTTGGAGTCAAATATAACATCAAGGTTGCAAATAGTCTGGTGCTGATGGAGTTGGTGAGGAGAGAACATAGTTTCTGTTGGGGACTGAAGACAATGTCCACAGCCTTCTCAAATTTAACTGCTCATCCAGCACTGGATGTTGAGCAAGTTTTCTGATAATTTAGAGACAATGGAAGGATCAACAAAGGTGGTGATGAGGTGAAGCTGGGTGTCATCAGTGTACTTGTGGAAACTGACATGTTTTCGGATGAGGTCACAGAGGGGCGCCATGTGGATGAACAATAGGAGGGGGTCAAGGATAGATCCTTGGGGTACACCAAATAATAACTTCTGGGATTGGAAAGAGAAGCTGTTGTAGGTGATTGTCTGCTACAATTAAATAGATAAGAATGGATCAGGTGAGTGCAGTCCCACTCAGCTGCACAATGGTGGAGGACAATTGGAGGAGGATGGTGTACTTAACTGTGTGAAAGGTTGCAGACAGATTGAGAAGGATGAGAAGGAGGGATAGTGTGCTTTTGTCACAGGCACACAGGATGTCATTTGTGACTTTGGTAAGAGCTGTTTCAGAACTCTAGCAGGGTTGGAAACCTGATTGGGGGGATTCATACATGGAGTTTCAGGAAAGATGAGCACAAATTTGGGAGGTGACAGTATGTTAAAGAAAGGGAGGTTAGTGATGGGGTTGTGGTTTGCAAGGATGGGTTTGAAAAGAGGGGTGATGGCTACAGATTTGTAGGAGAGAGGGACAGAACCTAAGCAGAGAGAATTGTTAACAATATCAGCTAGCATGGGAGCCAGCAAGAGATGTCGGGATGTCAGTAGTTTTGTGGGAAAAGCATTGTGAGAACAGTTTCTCATAGACAAGGTGAACTCAGAGAAGGCATGAGGGGAGATCGAAGGGAAACTGGAGAAAGATATAAGCTCAGGGTTAGGGCAGGGGAAGTCTTAGCCTAGCCCTTGGGATAGTGGAAATGAGGCAGAGGCAGCTCAATAGATGGTTACAATCTTAGTGACAAAGAAACCCATGAGCTCCTTGCACGTTATTCGATGTGATAGTGGATGGGTAAACCAGTTGTCCACCATATCTGTTCAGGCCTGTGTTCCTTGGATTTAAGGGAGCAGAGATGAGGGCCATGCCAGGAGAATGGCTTGTACAAATGAGAGTAACGGTTTTAATGGAGGGGACTGACAGTTGAGATGAGGATGTCATTGAGCAGGTTGGTAATTGCAGAAATGTCATGCTGAACGAAGGGCTAAAGGCTTGACAGTTGGAAATTTGAGAGTGCAACTCTATGTTAATTTGGAGATTTTTTTTCCCCAGGGACAGGTACAGAAAGAAGTAGCACTTGGAGGGGAAAGGACATCAGTGGAAAAGCAAAACAAAAAAGGTCTTAACAGTTCTGATATGATATTTAAAATGTACGCAGATAACATCGGAGCAATGTTCATAAAGGTTTTTATAATATGTTTGCCAATAAGATTTAATACTCCTTTGATTTATAAAACAAATTTTTGAAATGATTATCTCTTAACAACCTATTACCATTTTCTAACAGTAGATGGCAATATTAACCTTTAAATCCTGTACATCCTCAAAATAAAGGTGACTTTCAGCTATAACAAAGACTATTTACATAAATAGCTTGACATATAAGGAGCTGGATGGAAGATGTTTTCATTCTAATAAGTTTTGTTCTTTTTATCACGGATTGACCTATTATGTTTTCTCTTGTGGTGCTTCATTTTAGTAATAGAATCTTGTTTAAAAAAATTGAGTATCTTGTCTGTCTGTGAAATGTTGGCTGCTCAGGGATCAATTCTTTGCCCAGCCTGACCACCGTGCCAAGGAGGCCTACATGTGAACCTTAGCCTCATTCTTGGTTTACAGTGGACTTGCTGAGACCTTCACTGATCTTGGGTGCAGCTTCAGCCTTGCTCCAG
The DNA here is from genome assembly GCF_017639515.1 of Carcharodon carcharias. NCBI lineage: Eukaryota > Metazoa > Chordata > Chondrichthyes > Lamniformes > Lamnidae > Carcharodon > Carcharodon carcharias. The sequence continues at coordinate 45,201,316 of NC_054486.1, read as the reverse complement.
CCTATAGTCTCTCACTGGATTTCCCTTCCCAAACATAATTTCATAGAGGAACAAATATCTCTCCTTGAGTTGCTCAAAGGTAGTTGGGGCTCGAGTGCCTTTTCGATTATTTACTGTAATGGTTGGGAATTCATAGAATGGTTGTTAAGGATAAAAAAAATGGCTTAGTGCTGAAGCTTGAAGCATTTTCTGCTTTGTTGACACTGCTAATTTCCTTGCATGATATTATTACCTCCACCAGTGAAGGTGTGTGGAGGGAATGTTTTGACTTGTTTGTTAGTCTGTATGACTGTGAACAATATATCTCAAAAACTAATGGACAGATTTCAACAAAACTTGTTACATAGATGGGGTTTGGCTCAAGGAAGAACTGATTAATTTTTGGTGAAGGTGCTGATCTGGATCCAGGAAGTTTTTAAAGGATCCATCCATTAATGTTGGGAGATAGGGCCAATTGACTTTTTCTTTTAGAATGTTATGGGTTGTTTTATTTAGAATGTTGTTGATTGTTTTAGAATGTTCTAGATTGTCTCAGCTGCTGTGGTGCATTTGGTCACAGCTGTCAAAATGTGAGCAGAGTTTTCAGAGCAGGTTGTTGAATGTGGATTGGCCTGAAGCCTTTGAAGTGAGATGGAAGCTCTTAATAAAAATATTTATTTTTCAGCTTTGTAATAACAGAGCTTCGACCAGGCAGGGAAAAGCCTTAAGCAAAAGCTGTGTAATTGTAATAACATTGAGTTAACACAGCATGGTGGAGGTATGCACTTTACTGAGTGTCCGCCTCATTTGTTACACTGTATCTGTCTGGTCCTCAGCCTGTCACTAATAAAAGCCCAGATTTGTAGGGGTATGAGCATATCTCTAGCCACATAGATTAATACTGGGGATTCACAAGAGGCCAGAATTGAAGCAATCTCAGGTGGTTGTAGGTCAGCAGGAGGTTACAGAGAAAGAGAGGAGCAGGGTCATGGAGAGATTTGAAAACAAGAATGCCTATGAGCATGCACAAAACCTTATGGATTAAAGTTGGGGTTTTGGATTCTACTTGTCTAGTCAGTAGCACAAGGGTGGGGGTCCAGTTGCCATTATGCCCCAGTGGGCCTTGAACCACAGTGGTAACTAATGATACAGCCTCTGCATCATGTCACACCAGAACTTTGCACTTAGCTCTTGTGAAGTTGCGTATAGCATTTATAATATAATCCCAAGGGTGGACCGGCCAAGTGGGAAGTCAGGATTTTTCCTAAGTTACACTGTGAATGATTTCATATGGCTATATGGCATGACTGTGGTTAATTATCCCTGTTCATCCTTCTCGACCTGTCTGCAGTCTTTGACACGATTGACCACCCCATCCACCACCAATGCATGTCATCCAAATGGGTGGGACTACCTTTGTCTGATCCTATTCTTGTCTATCTAGTTGAAGCCAGAGAATCACCTGCAATGGCTTCTCTTCCTGCTTCTGCACCATTACCGATGGTGGCCGTTGCTACCCCTGAAGAAACTCTACCTCACCATCATTTCTCTTGACCCTGCACTGTTGCTAAATTATCAGACTACACATCTAACATCCAGTATTGGATGAGCAGAAATTTCCTGCAATAGAATATTGAGAAGATCGAAGCCATTGACCAGAAATTTATGGCCCCCCCTGACAGGTAGGTTTGCAGGCAGGGAGGCCCATAAATTTCCCGCCAGCTACCTGCCCATCCCTAACCTCACCATATTTTCCTGGAGGGTGGCCCGCCTTCCCTCACCCCATTTGAGCCCCTTAAGTGCACAATTATCTACCACTTAAGGGCCACTCCCGCCTGGCTTCACTTTTTTGGCCAGGGCCAGGGTGTCCCCCCTGGGTGAGGATGACGAGCTTGGCAGGGCTGCCTGTCTGGGTCTCAGGAGGGAAACGATGGGGGGCCTCCTTAAGAGACTCCCTTTTGCAATTGGGGGCACTCCACACACCCCCTGCCCCGGATGAACTGCCCCCACCTTCTCTCGACCTCATCCCTCTCATCTCCCCACCCCCCAGCCCCCAGTTCTGGTCCTACCGGAAGCCCCTCAGGCTCACCTTCCATCCAACTACTGGCTTTCTTCACTGGGACTGAATGTAGTCCTAGCAATGGCCTCAGCTCCCAGTGGCACTGCTGTGGTCAGCAGCTCTCTGATCCATCAGATGACTGGCAGCTCTCAGAGGTGTTAAAGTCTATTATAAAGGATGTGATAACCGGATGTGATAACGGTTTGTGGGGCATTGGCATCAGTACTGGGGAAAGTGGGGGCTCCAGCATTGGGACAGGTTACACCTTGGATGAGTGTCCTTACAAATTACTTAACTAGGGAAGTAGAGAGGGTTTTAAATGAACAAGATGGGTGAGGGATCGGACTTTGGTACAGGTAGCAATTCAAGGTGTAGAGTCAAGACAGGAGAGCAAAGTAGTAATATGAGAAATGAGGGTCAGAGAATGGCAGGAAGGGACAGAGAGAAAAATCCTAAGAATATATCAACAGTCAAGACTAGATGTTACAAAGGTAACAAAAATACAAAACTAAAGGCTCTGTGAAAGATCAATGGATTTTTAAAAAATAATTAATTTTGTTACCAATTTTAAAATATATGTTTTATAATAAGATGTCAGGAACCAACATAGCTGCTGAAAGGAGTTGGAATTGCTTTTCAGCGATTGGATTGGCTGCTTATGTGTTGACCTTTTGCTGTTTTCGTGAAATAGGGCTGAATTCTAACTGAAAAACTGGCAGTTGTTGGTTCAATGGGGGGTTTAAAGTGGCAGAAATCCTGTTCCTGACCCAAACCTACTTCCAACCCACTCATTTCCAGCTTAAACTGAAGCCGGAAGTTGGGAGGGTAACAAACTGAATCCAAGGAGGCAAGTTGAAACTTTAAATAGGGTATCGGGCTGCGAGCCTCATTGTCATTCTGCTTTTGAAATGTAACTGCTGTTGGCCAGCTTTCTTGAATTTCTGGGAACCTGGCAGCTTCCTTGAGATGAGAATTTGGTGGATCCGCACTTATCTCCTAGATCCAGGTGCCTGCCTGAGGAGCTGCCTCAGTAGACCCTCCATGACCTCATTGTACCTCACTCTGGGTGCCAGCCCAATACACCCTCTGTTGACCCCTGCCTCCAAACTCCCCCCACTTGCTCCCCCTAATTTTTCCGACCCAGTTGAGCCTCTATCGCTCCGCACCCTCACCCCCTCCAACTCCCAGCATGAACTTACCTGCCTGAGTCCATCAGTGTCCGAATCCCCACCTGAACAAAGGCCCAACTGCCCATCAAGCTGAACCTCCGGGTGGAGGACTGATCACGGACATCACCTCCATGGTGTGTGAGAGAATCCTGAATGGTTAGTTCGCCCTGACTTTCAGACCGATCTGCTTTCTGTGGGTCAGGTCAGTGAAAATTCTGCCCATGCAGTGAGAAACTAATTTTAAAGATTTTTTTTTAGTAAATGGGAAAATTATACCAATCACTTTTTTAAATGTTCTTTCATGGGATGTGGGCACTGCTGGAAGCAATTGTTGCCCATCCCTAATTGCCCTTGTCTGAATTGCTTGCTAGGCCATTTTAAAGGGCACTTAAGAGTCAACCACATTGCTGTGGGTCCGGAGTTACATGTAGGCCAGACCAGCTAAGGATGATAGGTTTCCTTCCTTAAAGGACATCAGATGGGTTTCATGGTCACCATTACCAAGGCTAGCTGTCAATTCTAGATTTTATTAATTAATTGAATTTAAATTCCATTAGCTGTTATATTGCAACTTGAAATCCTATCCATGGAGCATTAGCCTGGGCCTCTGGATTACTAATCCAGTGACATCACCACTAGGCCACCATCTTCCCGGGTTACATCTTATAGATATGTCAAGAGTGAACAACGTGGGCATACTTAGTTAGATATTATCATTCAGAGCAGAATGCACCATTTTGATTTTACAGTTAACATTTTTTCAGTTATTTATTATTATAGTTACATTTGTATGTGTAATTATAGAGCTTTCCTATGCCTGCTTCACTTTAACCAAAATATCTTATCTTTGTAAAAGTGTGTTTCTGCTTCAGCTTGTGTTAGCATCACAGCCCAGCATCCAGATTCCACCAAAATTTCTGAATGTCATCAGCGTGAGTTGAACAAGACATCACCCACTGATATGGTAGACAGGCTAATGAAAACCTTACACGTGGAGATGATTTAAGGATAGTTCTTGAACATTTCAAGTGGTAGGGCTGTGACTATTTCCTTTGGCAGCTTGTTCCACTGTAGGATTGTTCTTGGGTAGAAAGATTGTTGATACACTGTCTTGGAACTACAAAATGGTCTTTGTAGTTTGTGTGGATGACTACTTCATGTTTTGTCATTGCTGGAGGGCACTAGGCACGTGGTTCTGTCAATTCCTGACAGTTCATTCCATATTTTATAGAGCATGGTCAGTCTACTATTCTCCTTCCTTTGCAGTAGTGATTCCCATTCCAAAACTTTGATCAAGAGTGTGACTCTGGTGTATTTCCCATCCTGATTCATGCAGAACCATTCAACTCATCTTCAGATAGCTTCAACCTCATTTATATCTCTTACCATATAAGGATCCCACACACAACTTGCGCACTCCACGATTGGAGTTTGGTAACTGTAATTCTGATATTTTTGTTGCAATACCAAAGATTCCTCCTCAGAAATCCAAGAACCCTTTTTGCCTTGGATGTTATCTGCTGCATGTGGAATCTTCACTGATGATTGTTTTTAAACTGAACCCCCAGCATTTGACCGAGTGTAGCATCAAGGAGCCCTAGCAAAATTGAAGTAAATCAGAAACAAAACTCTCCACTGGTTGGAGTCATATCTACCACAAAGGAAGATGGTTGTGGTTGTTGGAGGTCAATTATCTCAGCCCTAGGACAGCACTGCAGGAGTTCCTCAGTGTAGTATAATCATAGAATCATAGAATGTTTATGGCACAGAAAGAGGCCACTTGGCCCATTGTGTTTGCACTAGCCTGAAAAACAAGCCACCCAGCCTAATCTTACTTTCCAGTATTTGGTCCATAGCCTTGCAGGTTATAGCACTTCAGTTGTGTATCCAGCCTTTTAAATGAGATGATGCCTTTTGCCTCTGCTACCCTTTCAAGTAGTGAATTCCAGACCCCTTTAACCCTCTGAGTGAAAAAAATTTCCCTCATCCCTCCTCTAATCCTTCTACCAATCATTTAAAATCTATACTCCCTAGTCACTGACCTCTCCGCCATGGGAAATTGGCCCTTCCCAAATACTATATCCAGGCCCCTCACAATTTTGTACATCTCAATCAAATCTCCTCTCAGCTTCCTCTGTTTCAAGGAGAACAACCCCAGCCTGTCCAATGTTTCATCATAGCTGCAATTTTCTAGTCCTGGCAACATTTTCATAAATCTTCTCTGTACCCTCCCTAATGCAATTACATCCTTTCTGTAATGAGGTGACCAGAACTGCACACAGTTCTCATGTTGCAGCCTGACTAATGTTTTATATATTTCCAACATAATGTCCATTCTTTTATATTCTATGCCTTGGCTAATAAAGGAACAGATTCTAATGCCTTTTTAACCACCTTATTGACCTGTCCTTTTACCTTCAGAGATCTGTGGACAATCATTCCAAAGTCCCTCACTTCCTCTACACCTCTCAGTATCCTGCCATTTATTGTGCATTCGTTTGCCTTGTTTGACCTCCCCAAATGCATCACCTCACGCTTCTCTGGATTGAATTCCATTTGCCACTTTACTGCCCACCTGACCAGTCCATTGATATTTTTCTAGGCCGAACCATCTTCAGCTGCTTCAATAGTGACCTTTCCTCCATCACAAGGTCAGAAGTGGGGATGTTCGCTGATGATTGTGCAATGTTCTGCACCATTCACGACTCCTCAGATACTGAAGAAGTCCGTGTCCATATGCAGAAAGATCTGGACAACATTCAGGCTTGGGCTGATAAGTGCAAGTAAAATTCGCACTACACAATTGCCAGGCAATGACCATCTCCAACGAGAGAGAATCTAACCATCTTCCCTTGACATTCAATTACATTACCATTGTTGAATCCCCCACTATCAACACCCTGGAGATTACCCTTGACCAGAAACTGAACTGGACCAGCCATATAAATACTGTGGCTATAGTATAATGGGTTAATAGTTATGACAACGAATTACTGATATATATTATGATACAACAGTGATGTCTGTAGTCATATCCTAGACATTTGGTAGATCGGATTGAAAAGTCTGTACTCATGAGAGACATACTTACTCTGTATCCTATCTTGTATATAGTGTTAATAAAGTAGTTTGAAGTAACTACCTGAGTCAGACCAAAGTAACACAAGATAAGATAAGCTACATGACCAACATATGCAACAGTGGCTACAAAGGCAGGTCAAAGGCTAGGAATTCTGCGATAAGTAACTCATTTCCTGACTCCCCAAAGCCTGTCCACCATCCACAAGGCTCAAGTTTTAAAAAATTTGTTCATGGGGTGTGGGTGTTTCTGGTTAGGCCAGCGTTTATTGTCCATCCCTAATTGCCCTTGAGAAGGTGGTGGTGAGCTGCCTTCTTGAACTGTTGCAGGTCCATGTGGTGTAGGTACGGCCACAGTGCTGTTAGGAAGGGAGTTCCAGTCAGGAATGTGACGAAATACTCTCCACTTGCCTGGATGAGTGCAGCTCCAACAATACTCAAGAAGCTCAACACCATCCAGGACAAAGCAGCTCCCTTGATTGGCATCCCATCCAGCACCTTAAAAATTCACTTCCTCCACCTCTGATGCACAGTGGCAGCAGTGTGTACTATCTACAAGATGCATTGCAGAAATTCACCAAAGCTCCTTAGACAGCATCTTCCAAACCCACAACCGCTACCATCTAGAAGGACAAGGGCAGCAGATAGATGGGAACACCACCACCTGGAAGTTCTTATCCAAGCCACTCACCATCCTAACTTGGAAATATATTGCCATTTCTTCACTGTCGCTGGGTGAAAATCATGGAACTCTCTCCCTAACAGCACTGTGGGTGTATCTACACCACAGGGACTGCAGCGGTTCAAGAAGGCAACTCACTACCTCCTTCTCAAGGGTAGTTAGGGATGGGCAATAATTGCTGGCCTAGCCAGCGACGCCTACATCCCATTAAAGAATAAAAAAGTTATAACTGTTTTGGAACAATATGGTTTCATATCATGAGTTATTTTGTCTAAGTAGAATCAAATACCTCTACTGTGTATGCACGTCAGAATGCAGATTATACTACTTTACGTCAGAGCCTATGTTAGGTGGCTTTAGTTGAACTATTTAAGCACAGAATATATTTTAAAATGACCTCAAGTAACTAAAAATTTGAGGAGTTTGATCCAAGTGTATTATCTGCAACAAAATTTTATACTGACAATTGCTCATGATTATTGGATCAATATGGCTGCAAAAGTGACCAAATTTTCCTTGAAAGATATCCTGTATTGAACTCGAGTCCATGATTTGCAAAGACTACAACTGGGTATAGAAGTATGTTTTTGTGGAGTTTCTATAACTTCCACTTGCCTGGGTTTAATTAGCAAGCATGACTACCAGCTTGAAACTCATTAAAGGATGTTAATGCATTTACAATTTAAAAGAAATTAAGATTTATGTTGGACATGTAGTGTTATCATCAAATACTTAATATGGGGGAGGGTATTTGGAAGCTTAAAATAGTAAAAATGCATCTTCTCATTTATACCTTAAAGCTTTCCAACTAGTGGACTTAATGAGAAGTAGGAATGGTGTGCGCATGACTGGTCAAGTGGAATGAGTAAATTAGGATTTGCATTATTATAGTAAACAAGTAGGCACTAATTTCAGGAGCAGCTTCGCAAGTGTTGCAAGCCTAATTATCGAAAGGCATCATTCAGAACTCATTCTGCTGAGCAGAATTTTAAAGGAATTGCATGCGATAAATCTCAGATCCTGTAAAGCTGATGACAATCTTCCCTCATAGACATGAAAAAATGATTTAGGAGAGTTAGTCACCAGGATCATTCTTGTGCAAGCAAATACGCTGGGAAAAGAATCATTGAGGAGATATCTTAACAACAAGTCTTGAGGAGATTCTACTCATTGGGTTGGGTTTGAGTTTGCTTGCGGTGGGGGGAGGTGAAAATTATTTCAGAACTTCAAATCTGTAATGACAAATAGACTAATGGAATTGTAATGTGAGGCTGAGTGGCCTGCTTCTGTGCTGTAATTTTCAGTGTTTCTATGTTTCGATCAAAAGTTATTGCTGACATCACCAACATTTACAAAATCCTATACTTCATTCAATAACTCCAACCTGCATGTTAGATTAGTCAGGTCATACATTATAATTGTACAAGGCATAGTTGTTGAGCATGAGGGTGCTTTTTGTGTGAAAGTTTGAGAAACAATGGCTAAGTTGGTAAATGCATGGCGCAATCCTGAGTCATACAAACCCCAGAAAGCCCCATTTGATTCTCATTCTGTGCTGAGTTAATGGATCTCACCTGAGGAAATAATGATCCTGCTAAAATAGCCCACAGCATCTCTGGGCTACAGCAAGGCAATTTGTATGGTTCTCATTCACTATCACAAGTGATTCTTGCTGTGCATTGTGCATATGTCCCCATCAGAGGACAATAAGAGCTCAGCTGTGATGGTTCCATGATCGAATAGCTTGCCAGTAATAAATGACTAGGCAGATAAGACCATCTGGAAAATTACCAGAAGATTGGCAGGCCCATTCCTTTCAGAGAGGAGGAAAAAATTGTTGAGGGGGTTGTGTTGTGTTAAAATGATATAAGCACCAAGCTCTCATAAGAGATTATGTAAACATGTTGTGAGTTTATTTATTTAGACAAGGCATATGAGAATATTTATACAAAGGTGGAAAGCTTGAAGACATCAGTATCAGAGCTGTGTTCTGCTCACAGGCAAAAGTGAAAGTAAGACTGGATCGCCTGATACACTTCCCTTCTAGTGATGTCACGCTGCTATCCCTTAAGGCATATTACAACATCCCCCTTTCTTTTTGAGGATACTTTCCCCCCTTCCAAATAAGTATAACTATTTACAATATGTTCATGATTTGTTAACCAGAACATAAGTATATAAAAACAAAAACAGAATTACTTGGAAAAACTCAGCAAGTCTGGCAGCATCGGTGGAGAAGAAAAGAGTTGACGTTTCGAGTCCTCATGACCCTTCAACAGAACTAGGTGAATCCAAGGAAAGGGGTGTAATTATAAGCTGGTTTAAGGTGTGTGGGGGGGTGTGGGTGGGGGGTGAGAAGTGGAGGGGGGTGGTGTGGTTGTAGGGACAAGCAAGCAGTGATAGAAGCAGATCATCAAAAGATGTCACAGACAAAAGAACACATAGGTGTTGAAGTTGGTGATATTATCTAAACGAATGTGCTAATTAAGAATGGATGGTAGGGCACTCAAGGTATAGCTCTAGTTGGGGTGGGGGGAGCATAAAAGATTTAAAAATATTTAAAAATAATGGAAATAGGTGGGAAAAGAAGTATAAATGAAAAGTGTATAAAAATGATGAACCTATGATTCTATAAAGCGTAAAGGTAATCTGCTAGTAAGCCCGGATCTTGTAATGGTAACAAAAACAGAAAATGCTGGAGAAACTAAGCAGGCCTGACAACATCTATGGAGAGAAAAAAGCAAAGTTAACATTTCGAGTCCGTATGACCCATATGATCCAACAGGGTCATACGGATTCAAAACATTAACTCTGTTTTTCTCTCTCCACAGATGCTGTTAGATCTGCTGAGCTTTTCCAGCATTTTCTGCTTTTGTTCTGGATTTCCAGCATCTGCAGTATTTTGCTTTTATCTTGGAATGGTAACCTGGTCTGGAGATTTCTTTAATTGCTCACAGTGATCTGTGGGATTGTCATTCTTGGATGTTGTTCCTGGTTGCAATTCGGATCTTGCCCTAGTTAAAAAGGACTGTATGGTAGTTGAGGAGCTGGAATGGATCTAATTTTTCCTCAGTTACACCTCACCGTTGCACCTTTGTGTGTAATGACTTCATAGGACCTTGGTTTTGAACAAATCCTTATCACCTCAACTGGTTGCCACTTACCTTCTTTGGGATCCTGGATGTGAACTTATTATCCCAAATGCAAACCTTGCAATTCTGTACCTGCATTTTTATCTTGCACATTGGTCATCTTCTCTTGCAGTTTTAAAAGTTGCTCCCTAGTTTCTGAGAGAATAGAATGAGTAAGGCTGGTCTGCCAAACATGAGCTCTGCCAGTGATGCAATGGTTGCACTTTAAGGTGCCACTCTCAGATGTAACATTGTAATGTGCAGATCTTGCCTGGTCTGTCTACATTTGAGAATTAGGGATTTCACCATGTAATTCATTCATTCAGCTAGGCCATTAGATCCTAGGTAATGAGGAGAAGAAGCAGTGTGATTGATGTTCCACTTCTCACACATACCCTGAAATGGCTTACCAATTGCAAACCATTATCCGTAATGATGTCTCTAAGCACACCAAATAAACTGAAGATAACACTGAGAGTGTGTGTGACAGTTGTGCTTGATGTATTGTGCAATTGTTGAATAATAGGTTACTTGGTACAACGACAATAAAGTCCGTGTATAGGACTTGAAAGAGGTCAGATATGATTTTGGACCAAGGATACATCTGATTGGAATCAATGGTTCTTTGTGCTGACTTGTCATATGCTCTTGACATGCCTCGCACTTCTTGACAACTTCAATGACATTGTTCGTACCCGGCCAATAGACTATGTCTCTTGCCAGTCTTCTCATCCGATCTATACCCATGTGTGAGTACTTAAGTTGTTGAAGAATATCAGGTTGGTATGATGACCTGCCTGCCTTTAAAAATCACTCCCTGGGAGAGTCTTAGCTCATCCTGAGAAGGCCAAAATGTTTCAGATGCTCGTGGACATACTGAATTGAATCAGGCCATCCTTCAATGATGGTTTACCACAATTTCTGTACTGTTGAATGTTTCACCGTTTCTTCTTGTCACTATTGGCATTTGTGTTGTGCAAAATGTATCAGATCAATTGATGGACTTGCATTCTCCTGCAAGCATAACGTTGCAGCTCCATTGAAGCTGCCAATTTTGTCAAAGCATTCTGGATATTTTGATGTTATGTTGTGAACTGACATTATACAATGTAGATTCTGAGGTTGATCTGCCATTTGAGGCCTGACTGATTCCATGGATTACCACTAGTGTGAGGTCACCACATGCCGGTAGACCTGCAATTACTGGGCATTTAGTCTCCATGATGTAGAACATCAGTCACACCCAGGAGAAATGATTGTACTTGCACCCCAGGAATATGGACCCTGCACATGGAATTAGTGAACTGCACAATAGTAGGTTTCGCCATGGCCTTTTATGTCTGTGGATAGATGTCTTTTAGAATTTGCAGAGGTAGTATGTTGGCATTTGCCCCTTTGTCAGTTTTGGCCAATATGAATAGTTATCAACTTTCTTTGGACAGATAATTTTAATCTTGGTAAACACTTCAGACAGTGTGATGGCATCTATGTTTTCCACAAGATTGATAGTGTGGAACATGTGTTCACTGCTCATCATCTCATTGTGCACATCATCATCATTTTCTGTTTTGTCAATCACCTCATGTATATATTTCTGATGGGATACCGGATGGTCAGTCTTATTGCTTGAAGGTACCCATTGTACACAGTCTGTTCGGATCAGTGCATGGCTCTTTGTAGCTGCATTAGCTTTTGCGTCAGCCAATGGTTCTTTCTGCCACATGCCTTGCAGAATTGATCAAAACCTGGGCATTTCCTTTAGAAGTCCACACCTTCCACATGCTTGGTTTGGGTGCTCTAATCAATACGCCATTAATTGGGGTGGTACTTAGGACCTGTAAGTTTTATCGACCTACAAGAATCGCTTTGTACTTATGTCCATCCTTGAGTAGCTCTTCAATGTTATACATTTTGGGCTTGTCTAGTAGATCTTTCTGTATTGCTTCCTGGGATTGGGTGTGACCACCAAGTCAACAATTCTGTTTGTTAGCTCTGCATTTGAAAAATCACAGTATGTACCCTTTTCTCTGCATCTGCTGAAGAAGTGGTCTGTTGTCGAAATGACATGAACTCTAGTCAAAGTTTAACCTAATTCTGAACTGGTCTTCCAAAGTAGTCCATATTTTTGGGGGACCCTTTAGCTCTTCTGTTAATCCTGATGTGTTCAGCCTGTGTAGACCTTAATTCCCAGTTGTTGGGTGAATTTCTATTGCCTGCTTGTCTGGTTCAAACACATCTGAATCAAGAAACCATAGTTCTGTTTAAATGTTTTGAATTCTGATAGTAGGTCAGCTCTTTACTTGAGCACAATCTCATTATGTCTTCCAAGATTTTCTGTGCATGCTGCCTTTGTAACACTCTCCGACACTGTGACTTTGTAGCAGTCTGACCAAAACATCGAGTGTCACCTCATGCTATGTAGCATGGTCTAAAGCTATTCACTATGTTGTACCTGTACTTAGTCTTGCTACCATGCTGTTTGATTGCCACTGATCACCATGTCATGTTGTTAAAATGGTATAAGCACCGATCATTCATAAGGGATTGTGTCAACTCATTGTGGGTTAATTTATTTAGATTAGGCACATGAGAAAATTTTTATAAAGGCAGAAAGCTTGACGACATCAGCAGCAAAAGTGAAACTAAGACAGGATCACATGACACACTTCCCTTCTAGTGATGTCATGCTGCTATCCCTTAAAACCATTTTACAACAGGTAGGAATATATTGATAAAGACTTTATCATTGTCATTAAAAACTGACTGACTCTTGAAAAAATATGGAGTTGAAGATGTTTATTCATAAAGATATGGGAATAAGGGAGTAATCTGGGTTTTAAAATCTTCCAACTAAAGCAGCCTTGTCAATTAGTGACAGTGACTTTATCCTCGGACTGCAGCATCTCGAGCTTGAGCTGCCTTTTAGTTAGTGGAAAGCTGTTAACACTATGACCTATATTTTCAATCTAATATGTGCTACATAGTCAGTGATAAGTAGTTCATCCATTTGCTGGATCCAAATGTAATGTGTTCATGGTCTGTTAATGACTTGAGCAATTTACTCCCTCTATCTCACAAGCAGATCCAAAAAGTGACGCTCAGCTGATTTTTGAAATGAAGTAATACAGCTTTGCACCAGACAAAATGTGCAAGCTGTTCACAACACAAGGAATAAATGCAGCAGTCCTTCGGGAGCAGGTACCAAACAGCTTCTCAGTCACTGCACAGTGTACCAGTGCTCAAGTGCTCAGTTAATACACTTTCAAAGATAAAAACATCTTAAGTCCCAGAGGGAAACTCTCCAGCTTCCTTAATCTTCTAATTTAGGTCAGTCAGCCTGAGCTGTACATTCACAAGTGAGGTTTCCAGTCTCCAGTTAGCAGCCAGTCGACTAGTATTTTTTTCAGTTTCCATCAAGCAACTAAATAAGATACGCTGTGCAGAGACTTGTTTTATTCTTGTCCTGTAAACCTCCTGGATTGGCTATCCCTATCAATTAGCTTTTCTCCTCCAATTCAAATCCTCAAGGAATAACTTGTTCTTACTTTCAAAGTTCAGATCCCTTCAAAAGCTGAACTGCCTCTCCAAAAATGGACTATTATAAAGGCTCATCCTTACGTCATGAGGCCAGGATATATGTTCCTATGGTAACTCAGGCTCAAGAGCATTGCCTTAATATTTGTTCTGAGGGTAAGGACTTGAATGCCTCAGGAAACGTGATTGCCTGGCCAGAGATTTCTCCATTTTTTTTTACCGGAAATGACATTTTACAACTAGGCTTAGTGAAGGAAAGCACTATAGGTGGAATCTGATGAAGTGGAACAATTTAATATGCAACAGTAATTTTTTAGTTTCTCACAGTACATTAAAAAGACACCTTAACCCATAGAGGAGTTGATGAGTACTGATAAAATATTTATAAAATGCAGGAAAAAGAAATCTCCTCTGACAAAATTAGAGCTTGGTGACTGTCCTAATAGACAAAAACAGCTCATGACTATTTTTTTGAGTATGACAAACTCTTTTTTGATATTATTTGGCAGAACAACAGATTGCAGTTGAAAGCAATTGTTTTCAAGAAGGATGCTGCATCAATTTAACTCTGATCATTGCTCAGAACACAAAATGTCAGGGAGAAATTGAATTGGGAGAAGTCAGAGATTTCCCAAAGTGGGATATATGCTTCAAGAATCCTGGTTAGCTGATGGCAATTAATTCTGTATTTAAAGCCATCCTAGTAAAGACACAATGAAAGAATTCCACAGATATGTGATAAAATTTGAAAAGCTTTGCCATCATGAATCTGTGCATATCTTTTACATTGATGCAGTTTGTTGAAATGCAGCTGTACAGAGGCAGTTTTAGGGGTCAGCAAACCTCAGTGCTCCTGAGTAACAAAGAACCCCAATTATCAGCTGGTTCCCCGATTCCCAAATCTGTTCCTGTTGAAGCACAGTGTTTGTGACTGAGCCCTTCTTCAATCTTACCACCTGGAAAATAACTTTAGTTGTCAAAAATGAAATCTACTTAGCAGGAAAGCTATTGTATCCATTGGCATTTATGGTATTTTGGCATCAAGTGTGCAGGTCAGAGGCTTGGAATCCTGCGATGAGCAACCCACCTCCTGACTCCCCACAAAGCCTGTCTGCCATCTACAAGGCACAAGTCGGGAGTGTGATGGGATACTCTCCACTTGCCTGGATGATTGCAGCTCCCACAACACTCAAGAAGCTTGACACCATCCAGGACAAAGCAGCCCACTTGATTGGCACCCCATCCACAAACATTCACTCCCTCCACCACCAAAGCACAGTAGCAGCAGTGTGTACCATCTACAAGATGCACTGCAGGAATTTACCAAGGCTCCTTAGAAAGCACCTTCCAAACCCACAACTGCTACCATCTAGAAGGACAAGGGCAGCAGATAGATGGAAACACCACCACCTGGAAGTTTCCCTCACCATCCTGACTTGGAAATATATAGCTGTTCCTTCACTGTCACTGGAATAAAATCCTGAAACTCCCTCCCTAAGAGCACTGTGGGTGTACCTACACCACATGGGCCGCAGCAGTTCAAGAAGGCAGCTCACCATCATTTCCTCAAGGGCAACTAGGGATGGGCAATAAATGATGGCCCAGCCAGTGAAGCCCACATCCTGCGAATGAATAAAAAAAATTGCGATCCAGATTGATGGTTCTACTATAATATATATTATTACAAAGGACTCATTCATCTGATCACTGAAAAGCTTATTCATATTCAGGTGTGAAGCAAAGTGAATTTCAGAGATTATAATCTGAAGCATTTTAGATATGCTTATCTGAGCATGTCGGTTACATTCAATTGTTAAAGGGCAATTTTAGTATCTATCTGGGTTTATTAATTTTTTTGAACAAGGGCTGAGGACAAAAAAGATGAGGATAATAAAAGGTTAGTACTCAATAGATTAGCAACTATTGCGATGAAAATAGAATTTTTGCCTCTGGTTTTATATGTTTTTAAAATAACTGAAATTGGAATCTCCTTCACCACATTTCAAATGGAAGACAAGAGCTTGTCAGCCTGTGAGAAATAGGAAATGCCTTGGTTCAGTAATAGATTAAAGAGTGCAATAATTAAAGCAAGCAGATTAAAACTTTTTAAAGTAAGCTGCAAATAAACTACAATTGCAAGCTTAAAATGGCGAACAATGAGTAACTACAGCAGTCCCAACTAGTCCGCTGAAAGACTTGTTTTGGCTGCAAGATTTTTAATAAAATATAATTGCAATTGACTGAAGATAGATTCTGTTCATGGGAACAGTTGATGCCTCATCTTGAAACTTATAAAATAGCTCGTTGGCACCTAGAACAGCTACACGGCTGTTGAAAATTATGAAAACGAGCCTGCTGCAACCAAATATTGATGTAGAAAGACAAGCACCTAGTGGCAGAACAATAACATTAGTATGGTGATTCAGAAAAACAGATAGTTACAGTCACATTTGTTTTGCAATAACCTAGAGGTACGTAAACATTCTAATTCCAATTTCCAGCTGAACAGCAAAAATTTCCTAGGTCCAATAGAGATGATAGTAATGTTTGACCAGTAATGATGAAATGTAGGAACCTATGACATATAACTTAGTAAATAAATACTAATAAATGAATTAATTCAAACAATATTTGATGAGATAGTTCAGCGTCAGACATCCTGAATGTAAAATATAATGCAATAATTCTTGACTGCTTTCCAGATGTGGGTCAGGAGCAAGAAACAGTGATAATTAAAATTGTTAATATTGAATTAATATGAAGATCAAAGAACACTTCTTGGGATATTTCAAAATTAATACTGTTCACTCTGGACCTGTTACAGGAACTCCACATTCCATTGGACAAATGCCGTGTCCAAGGATGTGGCAATATCAGAAATAAGAAAATGTCAAACCAAGGCAGCTGACAGCAAATATACGAGCTGAGCCAGGCAGCATTCTATATATCACAGTTATAGCTTGAGCCTGAGGAACAGCACACTCTGCAGCAGACTGCAATACCTTCTTTTAGCTAATTGAATCTTTTGTATAAGCCTCTTTTCTTTTCAACTTAGAGATGGAGAGTGTTTCAAAGCTGTGTAAGATAACGGATAACATGATGTTGAAGCTATCTGATGCACGAAGGGGGCATTGTGTTGACAGCATCAAAGTTCTAAAGTTCCAAATTGTTGAAGTGCAACAAACTCTCTGATCTCAAACCATGAGCTACACAGAGGCAGACATTTAAACTTAGGTGATTCAAGTTCCATCAAGTTCTTGCTGCGCCTTGTCATATGCTTTGAAGTTTTGAATTAAATCAACAAGTAAACAAAACCCACAGATGCAGCTGGATGTTTTAATTAAATAACATAAACATTCACATGCTCCCTTACTTCCGTGTAAATGACTGGAGTTTTCCGGCATCCCCCCCCCAGCTCCTGAACCCAAGGTGGATGTGGCGGGGGGCTGCACTTCAGCGACATCTGCATCTAATTATAAGCCCTGCTTGCCAGAATCATCCCCCCATGTTAAACTTACCGCCCGCACTGGTGGGAAAACATGTTGGTGCAGAACACACCTTGACAAGTGTGATGTGCAGAAGTCAGGGCCTACCGTTAGGGCCTTGCTCAAATCACGGACATCCGAGGAGCCGAAGATGCTGAAGCCCTACAGCTACCGGACCCTGGAGCAGCACGAGCATAGCATGCTGGGTGGATTGTCATGACATGGCTCTGCCGTGAAGCAGCCCTTGGAAGGTGGATGTCTGGGGTCTACTTTGGGACATCAGGATCTTGGCTATGGGCTGCTTCAGATGATCGCTGAGGGGGTGGAGAGGAAGGCCTAGGTTTGACAGGGAGAGGAAGGTGTACCAAGGTGGGTGGGAGAGGTGGTGTGAGGTTGGGAGGGGGGGAACAAAAGTGCTCGGGAGGTGTGAGACTGGGAGGAAGGATTACAAGGGTGTGGGGAGGGGATAACAGGGGAGAATGCAGCAACTGAGAAGGTAGGTGCAAGGGGGAAGACAGGTGTAAGGGAAGGAGTTCAGAGGGGGGAAGGATTTTGGTCGGGGGGGAAGGACTTTGGGAGGAGGAAGGAGTTTGGGGAGGAAGGAGTCCAGAGGGAGGAAGGATTTAGGAGGGGGGATGGAGTCTGGGGAGAGGGGGGAAGATAGTGAACATGCATGTTCCCCTGGACATCCTGGAAAGAAAAGGTTGATAGGTGAAGATGTGGAAGTAGAAGGTGATGCCGGGGAAAGGACATAGGTGACTGGGGGAGGGGAAAGGGGCGGGAGAACTGAAACCATACTTAACCACCACCATGCATCTGAAATCGAAAGTGAGATGAGCCCCATAATGGGTGAGCACAAGGTGCTGTGATCAGTGGGTGGGCGGTGATGCAGGTCAGCTCAGATGTAGAACTGACAGAGAACCCCAGCAGGCAGCATTGAAAATGCTCGGGACATTGAGATGAGTGCGATGGAGGAAGGCTCTGTGTGCGTGGGAGAATTCTTGCATCAGGCTCCGAAAGGCCCTGCCACACGCACACCTCTCCTTCCCAAATAATTTGTGGTCTGGCTGTGTGCAGCTGAACTGTTAGTAGGAAGGATTCAGGGGGAGGACTCGCAAAGCTTGTAAATGAAGCTGAAAGACACCATTACACATTGTTCAGTGAAAGAATATATTTTCAGCAGGGGTGGAGACAGTCTGTGCAATGGTTTAGCCTGTTGCCTCTGATGATTTTGGCATGGGTTTTCTGGAGAGTTGAGGCCTTGAGTGTCCTGGCTTGCTTTCACTGCCCTCCAACTGGGTCAGCTGCTCCCTTTACATTGAAAGGGGATGACGTTGAGGGAGTCACAGGCAAAGGGGACTCGGAAGGAGAGGACAGCCTCTGAGGGTCCTGAGTGGATGACCCAGGAGTGTCCAGCTGCCATTACTCCTCCCTTCAGGAGCCCGAGGGCCCCAGCCTGACTCCTTGAGGGGAAGGAGCACCTGGAGGGACATTGAGGTGCTCTATTTCCCTCTCGTGTTGCCACTGCAGGAACTCACCCATGGCTACTGCGATCGACTACAGGTCTGCACGCATCACTGCGTTCTGCTGGACCAGGATCTCCATGGCATCTGCCATTCTTCCCATGGAGACCTCCATTCACACACATGTGGGAACCACTTCATCAGAGAACAGGCAGGTGCACTGCTCCAACTCATATCCCACCCTGTTGAGGGCTCCCAACAGCTCTGCGCGATGTTCCCTTGCCTTCTGCTGACTCTCCAGGATGAATTGGAAGGTCAAATCCAGAGGCTCATCATCTGACCTGGGCCTCACAGATGCCTCTTCTCCAGCAGTCCTCTGACTGCTGGGGAGCTTGGCTGAACCTGCCTCCTCCTGCTGTGGACATGTGTCTGTACAGTGGCCACCAGACTGTGAACTCAAACCTACTCTACATCAAGGTCCCACAAAGATTTGTGTCTCTGCGCTGGAGGAGAGTGTGGGTAAGCACTGTGATGGGTCTTCCAGGCTGCTTATTTCCAGCTCCCCAATGGAGGAGATGTCCTCTTGGTTGGAGATAAGTACCTGGGATGGAGCTGAGGGACTGGCTGTCTGAGGGTGTTGGTTGTTTGGCAGAGCTCCCTGTGAACCAAAGTAGAGATAATTAGTGCATGGCAGCAGAGTCAAAAGCAGGAGAGAGAGCACTCACATTTGTGCTGTGAGAGGGATGATGTGGTGCAGGATCTTCACATGGGTGTTCACCGTTGACTTCACTGTTACCACAGGCATGGTCCATGCCTTCACCAGTCAGCACGATAGCACAGTCCTCACAGTAAGTGAGGGGCCTAATGTGGGCCACTTCTTCCCCGGTCTGGGACATCGTCATTCTGTTGTGAGCCAGCTTCTCCTGCATGAAAAAAAATGGAGAGAGTATGAGCAGGACACATGGCACTGCGTGGAATGTTTGTGTGGTGAGTGGAAACATGGACGGGATGAGGACATGAGCTCCAGAGGTAATGAGCCTGATGGAGATGTGTGGGTGTGTGTGAGAGTTAGTGGTTTTGTCCCTTGAGGTGTGAGATCCCTGTGGATGTGTGATAAGTTTGTGAGTGTGAGTTGAGAGTGATGGGAAGAGTGACTTATCCTGGCAGAACGAATGAGACCATCTACCCTTTTCCCGCACTGGATGGCTATCCCCTTTTGTAGGGTGTTAGCGCTGACCACTGGCTGCCACCGTCTCCCAAGTTGGATTGGTGATCTTGCTTGCTGATCTTCACCAAAGCGGTGGCAGAGGACTTCGTGGTGGGCCTCCACTGTGCCCAATAGGTGCCCGAGGGAGGCGTTGTTAAATCTGGGGGCAGCATCTTTCCTGCCTTTGGCAGCCATTAGTTCCCAGCACCTTCCTATCCCTTGAAGAGCGCTAGCTCTGTGCAGGGGTGCCCTCTAAATATGGCGCCCAGTTTATTGAAGGTCTGAGGTGACAGGGGGGTGGGCGAATCAGAGGCTGCCTTGCCAGTTACCTGGTGTGTTTCCTCAAAATGCATAATTAATGAGGCAGGAATGGGACGATATGGTGTGAAAAGCTACCATTGTGGCCGGCAGGTAAATGTTCTTTATTCCGTCCGCTACCGTACTTAATGCAAATCTGGGACAATTCCGCCCAATGTTTCATATCAATTTGAGTAGGTAATACAGAGACAGTCCCCTGGTATTCAGTAACTGACAATGTACCATTAAGACCACTGATTTGGGGGGAATTAATCTCATCAATCAGAATGAAGATGGAGTATTTTGCAGAGTTTGCACTGTTGAACGCTGGTGTGTGTTATATTGATTTAAAATCTTAACGAGCAGTATAAAGAAGTTCAAATAGGAACATAATTTACATCATAGTCCCTTATTGAATAGCCTCATGCAAAAGAAAATACATAAAACTAACTTCCAATAGGCTCTCAAAGGTGCAAGAATCTAACCTAAAAGAATACTGTATACAGAAAAATGCCCATGGTGCCCATTTCCTGAATTCCTGAAGTGTTCATTTACTGATGCAGAGATCAAACTTCTGATTGTTGGAAAGGAACTGATCAAGTAGTCATCGTCAATGCGCTACTTGATGTATTTGTTTCTGCAATGGTTGAACACTTTGAGCAACTGAAAGTCATTAAAGGCGAATGGCAAAAGAACTAATAGTGAAACGAGGAAAAACTTTCTTATGCAGCAAGTGGTTTGGATCTGGAATGTACTGCCTGAGGTTGTACTTTCTTGCCCCTAGCCAAGCTACTCCAGTACAGCTACAATGCTGGCATCTAACTGGCAATGTGGAAAATTGCCCACATATGCCCTGTACACAAAAAACAGGACAAATCCAATCCACCCAACTACCACCCCATCAGTTTATTCTCAGTCATCAGTAAAATGATGGAAGGTGTCATCAACAGTGTAATCAAGCGGCACTTACTCAGCAATAATCTGCTCACTGACACTCAGTTTGGGTTCCTGCAGGATCACTCATCTCCTTCCCTCATTTCAGCTTTGGTTCAAACATGGATAAAAGAGCTGAATTCAAGAGGTGTGATGAAAGTGACCGCCCTTGACATCAAAGCAGCAGTTGACCGAGTGTGGCATCAAGGAGCCCTAGCAAAATTGGAGTCAGTGGGAATCAGCTGGAAAACTCTCCACTTAGTTGGAGTCATATCTAGCATAAAGGAAGGTGGTTGTGGTTGTTGGAGGTCATTCATTTCAGTCCCAGGGAGTTAGATCAAGTCCATGAAACTACAGACCAGTCAGCTTGACTTTGGTGGTAGGAAAGATAATGGAATTTTTACTCAAAGATGTAAATACATTTAGGAACTGAACATATAATAAAGGGTACTCAAAATGGATATCAAAGAGAAGGTCATACTTGTTTAAAGTAACAGAAACAGTAATGCTGTATGTGCAATATACTTGGATTTTCAAGCAGCCTTCAATAAGCTACTGCATGGTGGATTTATGGCTAGGTTCAGAGTGAGTCAGAACAAGCAACAGAATAGATAGCAAGTTAGCTACAAAACAGAAGAGAAAGTAGGGATTGAAGATAGTTTCTCGGTCTAGCAGAACATAGGAAGTGGTGATCCACAGGGGTTTGTGCTGGGAGCACTTGATCACCATTTACATAAATAATTTGGTATATTTTCAACATTTATGAATGACTTCAAATTGGGTGGGTATAATTAATATTGAGGAAAACTATAACAAAATACAAGAAGCAATAGTCCAGTGACAATACCAGTATGCCACTTCCTCCCCTTGATGTTTTTACTTGTGGGAGAGTCCAAAACTAGAAGGCATAATGTAGTCAGATCTAGCCCTGTACTTGTCGCAGATGGTGTCCCAATTTGCAGTGGTCTTTTGCATCCTCCGCAACCCGCAGATTATGAGGGCACAGCCCTTGTCACTAGAGATTCAGCATGCACCACAGAAAGAGCAGGAGGAGTAGGGGGAGGAGGATGAGGAAGAGAAGCTGGAGAAAGGAGGAGGCAGCTGGCACATTTACTTTCCAGATGGGCAGCCTGTGAGCATATCATATGAATACATCCCAAGATCCTTACTATCCCTTTGCTATGGAACATCACAACATCCTCTGAAATACAAGCCACCACAAAACAACAATTTCATATCCACTTGATCCAAAAAAACATCCAATATTCTGTACAAAACTAATCACTTAGTGCCTGTCTTGCAGGCGTCTCCAAGTGTTCCTGAGCAGTGTTACTCCAGTAGTAGCAACATGTCTGATGGAAAGCTGCTGACTTTCAATTCTGCAGACAGTCTTGCAGAACGACCTTGAGCAGTTCTGGGCCTCGTCCCACTGGCTGGTCAGGCAGAAGTCCTTGGGACTCTGAAAAGAGAAAGACAGAAGGGTAGCACCGAGAAGAGGGAAGGGAGAAAAGCAAGAGGTGTGGTGTCACCATCTGTAATTTGTAAATCATAAGAGGTTATGAGCTTGGGGAGGAGTGGAGATGGTGGATTAGATAGGAACATGCTGTTATCTCAAATGGTTTCAACTCTGCTGCTGGCCACAACCTCAGCCATTGCCAAGCCAATGATTTCCAGCACTGTCTCCTGCATAGGGGTGAGAACGTGCAGGCATGTCTGTCCATCACAGGGTCACCTTGCCCTGCAAGAGAGGGGAAGTGTGTCAGTGAATGCAGTGCAATGTGATGTGCCTTCCTTAGTTGAGTATTTGCAGTGTGTGCATGCTGTGAAATATGAATGCATGGCTTATAACAGTATTAAGTGTGTGAAGCTATGAATGAGCCTTGGTTAATGGAGATTTTTGCTAGGCAACAATTGGCGTGTTGTGAACTGAACTCTGTGTGAGGCTAATGGTGTGGTTGGTGAGATATTACATTTGAAGATGCATTCACAGGCTTGGACAATTCATGTGAGTACACTAAACTTCTTGCAGGACTGCACCCAGGTCCTCAGGACCAGACTGCTGGCATTGGACACAATGGCTACCTCTCCCACTGCCTTCTTGGTATTTGCCTGGAGGGCTTCCTGGTCCCCTGAAGGAATAGGATCTCTCTCCTGTGTACCTCCTACACCAAAACTTCTAGAGTTGCATTGGAGAACCTTGGGGCATGCTGTCTGGACTGTTACACTATTTCTCAGGGTTCTCCCTGGTCTCAAGCTCCTCTTTCATAATTTCCAGCCCTTGCTGCAGTCAGAATGCACCTCACCTCATTATTATCCAACAGCATGAAGTTTGTAAGCTGTCCATGTTACTTTGATCAGTTGTGGGTTAATCACGTTAAATTAACCAATTTCTGGGGTTATCCAATTTAGCCCCCACAGAGTCTGAATCAGCACGTTTAGGCTAGAATAATAATTCAATGCCAAGTAATGCCCAGCAAGTGTAAAAAGAGAGGGAAAACCATGAGATTAAGCGAGAGATAAAAGAGATAAAGAAAAAGTTTTAAAAAATGACATTTTAAAATCTGTAGAAATGAGACTCCACACTCGTAAAAGTTAATTTTCAGTGCCAGAAAGGTTGTTTGGAAGCAATTAAAACTTAGGATACCAATAAAAGTTCAATGACACTTGAATAAACAAGCAATAAACTTTTCTGCTAATTTTAGTGTGTATCCATCATATGAGTAGAACAACTTCATGCTGTACCATGTATTTTTAATGCCAAGTCTCTAAGCAAGAAATTGTTATAAAGTAGCTTCTGGAAGAACAGAACAACAGAGGCAGCAACATCTGAGTATTTGTGTTTAACTGTGGACAGTGGAATTTGCTGTCTGATTTATTTTTGATTAATGGTGAGCACTTATAGTTTCACTTTTTCAACAAAAAACTGGCCGTTACATTTCTTGCTTGTATCATGTTGTTTGCTTTTGAACCTTCATGATAAAAAAATCTTACAGATCAAAAGTGTCTTGTCAATGGCCCTTGCACCAAGATCACCAAGATCATTCCTGCAGCTTCAACTGATACAGATTTGAATACTGTTATGTTCCCAGCTGATGTTACTACTGGACAAGCCTGATCCCAGGGTGGAACCCGGCTTGATAGATCCTAACTTTGATTTTTTTGTTTAGCTATGTGGAGAGGGGCTACTGAACAGAGACACCAGAGTCAGCTAATGAACTTTTAATCAAAGCATAAAACATTTATTAAACAAGAAAAGTTGAACAATACTCCTTCACCCACAACTATGCCTTTACAGATATATACATATTTGTTAGGATAACACAAGTTACAAAATCTATTGTATACTCTAATGTTCACAGTAAGTACACAGTCCATGTAAACCACTAACCGATCTATGGTCAGACACCACACTCTGAAACCAAGTGACAGATGCCACCCCAGACAGATGACATGGATCTCTCCTCAACTTCCAGCACCGGTCCCCGATACTTGTTACACCGTGAGCCAACCAGTCTCACTGAACTCTGTCTTTCACACGAGGGTTTCCAATCTCTACTCTCCAAGAACTCACTTGGAATTTTCTCCCAAACCGACACTTTCTCTCAGATGCCATCCGCAAGGGTCCACCTCCAGAGTTTTGAACTTTCCTTCCGATGTTCCTCTCCCTTGGGTCACCACACGCATTCAAGCTTTCTTCCACACACTCTCTCTCTCACTGACTCAGCCATCAACAGTACACCACTGTTTCAATGCCCATAGCAAAGAGTTACAGATCTTTAGCCATCTCTTTGGACCTATTGACCTCTCACTTTAAATCGGCTTCCTGCAGCTTTTTTTCCTTTAATCTTGAAGCTTGGAGCCTTCCTCTGCTCCTCACTCTTAACTTCGTTTAATGGGACCTTTTCCAGGTTCCTTTCCTTTCTTTGACAAGAAGGTCTGTTTGGGACTTTTTCTTGTTTCTGTCTCACTCTTTTGACCTTTGGATCTTTCAGTTCTTTTGGGAAGTCTGTTCTCACTCTGCAAGTCCCTCTCCCCAGTGTCCAGCCTCTCTGGAGTCCTGGCTTCATCTTCAGTTTGGGACCTGCTATCTGTCCCTTCTAGGCTGCTTCTGCTGGAACTACCTCCAACTGAGTGTGTGTGCTTGTGTGTGGGTGGGGCTCCCTCCCTGGATCCCTGTTGCTAGACAATAGCAGTTCTTTTCTACTCTTTTGTTTGCTTTAACTTCTCTTAGGGTAGAATTTTCAGCTCAGCGGGCGGCCTTGATCGGCGGGGAATGGACTGCCGATCATGATCGACCCCCAATCGCGATTTCACACTGGCTGGCCAATTAATGGCCAGCCAGCATGAAAGGTGCTCTGAAAGGCTCAGTGCTCCAAGGGTGGGGGCGGGAAGAGGGCGAGCGCTGAAATCAGCACGGGCATGGGGGAGCACAAAAGGAAAGCCCCTTGAAGACAGAGAGCTGCCTCAGGGAGCTGACGACTTTAAAACATAATGTAAAATCCAGAAACAATGTCTACACATCAGAATGAGCCACCTCAACATACAGAAAATAATGTCCACAAATTTTAATCTTTCTTTTAATTAATCTCAGAAGCCTCATCCCGCCCTTGGATGAGGTTGGATGGGCAGCAAAAAATCCCAAGTAATTGAAACTACAATGACCATAACAGGCTTCTTAATTGTCGGCAGGCACTCTGCTGACTCTAGCTCGCGCCTGCTGACCGAAATATCACGCGAATGCGCGATAACGTCGGGCACTACCCTTAGAGTCTTTAAACTCATTAGAAATGCAAGACCTTTTAAAGTGAAAGGAAAACTCAATTTGACCTTTCTTAACAAACAAATACAGAAATAACAACTTAAATTTAAACTTTAAAGCTAAAACTCATTCCTAATACCCACAAATACAAATATAACTTACTTAAACTATCTCTATTTCCTAACAATACATTGTTCTTTAGGTTTAAATAACTTCAAAGCAGATTGCACATGGATTTCAATCCATATTGCAAAGCACTTATTAGAAAAATCACGAATATTCTGTGGAAGGAGTAAATATTTGTTGATAAATACTTGTTCTGCAACCTGCTTACTTTGGTCAGAACTGCTAGAAGCTGCACCAGCAGTGAGAGATGATAGCTGTCAGGAGGTATCATGTTTGTGTACATTCTTAATCTGTTTGCCTAAAGACACCCTGATGCAAAGATGCTTCAATGTGGATAAGACAGTATTCAGCTGACTGTTGAGTGGAAAGGGAGGGGGTTGAGTGAAAACTACTTACTACTTTTTTGTTGGAAAAATATACTTTATTCATAAAATACCTGAAAGAACATTACAAAACATTTCTAAATCGCCATCATAAAATGTGCAATCATATTCAACTTTTACACATGGATCACGAGGTGCATCAATACAATGAATATTACGGTCATTTCAATATGGTCATTACAGACAGTCAGAGTGCAATGGTATTGGAGTTATCGACATACAACATGCTGCACTCTGAGGTGCTTCTATACAGTTATGATATATTTAAAATTCACTACATACATTCATTGTGAGTTGTACAGCCCAAAAGGTCTATGCAATTCCCAGTCCCTCAGTGCACTATGGCAGAAAGGTCTTAGACAGCGACCTTTCCCCATTGTGCCTTTGCAGTGGCTGCCCCAAGCTTTGGTGCGTCCCTCAGCACGTAGTCCTGCACCTTGGAATGTGCTGGTCTGCAACACTCAGTCGGGGACAACTCTTTGCACTGGAAGACCAATAAATTTCGGGCAGACCAAAGAGTGTCTTTCATCGAATTGATGATCCTCCAGCTGCAGTTGATGTTTGTCTTGGTATGTGTGCCTGGGAACAGCCCGTAGAGTACAGAGTCCTGTATTACAGAGCTGCTCGGGATGAACCTCGACAGAAATCACTGCATCTTTCCCCAGACTTTCTTTACAAAGGCACATTCCACAAGGAGGTGAATAACAGTTTCTTCCCCACCACAGCCACTTCAAGGGCAGCATGTGGAGGGGGTGAGACTCCAGGCATGTAGGAGGGGTCTTATGGGAAGGGCCTTTCTCACTACCAGCCAAGCTACATCTTGGCGCTTGTTGGAAAGTTCTGGCAATGAGGCATTCTGCCAAATGACTTTGACAGTCTGCTCGGGGAACCATCCAACAGGATCCACTATCTCCTTTTCCCTCAGGGCCTCTAGGACATTACGGGCAGACCACTGCCTGATGGACTTGTGGTCAAAGGTGCTTCTCTGCATAAATTTTTCCATGAAGGACAGGTGGTATGGCACGGTCCAACTACTTGGAGCATTCCAGGGCATTTTGGTCAGACCCATTCTTTGCAACACCAGGGACAGGTAGAACCTCAGCACATAGTGACACTTGGTGTTTGCGTACTGAGGGTCTACGCACAGCTTGATGCAGCCGCACACAAAAGTGGCCATCAGGATGAGAGTGATGTTGGGCACGTTTTTTCCCTCTTTATCTAGAGACTTGTACATTGCGTCCCTGCAAACACGATCCATTTTTGATCTCCAGATAAAGTGAAAGATGGCTAGGGTGATCGGCATCGCGCAGGAGTGTGGAATGGGCCAGACCTGCATCACGTATAGCAACACCGAGAGAACCTGATGACCAGGTTCTTACCTGCAATGGAGAGGAAGCATCGGTCCCACATGCCCAGTTTTCTTTCCACCATAGCCACTTGCTCCTTCTGGTTTCTAACGCATGCCCCGCTCTCTCTGAACCATATCCCCAGCGCCTTCAGGCTGTCTGACCTGACGGTGAAGGGGACAAAGGATCGGTCAACCCAGTTCCCAAAGAACATGGCCTCTCTCTTGCCACACTTGCTCCCAAGGCCAGTTCGAACTGGTCACTGATGTTGATCAGTCTACGCACTGACAGCGGATCCAAGCAGAAGACGGTGACATCGTCCATGTACAGGGAGGCTTTACGGGTGCCTCCACTGCCTGGGATCGTCACTCCTCTTTTGCCCAGATCCTTCCTGATGGACTCAGCAGAGGGTTCTATGCAACACACAAACAGGATAGGGGAGAGAGGGCAGTTGTGCTTGACTCCAGATTTAATTGGAAAGCTTTCTGATTCCCACCCATTGATTGAAACTGCACTACTGATGTTAGCGTAGAGCAGTTGGATCCAGTTGTGAATTCCCTCCCCAAACCCCATTTTGGAGAGCACATCCACCATGTAGGCCTTCTGTCAAAGACTGTCTCCTGATCCAGGCTGATGAGGCAGGTGTCCACACCCCTATCCTGTACATAGGCAACCATATCCCTGAGTAGTGCAAGGCTCTTCCTGCCGGGTACAGTGCAGGTCTGTTCAGAGTGGATCACCAACTCCAGAGCAGACTCGACCTGATTGGCGATGACCTTAGACAGAATCTTATAGTCCACATTCAACAGTGAAATGGGTCACCAATTTCTAATTTCCTCCCTTTCCCCCTTCTGCTTGCAGATGAGGGTGATGATGCCTTTCCTCATGGATTCTGACATGCTGCCGGCCAGGAGCATACTCTCGTACACTCCTAGCAGGTCTGGGCTGAGCCAGTCCCACAGAGCTGAATACAACTCAGCCGGTAAGCCATCGTTTCCAGGAGTCTTACTCTTCTCGAAGGACTCAAGGGCCTTAGTTCATCGGGGGTTAACGGTTTGTCCAGACCCTCCCATGTCCTGTCATCTAAGACCTCCGTGATAGCGGACAGGGAGGACTGGGAGGCCGCGCTGTCTGTGGGCTTCATGTCATATAATCCAGCATAAAAGGATTTGCTGATCCTCAAAATGTCAGACTGTGATGACTTTACTGAGCCGTCTTCTTCCTTCAGGCTGCTGATCACAGAGCTCTCTCTGTGTACCTTTTGGAAGAAGAAATGTGAGCACGTCTCATCCTGCTCTAAGGAGCGGACTCTGGACCGGAAGATGATCTTGGAGGCCTCTGAGGCAAAGAGTGAGGCATGCTGGTTCTTCACCACTTGGAGTCCTTCTTTGACATTGACCCCCATCGACTGGAGCTGGAGCAGGTTCTGCATGTTTTTCTGGAGTCGGGACATTTCCCTCTGTTCCTTTCTAGCTTTCTGGATGTCTTTGAGGATGAGGAATCTCTTGATGTTTTCCTTGATTGCTTCCCACCAGTGTGTCAGGGACTCAAAGAGGGGTTTCACGATTCTTCAACCTTTGTAATCCCTCTTGAGTTCCTCAACATTCTCTGGAGTCAGCAGTTGCACGTTCAGCTTCCATGTCCCCCTGCCCACCCTCTGGTCTTCCTGTAAGTGACAGTCAGCCAGTAGGAGGCAGTGGTCAGAGAAGAACACCGGCTTGATGTCGGTTGGTCTGATTGTGAATGCATGGGACACAAACAGGAAGTCTATCCTGGAACGGATGGACCTGTCAGGCCGTGACCAGGTGTATCTACACTGTGCTCCATCTGCAGGGCTGCTGAAGATGTCGTGCAGCTTGGCATCCTTTACTGTTTCCATCAGGAATCTGGACGTGGCATCCAATCTGCTGTCGGCCCTGCTGGATCGTCCAGCTGCATTGATGATGCAGTTGAAGTCACTGCCCAGAATGACCAGCCTGGAGGTCGCTCTTTTGAGTTGGGCCATACATGTTAACTAACTTGAGTGGAGCATTCTTGTACATTATGTCTGTTACAAGGAGGCGCCTGCCCACCACCTCTTTAACTTCAGAGATGGTGAAGTTGCCTCCCCGCAGCAGAATACCCAGGCTGGCGGAATGTGAGTCGTTTCCTCCTGACCAGATCGAAGGCCCATGGGACCACCATCGTGACCGTTACCTGTAGGAGCTGAGGTGCAGAATCTCACACTCCTGCAGAAACAGCAGGTCAGCATTGACCTTGGCAAGGTAATCCAAGGCAATCCAAGGCAATCCAAGGTAATTGAACGGGCGTCCTGACGTCACCATGCGTCGTTTAGATTGTTAGTTTGGCGGGTGCACAGCCGCCACCGAACTGTCAAAGGCCTTTTAGGGTCATTGACAAAGTAATTAAAGCTGTTAAGAATGCCACCCATCCAGCCTTAAGGTTGACGGGCAGGCGAAGAGCCCAGGCAGCCTTCGCATTTTTCATAAAACCTCATCCATGGGCAGGATGAGGTTTCATTAAGGGTTTATTAATTACATGAAATTTTTTGAAAAAATTAATGGTTATGTCCCAGCTCATGCGACAGTTTCACATGAGGGGACATGTCCTTAAAACTTTTTTTTTACCGTTATTCCATTTTTCAAAACTTAAACTAATTTCCCTGAGGCAACTCCGTTTTCCGCTCTGGTGGCATCTGGGGGTTCATGCAAGGAGTGAGGTTTGAATTGTTTTTTGTTGGAGAGGTCTCTCCAATCCACTCCCCCTCTGGGGCATTACTGCTCCCAGCTTACTGGAGCTGGGGTACGCTGAGCGCCTCAATGCTCCCAGCTTCCTGGGGTTGAGGTGCTCTGGCCTCTTCAAGTTAAAGGCGAAGTTGGGGTGCGCTGGTCTCTTCATTGTCTCCAATATTCTGGAGCTCGGGTGTCTCATCCTATACCTCCCTAGAGCTTTGCCGCTTCTTCTGTAGGTGCCGCCTTTGCCCTTCTTTGTTCGAAGAGCAGCAGCCCTTGTCATCCATGTCAGATGGGAGATGCCTCTTGCCATTCATCTGGGAAGTGGCTTGGTCCCTTTTTATCCCCTTCTTTTTAGCTCTCTTCACCAGCTGCCACTCCCCCGGATGGTTTTCTGCTGGTTCCTCCTCCATTGATTCACTCTGCTGAGGGGTGGGAGGTTCAGGGGGGCAATGCAGTTGTTTGGCTGTCTGCTGCCTCAATCTTTTCCTTCATCTTGTCTCTCTCCGTGTCCTCCTTTGTCCCATTGTGCTCGCTGGAGGCCTTGGTGGTTGGTGGGTTGCAAGCGTCCTTGGCCTGCTTCCCCCTCATTTGTTTTGGCTGCCTGTACATAAGTGATGCAGCTTTTGGGGAAGGTCCTGTAGAGATGGCCTGCCTCACCACACAGGTTGCAGCAATTGGTCTGTTTGCAGTCCTTTGTCTGGTGCCTTCCTGTCTGCAGTTCTTGCAGAGGACGGCGCTGCAGTTGGCTGCCACATGACCAGACTTGCTGAATGAATGACAAAATTTGGGCTGCCCAGTGTAGACAAGGTAGCCACTGCTTCCCCCAATAGCGAAGCTGGAAGGAGGGTGGAGGATACCAAGGGTGGAGGATAAGGGATAGTAAGATCCCTTACCATCCATCTTGAGCGTGACCTTGAACTGGTGTTTGCTGGTCCAAATTCTTTAACCTCGGTGCAGAGGTCTTTAACCTCGGTGCGGTTCCCAATCTTATTGATATACTTGGTGAGGAAGGCAACCACATCGGCGACAGGGAAGTGGGTGTTGTAGAGATACACAGTTACCACACGGTCCCATTGCAATGGCAGAGCAAAGAATGGCTCCACCATCAGGATCCTCATCTGCGGCTGGTCTCGCTTCTCCTTGAACACCTTCAGGAACTTGATGCAGGCAGCAACGTTCTTGAAGGTAACATCAAAGTATCCGGCGCTGGGAAAGTCCTGCAGACAGTAGATTCTCCGTGGCTTCAAATCCACATGTCTCCAAAAGGATTTGCTTAATGCAGAAGGCACGGTCCATGGGTGTACCTCCTTCACTGTCCTTCACTGCCACCCCAATGGTGTTATGTACCCCCTGGTTTGGGGCTCGACTGGTTGCAGCCATCACCTCTTCAAGTTCCCGATGTTAGGCACTGAAGCCTGCACATGCAGAAGAAACTGATAAGAAGAGATACAACACTTGATCTTAGCCAAAAGGCCGAAAACTACTTACTACTTACAGCCCCTGCGGGTCACTACTGCAATGTGCAACAGAAGCCTCATCTATAAATATGTAAATGACTATGGTCTGAACGTAACTTTTTAATTATTTGAATACTAAAACATTCTTTAAAAACTTACATTTGGAATATAGCTGCACCAACTGGAAAAATAACATCTAATCTGAATAGATCATGACAAGCTTTAGCAAATGCTAAAGACACAAAACCTGGAACTGTAATATATTCATATATGTAATGAGTATGTGCAGTGTGCAGTGACATCATTAAGCATGTGAACTAGTCAGCTTAGTGTCTATCTTTCTTTGCAAATGCCTCCCAATATGTAACAGGTTTTAGCAATGAGGATAGGATCTAAGCACAAAAATATTGGCAGCAAATGGCAATAGTGACTGTGATTAGCAAGATCAGCTGGTCCCCAATGACCAACTGCATGGATAATTGAGCTTTCAATTAGAATATGCTGAGCCTCGCTGCCTCTGACATCACATGGCCACATTGAGTTTAATGGCTCCTGGTATCCACCTGATTCAACTACGGTTGTTGGTTTGGGGTGAGTTTGTTCTACCTAGGCTGACTTAGCCTCTGTATCATTGATAAGCACAGCCACATTGAAGCACTGGGTCACTGTGGAATTTGAAACAGGGCATTACGGATACACCCAGGGGATACCTTGGAAATTTGGAACATATGAGAGAACTTGAGAACCATTCAGTTCAAACATTGATAGAATGGGCATCTTTTTCAGAGCTATTAATATTTTAGAACTTGAACTGCATTCAAAAGAACTTTTTTAGCCAGCAGCCAGGTAACAAGCCCAACACGAGGCAGTGCAATTCTAGACTTAGCCTTAGGAAATGAGGCTGGGCAAATGGATGAAGTAGTGGTGGGGGACCATTTTGGAGAGAGTGACCATAATATAGTTAGATTTAGCATCATTATGGAAAAGGGCAAAACAGGAGTAAAAGTTCTAAATTGGGGAAGAAAAATTTTACAAAGCTGAGAGACTGGATGTAACCATTAGAAGGGAAAACTGTGTCAAATCAGTGGGAGGCATTCAAAGGCAAGATTCTACAGGTACAGTGTAGACGTGTCCCCAGAAAGAAAAAGGGTGGTACTGCCAGATCTAGAGCCCCCAGGTTATCCAGAAGCATACAGGCCAAGATAAAACAGAAAAAGAAAGCTTATGACAGTCACAAAAGACTTAATACTGTAGAAAACCTAGAGGAGTATAGAAAGTACAGGGATGAAGTAAAAATGGAAATTAGTAAAGCAAAGAGAGAATATGAAAAATATTGGCAGGTAAAGTCAAAGAAAATCCTGTGATGTTTTGCCAGTGCATTAAGAGAAAGAGAATAACTAAGGAAAAAGTAGGGCCTATCAGAGATGTACCTGTTAACTTGTGAGTTGATGCAGAAGATGTAGGCAGGGTTCTCAATGAGTACTTTGTCTCTGTCTTCACCAAGGAGAGGGATAATGCAGCTATTCTAGTTAAAGAGGAGTGTGAAATATTAGATACAATAAGCATAGTGAGAGAGGAAGTACTAGAGGGATTGGCATCCTTAAAGGTGAATAAATCACCAGGGCTTGATGGATTGTATCCCATACTGTTATAGGAAGCCAGGGAGGAAATAGAGGATGTTCTGAGGATCATTTTCCAATCCTTACTGGATACAGGTCCCAGAGGACTGGGGGTCTGCAAATGTTGTACCATTATTTAAAAAAGATGCGAGGGATAGGCCAGAAAATTATAGGCGGTCAGTCTGACTTCAGTGGTGGGCAAATTATTGGAAACAATTTTGAGAGACAGGATAAATGGTCACTTAGAAAGGCATGGATTTATCAGGGATAGTCAGCATGGTTTTGTTAGGGGAAGATTGTGTCTTACTAACTTAATTTAATTTTTTGGGGAAGTAACAAGGAGGATTGATGAGCATAGTGTAGTGGATGTTATCTACATGGATTTCAGTAAGGTACCTGACAAGTTCTCACATGGCAGACCGGTCAGGAAAGTGAGATCTCATGGGATACAGGGGAAGGTAGTATGTTGGATCCAAAATTGGCTCAGTGACAGGAAACAAAGGGTAATGGTCGATGGATGTTTTTAATGAATGGAAAACAGTTTCCAGTGGTGTTCCACAGAGCTTAGTGTTGGGGCCCTTGCTGTTTGTTGTATATATTAATAAGTTAGACTTAAATGTGGGCAGCATGATTGGGAAATTTGCAGATGACACAAAAATTGGCCATGTAGTTGATAGTGAAGAGGATAGCTATCGACTGCAGAATGATATCAACCGGCAGAATATTTAACTGTGAGGGCGGACGCATGCCCTGACCCACTGAAGTGTAAAATGATGTGCGATGACATTGGTGGGCGTGCGGGCTTGGCAGTGTGCCCACTGACAATTAACAGGCCTATTAAGGCAATTAAATGGAAAATTTTGCTGCTAGGTGGCCTTTGGATTTTTTATGAAACCTCATCCACGGACAGGATAAGGTTTCCAACAGGAATTAAAAATATAATAAAAATGTTTGAATCTCATTGATAACATGACCTGGCTCATATGACAGATCACATGAGTGGGGACATGTTCTTAACATTTTTAAAGTCTTTATTTGTGTTTTTAAAAATCTTCAGCTCTCTGAGGCAGCCCTGTGCCTTGAGGAAGCTTTCAGTGCACGCAGCTGCACACATGCGCAAACTTCTGCGTTTGCCCTCCTCCCGCCCCCACCCAGCTACCGCTCAGTGTTGCAGCACACAATTCATGCTGGCTGGCTGTTAATTGGCCAGCCAGTGTGAAATCAAGGTCGGGACCCGATCACGGGCGGCAGTCAGCTTTGCTACCACTCCCAGGCCCGCCCACTGTGACACCCAACAAGGTAAAAATCCTGCCCAATGGTTTGGTTGAATGGGCAGAGTAGTGGCAAGTGGAATTCAATCACAAAAGTGTGAGGTAATGCATTAAGGGAGGGCAAACAAAGCAAGAGAATACGCAGTAAATGGGGAGGTATTGAGAGGGGCTAAGGAAATGGGAGACCTTAGAGTGCATATCCACAGGTCATTGAAGATGGCAGGACAGGTGGACAAGATAGTCAAGAAAGCATATGTAATGCTTTCTTTTATTGGGTGAGGTATTGAATACAAAAGCAAGGATGTAAGGATGGAACTGTATAAAATGTTGGTTAGGCCACAGCTGGAATTTTGTGCATAGTTCTGGTCACCACATTACAGGAAAGACAGAGCGCAGAGGAGATTTACAAGAATGTTGCTAGGGCTAAAAAATTGCAACTATGAGGAAAGATTGGATAGGCTAGGGTTGTTTTCCTTAGAACAGAGGAAGCTGAGGGGTGACCTAATCGAGGTGGACAAAATTATGAGGGGCCTAGATAGGGTAGACAGGAAAGCTGAAGGGTCAATTACCAGGGGCCATAGATTTAAGGTGATTGGTAGAAGGATTAGAAGGGACATGAGGAGAAACCTTTTCACCCAGAGGGTGGTGGGCATCTGGAATTCACTGCCTAAGTTGGTGGTTGAGACTGAAATGCTCAATTCAAAGTTACCTGAATCTGCATCTGAAGTACAAGGCTATGGACCAGGTGCTGGAAAGTGGGATTAAAATGAGCGGCTAGTTTCTTTTTTCTCTTTTTGGCCAGCACAGACGTGATGGGCTGAATGGCCTTTGTCTGCACCATAACTTTTCTATGGTTCTAAGTGAAAATGAAAAAGTCCAGACTTTTTTGTGCAGTAAAGTAGTTCTTGGGCGCAAGAAAACAATTTTGCTCATGAAGTATATGGCTCCACAAAGCTTCTTAGTCCCAATAAGACAAAATAATCATCACCAAACTGGACAAACATTTCAACCCTAAGCCATCAGAGATAGCAGAAAGCTACAAGATTGAAACCAGAAAAGTAGCAAAACAGTTGGTTAGCAAAAAGTGGCACCGAGGAATTTATCATTATATTACAACTTTGGCACATTCTAAGAACATGCATTGTGAGACAGATTTGTGTATGGATCAGTGGAGAAAAGAATCCAGTTAAAGTTACTAAGCACACAAAATCTTACATCTGAGCTAGCATATAAGATTGCTATTACCATGGGGATGGCATCAAGGAAGGTTTAGGAATTTGTCCTATGCAAGTGAATAAATAGTACAGCTTCCGACCAGTCTGAAGGCTTTCGCCAAGCCCAGATTGGATGGAACTGGTTAGAAGATAGCTGGTGATAGCAGTTCAGTTACTTGTTATCACTGTAACAGCAACCACATGGCACAGGTATGTCAGTACATAAATGCCAAATGCTTTAGTTGCCAAAAGATCAGTTGTATTGCAACTGCTTGCCAAATGAAGGTCAAAGGAAAGAGAACTTATTCCAGTGGTAATAGAAAACAATGATATCACCAAGGGTAGAGTTCACAACTTTGAAGTGAATCCAGAGTGTCTAAGCAAAGAGAAGCTAGGGCTGTACAACATTTATGCCACCAGCAATTACTTAGATTACGGAGACTATTGTACAAAGGTGTTGGTAAATCAACAGTACATCAACATGCACACTGATATGGCTGCAGATTGTTCCATTATGAGCAGACACATGAGTACAAATTCGGTGACGTGCCTCTAATTGAGAGCATAGTTCAACTGAAAACCTACTGTGCTTAGGTGTTAGAAATTTGTGGACAAATGAAATGAAATGTCCCTCAAGTCCCCCAACTTGCTCATTGTTGTAGTGAGATATGTCAACAAAGCAACCTTATTGGTTTAACTCTGTTTCTCTCTCCACAGATGCTGCCAGACCTGCTGAATATTTCCAGCATTTTCTGTTTTAGTTATTGGTTTGTTATGGACAGGGCTATGTGATGGGAAAATTTTTCCTTACTTCTCGCTGACTGCAAAAAGATGTACTTTTGAGAAGGAGTGTTTTAACCCTTTTAGCGCTGTGACAGTAAAGAATAGGCTTTCTTTTAAGTTTAAAGATCAAAAGGAAAGATAAACATTTATTGTCACAACACCCTAAATATATGTAAACATAGGCCAACTCCCCAAACATGTAGACATATATACACACATAAAAAGATGAGTTCTAGAGATGTAACCTGCACTTAGATTAATAACAGAGTAACAAGAAACAAGTCACTTATTTTTAACCAGTCCTTTAAGATGGAGATTGAAATGTGTTGCAGGCCTGAAGGATTTACTCTATTGGTTCTTTGAAGACAAATGGAGTTTGGAAATTTCTGGCTTTCTCAGATGAAATTGTGGCCAAACTCATATTGTGAAGAAATGTTATCTTACAGGTAAAACAAATTTTCACCAAGTTGATTGTTAATTTTAGGCAGGGTTCTTTCCTTCTGGCTGGGTATGATCCCTCTGTGCTACTGGCTCCAGACTGCCTTGCTGGGTTCCCTTGTGGATTGACCGTCTCTCCAACTAGTTTTGGTCATATGATGACAGTATTGACACTTCCCATTTCCCATACAATGGGCTGGAGCCGATGTATTGAAACACAGTGGGGAGATGATTGATATCCCAGCAACATTCCAGTTATGATCATCTTCACTGAATGGCTTTTATTTGAAGTCCTATCCTCATAGGGCTGATAGGTCTAGTAGCCATTGTCATTTAAATCTCTTGCATTGAAATAGTGAGGGTTAGTCAGATTGCACCTGGGAAACCCATTTGCATTTTTAAGTAACTTCCAAGACATATTGGCCAGAATCATGATGATGGTGAGCTCGGAGATGGGAAGGCATTTACTTAGGCAGGGTGGTGTTTACTAGAACCTTGCTGCCATTCTGCCTCCACCAGATTTAAGTTCTGAGTGGGAAGACTTATGGTCAACCTTTCTAACCTGCCACCAATTGGGGTTCTTAAGTGTCCACTTAAGGGCGTCATCCTACAATCTCTGATATTAATCTAGCTGCAGGCTGGCCTGTTGCCACATGGTATGCATGGCAACTAAAACAGTGTGGCCAGCTTGTCACCTAGGAGGAGGCCCTCGATCAAAGGCACTCAGTGCCTGATCGAGGGTCTGGACATTGGGAAGGGGGTAGGGGGGATTCACTGAGAGCCACCCCTTGCCC
Organism: Carcharodon carcharias; assembly: GCF_017639515.1. Taxonomy (NCBI): domain Eukaryota; kingdom Metazoa; phylum Chordata; class Chondrichthyes; order Lamniformes; family Lamnidae; genus Carcharodon; species Carcharodon carcharias. The sequence goes on along the minus strand of NC_054486.1, from coordinate 45,163,374 downwards.
TAGCTGCTGATTCCCAGCACCCCTCTCTTTGTGATCCCATCCCATGAAATCCCCACCCACATCTCTCACCTGTGGCCTGGGTTGCTCCAAAAGTCTTCCAAGCTACAATGAATAAGATTTTGCAGAGTGTGTCACATTGCTTGTGTGATTTGGATGATGTGCTGAACATAATTGCATCAGAGGAAGAGAAACTTCGAGCATTGGATAAAGTGTTAAAAAGGTTCAAAGAGCTCAATGTGAAGTTGAAAAGGAACAAGTGTGCTTTTGTGCGATATGAGGTAGTCTACCTTGTCCTAAAAATCAATATAAATGGGTTACAGGCAGTGAAAGAGAAGATACAGGCTTTAGTTAATGCCCCAAAGCCATAAGATGTGTTTGAGCTTAGATCTTTCCTAGACACGACAGAATACACTTACAATTTCAGCCTGAGCTCCACTGCACAAGCTGAAGAAAGATGTGAAATGGGAATGGTCTAGAACACAAGATACTTATGATGAATGTAAAAGAATTTTGACTACTACTCAATACTCATTCATTATGACATAAATCGGGACCTGAAGCTTCAAACTATGCAGCTGGGGCAGTCATCAGTCATGTCATAGATGATGGTCATGAAAAGGTCATCCATTCACAGTGTGTAATCTCACCAAGGGTGAACACAACCATATGCAAATAGAAAAGGAAGTGCTTGGAATCATTTTCAGAATCAAAAGGTTTAACTAGTTTTTGTTGGATAGAAATGCCACTTTATTAACACATCATAAACCACAGTAGGTTTTCCAGTTCTAAGGTCAGCTACAATGGCAGCATCAAGGGTGCAGTGGTGGACTGTACTTTTCTCACTGTACAACTACAATATTGAATATCGCAGTTCCAAAGAGAATACTATTGCTGACACATTGTCGTGTTTGCCACATGAGAACGCAGATGTAGGCAGTGAAGGCGCAATCTTCACAATCAAGTACGGCATCTTTCCATCTGTGAAAGATTATGGACATGCAGCAAATAAATCCATTTCAGATAGGTTGTTTTCATATGGTGCACATTTGCTGATGGTTGAAGAGCCAATCATTGAGAGGCAGTTTCTGCTACCAATGCCACACATGAAGCTACCAAATGTCATTGCATGTTGTTTTCGGTGTTGGCATCTGTTGTCAAGCTACTTCATAATAGGAGTAATAGATGAGGCCTTTCCTGTAGTATAAAGGCCTGGCACATACGGGGTAATGTGGGACTGAGGACAGTAGCGTCCACACAGGGATGTAAGATAGCACGTGACCCAGACCTAGGTGTCAGTGTGCTGTTGAGCAGAGACGTGCATAGACCTAAGCATAGAGACAGTTCCTAGCCAAGTACCCTTTACTGTACATATATAAATAGTTCTAGTCACTAATAAAGGCTTACAGTTAACCTACAGAAGAATACCAAAACTTTTTTAAGACATACTGTTCAGTAACCAACACCTTCCCAACATTTCAAATCATGGCAACTGAAATTGCAGTTGAAATTCAGGAAATCAAAATGTTGAAAAGAGTCTATGAACAGACTTTGAGTGGTCGAACAGAGTTTGCCCAGTGTACAGGCAAGGAACTAAAACCATTCCACAGAGGTTGCCATGAGTTGTCATATGAGAAGGGCTGCATCAAGTGGGGTCACAGAGAGATGGCACCTAGTTCTTTGACAGCTAGGATTCCAGTGGAATTCCATATTGAACACAAAGGCATAACAAGGTTTGTTTATTGGCCTGGTCTAGACAGTGATCTAGAATCAATGACAAACAAATGTAATATTTGTCAAAGCTGTAGAAACTGGCCATCAAAATCTCCTTTACTTACAGCCTTGGTCATGGACGACTTGTCCATTCCAAAGAGTTCATGTGAACCTTTGTGAAAATGAAAACAAGAAGTTGCAATTGGAATTGAACCAAGAGATGGAGGAAGACTTAAACAACATATGGAAGCTAATTTTTTTATTTGTTCACAGGATGTGGGTGTCACTGGCTAGACAAACATTTATTGCCCATCCCTAAAAAAGATTCCTTTGAAAAGATAATTAACCAGGAACATACACTGAAAAAATAGGCTGAAGTTGTGCAGTTAATGAAACAGGAAATAATATGTTTAAAATTGTCTTTTAAAAAGGGGAAGCAGTGTAATGTATTCATATGCTTTGAGTATGTGCAGTGAGCAATGACGTCATTAAACAGATGAACTGGCTACCTTGATGTCTGTCTTTCTTTGCAAGTGCCTCCCAATACGTAACAGCAACAAACTCTAGCATCTCCAGCATTTTGCCATTTGTCCCCCATTCTCCACTCTCAAAGGCACTAACTTTTGCTGGGCTACACAAGCACTAGAGACTCTGTTGTGCTAAACATAAATGGCTATTTTTATGAGTTTAGACAGTGAATATTTGCAGATTACTCAAACATGGGGAGCTGGAAATCTTTGTGGGGTCTCGAAGGTCTCCTAAACCACGACAGCAAATTCCAATGATGAACAGTACGGGAAGAATTGGACGTGTGGAAAAGTTTCTGAAAGTTTGCCAGTAAGTGCTGCATTGCATTAAAGTGAGCAGGAAAACCCCAGGAAAGACACTTGGGTTGCATGAGGGAGGCGGGGGAATGAGGTAGGGCTTACAAAATTCTGCCATCAACATGGCGTCAGACCTTTCAGCCAAGCATACTGAAATTCCAACCCAAGAAAGGAAGGCTGCCACTGAAAATGGGTGCAGCTAGCTTGGACCTGAAGGCTATCAAGGCAGCACAGTGGCAGTATCACATGTTATGAAGAAGGGTCCCCGGGCAGCAAGAGGCTAAACTTTAGGACCAAAGACAGAGGAGGAGGAGCAGAGAATACCTGAGAATTGAGTCTACTGCAACAGGTTCACTCACCTGAACATGTCCGTGCATCAATGCAGGAGGAGACTGCAAGTTTCCAACAAGATGGTAATAGATAATTGTGCCCTGGTCAATGATGACCTCTTGTGTAGAACCACTTATCAATAGGCTCTGCCAATAGCACTGAAGATGATAGTGACCCTGAGTTTCTTTGCTGCGGAATCATTTCAGAGCTCTGCTGCTGATCAGTGTGGCATCTATCAGTCAGCTGCTCACTGCTGCATTACCACTATCCCGGATGACCTCTTCCAAGGGTCCATTGCTTCATCAGCTTCTCCATGGATCTGGCCTCACAAGCGCAGAGGGCAATGGATTTTGCCACAATAGCTGGTTTCCCCAAGGCCCAGGACATAATTAAGTGTACCCATCTGACCATCAAGGCACCCTGGACCAGACCTAATAGGTTTATAAAGGAAGGCCTACCATTCCTTCAATGTTCAGCTAGTATGTGATCACAGGGAGAACTTCCTGCATGTCTGTGCATGCTTTCCAAGCAGCTGAAGGCTGCAATGCCTTCATACTATGAGAGTCAAGCCTGCCTCATCTCTTTCAGCTCACCCCTCAGCTATGTGTTTGGATTCTAGGCGACAAGGCCTGTGGTGATGACTTCCAACAATCCTGTGAGACTCCCAAATTGAGCTCTGATGTTGTTACAGTGAAAGTCACTGCAGATCAGAGCCTCATTGAATAGGCCTTTGACCTGCTCAAGATGAGATTTTGCTGCCTGGACCACTCTGGCGGGGCCCTAAAGTACATATATGACTGAGTCTCCCACATGGTCATAACATGCTGCCGGAGAGACATGGTGATGTCCAGGACTGAGGCCCAGTGAGGGATCAATGCAGGATGCCATTGTTACAAGTGGTCTACTGATCCAGCAATGGTTCAGCTGAGGGACCCTGAGTAACTCATGACAGAACACATGCCTGGCATTCAAAGCTTGAGTCTTCACATGGATGTCGACCATGCTAACATCCTTCACAATCCCACCATCACAGAGTGATGGACTACTGGCTGCAGTTTCCACTAGCACCAATAAGATGATGATATCTGTGTACATTGTAAATACTGCTTGACATACAGCTATAAAGAGCATGCAAGTCATTTCAACAAACAGTGACTTTGATTACATTGTCAGTAAATCTATTTACAAATACATATATAATACATTACAGTGACCCACTCAGTGATTAAGGTGCCGTGGTGCCTTGCAGATATGGACACTGCTATGCCGTGCCCCCCTTGTTCCCTTGGAGGAAGTGGAGGCAGGCTGCTCATGTCTCTGCCTCAGCGGCCGTGAGGACCGTGGCCCTCAGCCTTGTCATGCAGGGAACCATTAGGAGCTGCAACTGCACTGTCCGCATCTCTGCAGGGGAAGCTGTCATCACTGGGACCTGCAGCACATATGCTGCCCTATGTCAGAGGGGCCAAGGAAGCCAAGGATGTTGGTGGCATATGAGCTGCATGGAACCCTCATCCACCTCTTGAACATTGTCAGCCTTTGGTGAGTTTTCCTGCTGGCTTGAAGGGACCTGCTGTGGGAGTGTAGCTGCATCCCCTTCAGGCACTGTTGGGCCACCTGTGCAAGTGCCCTGTTCAGGGTCTGCAGCTCCTCACCTCCTCCATGGATTTCAGTGCTCAGCGTCTGAACTGACTTGTCCGGGCAATAGAAAGAGCCATGCACCTTGTCCAGGACATCACGCTGCTCCTGCCTGTACTCCAGGTTCTGCTACATGTGGCTCTCCATGAGGTTGGCCATTGTCTCATGGAAGGAGCTCAAAGTCCCAAGACATAGTCGAGCATATCTGCTCCACGGACTCCATTTACAGTGCATGAGTTCACAGGGCCTTACAGGAGCTCCAACAGCTGGCCACATTCCTGCTGTGGCAGCTCCAAGTACTGACCTCCTAACTCTGAGGCTCTTCCTCACTGCCCAGAGGACTTTGCTCCCTCCTCTGAGGGGGCCTGTCCACAGGTGCCTCTGCCTCAAACATTTCCTTCTGCATACAAGTTCTGTCCTCCTCACCAGTGACACTGACTCTACTACCACACATGGACCCACTGAGGTGCATGTATCTGCACTGGTGCTTATTGTGCTAGTCTGATGTGATACTGCAGCCTCACACTTCTCTTCCTTCTAATGATGTTGCAGGGATTCCTCAGCTCTTGGAGGTGAGTGAACAATGCTTGGGATTTGTGTGAGACACAAGTGGAGATCATGAGAATTAGGCATGGAGACCCTGGAAGCTCTGCGAGGTTTTCCACGCCACCCAGTACTCAGCATGTTGTCGGACTCAGCCAGTGTCATCCACCCAAATTCCCTCCCTGTCACCAAGACAATTTTCCCAAACACCATGCTCAAACGACACTCTTCCATGGCCACGTGCACCTGGAATGAGGGATTTGCCATCATCAGTACACTCCAGCAAGGGGGCTCTGGCAATCTCCATAGCCCTCTCCTCCATTACCCGTAATGCCCTTAGTAATACCATCCCACCCTTGGTCTGGGCCATCTCAGGTGTTGTGTGCCCATTTCCCCTGAAAGCAGAAGAGGGAAATGGAGATAAGGTGTGCAGTGCTGCACAGAGAAAGGCAGCTCCTCCACATGGTGTGAAACTGAATTTATTCATCGGCGGTCAAACCCATGAACTCTAGGCACTGTCCTGGGACTCAATCCTCCAAGCTTAAGGAGCAACATGTGATGTGTATGATACAGGCTGAAAGCTAAAGGAAACCGTTGAATAACTGGAAGTCTCACTCACCTTTCCAGAACTCAGCAGCTCCTGAAATCTTTTCTGGCACTGTTTGGTGGTGCTCCCCCAAGGCACTCACCATCTCTGCAAAATGCATCCATACCCTCTTGGTGGGGATCGAGGACAGCTTGTGCCCTCCAAATAGAGGGAGTCCCTCCTGCTGTTGACTGCCTGCACAAGTAGATCAAGGTCCTGTTTGGAGAATTGTAGAGCTGAAGAGCCCTGGTGGCTGGATTTTTACAACATTCTGGTACTGGAGTAGATGGAGTGCATGGGTTGGTATGTGTGTTCACCTTGTATGGAGTGCATCATTAATTTAGCATTCTTACATGATAGCAAGGGGCTGGTGAGTTGTGGGTTTGCTGTCTTTAGGTTTAGTGGCCTAACTGTTGCTATGTGAATGCCTGTGTGGCATGGGTTGATACTGTGTGTCAACAGTCTTGAGGTGCAGAGCTCCTTGAGGGACAAACTTGCAATGGGATGGTATTAGGCTAGGAGTAGCCAGGGCATTGCTCAGTGGTTGCCACCCTCTATTGAGGTTGTAGGGGTAGGGGTTGTGTGAGGAACAGTAGAGTGTTGACTATGAGGAGCTGCCCCTAAACTGGGCTTCTGTGTTCAATTGCAGCACTCTGTTGGGACCTGCTACAGCTATGCAGCCACTTGCAGGGGAGTTCAGAAACAGGTTGGACCAGCAGTCCTTCAGTTCTGCGTGTCTAAAGCAGCAGAGTGAGAGCTCAGGGAAGCCTGCAATGGGGTAGGAGTTTACTGAGGGTTCCTTCATGCTGCGCCATTTATAGCAGAGGCATAAAACCATTGGCAGCAATGACATCAACAATGAAAGTGAATACTCACAATATGAAGTTCAACCAGCATATCCAAGAATACTTGTTCACTTAACTGGAAATGATTAATCCTGAGTGGCGCAAAGGTGAGAGTGGAGGCTGTTTTACCTAGAAGTTCAGCTGTGTTTCAGTCATGTCATCTCAGTGAAAGCAATAGGATAGCACCAACTGTAGATGAGAAGATCATTCCAGAGCAAGTTGGTTTCCGCCCCGGCAAATCAACAACAAGCCAACTGCTCAACCTCACACAACATATCGAAGATGGTTTTGAGCAAGGGATGGTAACAGGTGCTGTTTTTATAGACCTGTCAGCAGCATACGATACAGTGAACCATAAATGTCTCCTCTGCAAGATCCTAGAGATGACAAAAGATATTCACTTAACAGAGCTGTTAGAAAGCATGCTTCAGAATTGCCGGTTCTATGTTGAACAAGGTGGGAAGTGCAGCAGGTGGCCTTCCTCAGGGAAGCATGCTTGCACCGCTGCTGTACAACATCTACACGAATGACCAACCTATAGACGGTGTCACATGCTGTTTTATTATATATGCTGACGACTTATGTGTCACTGCCCAAAGCACTGATTTTAACACCGTGGAGAAAATGCTTTCTGAGGCCTTGGAGGGACTAACATCCTATTATGAAGAAAACCACCTTCGCGCAAACCCCATCAAAGACGCAAGTTTGTGCATTCCACCTCAGAAACCGTGAAGCCAAACGCCAGCCTAAAGTAACCTGGTGTGGAGCAACACTGACTCGTTATGAGCACCCTATCGACTTAGGAGTCACCCTTGACAGATGCCTCACCTTCAAAAACCACATCGAAAAGGCAAAGGCAAAAGTCAGAGCAGAAAACAACATCGTGAATAGGCTCACTAACACAAAATTGGGAGCAAGCTTGAAAACATCGCGAACCAGTGCACTTGCTCTTTGCTATTCCACTGTCAAATATGCCTGCCCTGCATGGGAAAGATCTACTCATGCTAAGAAGATGGATGCCATTCTAAATGCAAGCTGCCAACTTATCACAGGTTGTTTGAAACCAACAAACACCAACAGCCTATATATCCTGGTGGGTATCGTTCCCCCTGATATAAGAAGAATGGTAGCCAGCAAGAAAGAGCGACTCTGTCAAACATCAGATGAGAGGCACCTTCTACATGGTCATACACCTACACCCAGCCGCCTAAAGTCAAGGAAGAACGTCATGAACAGTATTGTTCTATTACAATCAACCTCATCTGAAGCCCGCATCGCCTTGTGGAAAGACCTGCTCGCCAGTCTCAAACAACCCCCAGTGATGGAAATTCTATCAGATGCTAATTGCAACTGGGCAACCTGGAAGTGCCTTAACATACTTAGGACTGGTGCAGGTCATTCAAAGGTGTCACTAAGCAAATGGGGATATACAACCAGCCCGACAACTTGTGAATGTGGAACTGAGCCACAGACTACACAACATCTCCTGCAATGTCTATCACTAGAGGAACCCTGCACTGTTGCAGATCTTGCCGAATTCAACAACAAGGCGCAAAAATGTGTCCAGTTCTGGCTGGGCCATGTATAGGCTGGCCGTGGACATGATAAGAAGAAGAAGTGAAAGGCTTTATTGAACTGATTAGAAATGGCAGCCTACAGTGCTTGCCTCATGGAAACTCATGGCACATGACAATGGCAAGCAAAATAGTTCACTGGTAGTACACTTAAGCCAGGATTTTCCGTGTCCGCTGGTGTCGGGCATGTTTGATGGCATGAGCAGACAATAAGGCACAATCAATTTCACAGCAGCACTAAATCAGTTTGTGGTTGTCCATTGCTGGTCGCGGGCCGTGTTTCCCACCATCAGACATCAGGAAGCTCCATGTATCCTTATAAGGCTAGCCCACTGGACTAATCCCCACACCCCCCTGCCCCCTGCTGGATCATCCATCCATGTCAGCGGGAAAACACACGGATATGTTTCACAACTGTACATAAGCTATGTGCACCTGGCAAGCTGCACTTTGCTCGGGACTTCGAGGTTTGTTTGCCTACCTTGCTTCAGTCGGCAGTCGCAGTCATCAGCGCCAGGCTTCACAGGCAGCACCACATCACTTTTAGGGAGGCTCATGGGTAGGTCTCTACCTACCAGATCAGCCAAATGTGGCTGATTTTTCAATGGCTGCAGGGTTAGGGCTTGCTTGGCGAAGGGGGTGAAGTGGCCTCAGGCAAGGGAAGAGGCTGCAGGACGAGAGCTGTACTGGGGAAGGAAGGTATCCCAGGATGTGTGTGGGGGCACATATTGATCTGTGCAAGTGGCCTCAAGATGGTGAGGGCTGTGGAGGCAGTCTCCAGAGGAGATGAGGCCAGGTGGACATGTGAGGATGTGTGTGTGAGAATGGGTGGTGATGTCCCTTGAGCTGGCAGTGAGTGTGTGATGGGCTTGAGAGTGTGTGAGTTTAGAGTGATGAGATGGTTGCCATGCCCTGTCTGCATGAATGAGATCATTCATCCTCTACCTGCAATGGATGGCCAACCTCTTCTGTGTAGTGTTGGCACTGACCACCATTGCCATCGCCAACCAAGCCAGAGTGGCAATGTAACTGCCCCTCCTGCAGCCTGAGTGGGGGTAGAGGGCATCACAGTGGGCCTCCACGGCATCCAAAAGGCACTTGAGGTCTGCAGTCTTCTTGCTTTTCGGGGCCATGTCTTCTTTGCTGCAGTCCTGGGCTGGTAGCACTGATTGTGGCTGTACTTTAAATGTGGTGCCTGGCAAGATGAAGCGGGGAGGCGATGGTGTGGCAGGTGAGTGAAAGCCCACCTGCCATGGACATGACATGTTTCCCAGGAATGCGTAAGTAATGCACGGGTTTGGGATGATACGGTGTGAAAATCTGCCATCATGCCCGGGCAGGTAGAATGTTGTTTAACCTGCCCACTACCACTCTTAGTGCAAATCTAGGACAATTCTGCCCTTAGCAAAATTGCATTTCCAAAACCCAATCAGAAGCAGGCCTTTTATCGGGCCTGCGCCAAGATTGGCCCGCTTCTGCTTCCGGCTCTGTGTCTAGCTCTGGACTGGTGCGAGAGGCCATTCCTGCCTCCCCCAGTTGAATATCCCACTGACTGGCACTGCCAGCATGGAGGTCGGATCGTGACGTTGGAAAATTCCCAGCTCCCAATTTCTGTCTCTATGATGAAACTCCAGCCCCTGGAGTCTGGACCCAAGGACCTGGGAACACTACCTCCACCATGAGAAGTCTAATGACCTCATGCTGGTGGTAAATGTCAGTGAATGCATCTCCGAGCCATCACACCACCAACCTGTCACATTGCTCAATGCGCTACATCCCCATCACTCAGCGAACACCACTCTCTGGTACTCAAGACTCACACCTAACATCCAGATCCTCCACTTCTCCCTCTCACACATTCCAATGCTGCCAGACTCACAATCACCTCTCCCTGCTTCCAAATACCTCCAGCTATCCAGCTGTGGTAGGGACATTACCAAACACAGTGCAACACACTCACTGACATTCTGCCCACTCTCTTGCAGAACAAGGTGGCACCGAATAGAAGAGAGCAGAGCTGAACCAGTGAGGGCCAAGGATGCCTGCATCTCCTGATCCCTACATCTCCGCATCAATGATCAGGCTGCAATGGGTCCCATAGTATCAGTGTCACTGAAAAGATTGAGGATGACGGCATGCTTTTTGCCCCTTCTCAATTCCCAGCCCACCCTCACCCTGCTATCTGACATAATGAGCAAGCTGCTGATGGTGTGGCCATGTATCTCTTACTTCCCACCCAACACTTTTCTCTCATACCAACCTTTCCCTTCTGAGTTCTTGCTTCCAGACACCCACCTGCCCAGCCACAGACCCCCAGGAGGAGGTGAGAGAGCAAGAGCATAGCACTGAAACAAAGGTCCCATTACTTAGCCTGACACTTGTAGCCAACAGCTCAGACATTAGCACCGCATGTACTTTGGCGGCTAGTATAGAGATGAGTAATCCAGGCACCAGTGGGTTGCAGCTAGGCAAGGATGAAAGGGTGTTTTGTTTTCAGCTCACTGGAGGGTGAGGTCGCAGGTGGGCTCTGCTACAGGGCACTCAGATGAGGACCTTGATGGAGCAACATATTGTGATGGGCATGTACATTGAAATGCTGTGTTCATTGTCTGGCCTGCCAGACAGCCCCTTGTCAGTGTCAAGTCAAGCCAACTCTAATCGGGCAGAAGGCATGATGCAGAGCCGACTCTCTCCACAGTCTCTGCCCATCTCCCTGTGTTGATGCAGGCTCAGAGGTACTGTCACTTCTACCCCAGTACCAGTTTCAGTGTTTTGTGTTATCTACTCCTCTGCCATCCCTGTGTGGATGCTCTCTGGCAAATCCAAGAACTCAGCAAGACACCACCAAAAATACTCCAGGGTGCATTCAGATACTTTGGAACAGAAAATTTTCCAAAAATGTAAATTGGCTATAATAAATAATGCTATCAAAGGGCTCATTTTACTGCTTCATGTTTCTTTTGTTGTGAGTAACTGCCTGGGCCAATGGTGCCCAGATTTAGGATCCTGGTGTCACATCAACATGTTGTAGATAATGGTCAGCAGCACAGCCAGTCTCCTGGGAAACTCTGGTGGGCCTTTGTAGTGCTGCTAGAAGTGGCACGATGCAAATAAATTCTGCAATTTGGGATGTTAATAGCCAAATCCAATCCAATGCTTCCCAATGTCTGTACATAATTTTTGCATTAGTGATCATTGGATACCAGTTTGGAGTGGCAAACCCAGCTGATTTTACCATTCCTAGTCCAGGGCCACTCAGCCTGTTGTTGAGCCCTACCACCAGCAGTGCTAAGACTGACTAATTCAGTACAGATCAGATATCAAACAAGGCCTGTATCACTCAGCATCCTGCTGAGCACTGCATTTAATGCTGAATCATCAGAACAGCTAATGAAAATTACCTAACATTCTTGTTCTCATCATTGGCAACATTTTTAAAATGTCACCTGACTCAGAATTGTCATGGGACCTTGTATGCGATCTTACTTACAATGTAATAACCTATATATTCATTTGTGATTAATGATTACATTTGACATGTAAAAAGATTTTGGGGAAAAATTAGATAGCTCCTGATATTGGGTGTGGAGCTTATGATGGGCAATTAACTCATAGCTGTTCAAATTGATGCAGACAGCAAGCATGCTTAATGCTTTCTAATAATTATAATGAGGGTGGCATGCAGCTCACTGCTGAACAAACTGGTGAGTAGCTGCATTTCTCAGCAGGCATCCCAAGTGCAAGGCTAAGGCTGCATTACTTAAAACCAACCTGCACCTCTTAAAAATAAGGTGTATTCTGGCTGCAGCAGGGGCTGTGCCTGGTCACAGAAAAGTTGAAGAACAGCAAGACACTACAGAAATAATGCCACAGGCCAGAGAATGTGTCCCAAGCTTCTTGGATGCCACACTGGCAACACTGGTGCAGGAGGTGGACAGGAAGAGAAAGATCCTCTTCACTTAGGGGGCCAGGAGGCCCTCCTAACAGATACTGGGAAGACAGTGGGGGCAGATAGCTATATGTCCTGCAGTCAATGCCAGCAGTCTAGTCATGGATGCAGTTCACCAAGTTTAATGACCTCACAGGGGCAGTGAAGGTTAATGAATGCATTATCGTCATTTGCCATATCCTAGATGTTGACTGACATTACAATCTGCCTACTCTGTATACTTCTGATGCACCACACATAACACCTGCGCAAACACCCTCATGAAGATGATGTTCAGTGGGGACTGCACTGGCAGATATGGTGCAGATCTGTAGTGCCAAAACCACCAATGCTGCAGAGATGAATTTTGCAGCCTCTAAACCCCTACTTCTAGTGACAGGATAGAGTCCTACAGTGAGTGACATTTGAGTCTGTTAACTAAAATATGCAATAAATGTTCTCAGTCCTCAGCCATGCTAATGAGTGCATCATAGTACTTTAGAGAAACAATATTTTGCCACTCTCAATGTGTGGTGAAGCCACAGGGTCCAAGGTAAGTTGGGCACTCTCCCAGACAGAGATATCTTCTGTAGATGATCTGTAAAAGGATATGGGTAAAGGAAGGACAATGAATTGAGCAGAAATGTTTGCTTTTTTATGAGTCTCACACAGTGGTTTTGTAGGTTGTAGCAATGTTTTATTGGTACAGTTTCAGCATTACTGAATTTATTTATTAAGGTAATCATTATTTTGAAGGATAGAAAACATGAAGAGATGAATGTTCTATAATGTGTTTAGAGTGGCATTATGTCTATTCAGAATTTATTACAAAATAAATGAACAATATAATTTAAGATTCTCTGTGCTGGTCAGGGACACATTACACATTCATCAATCTGTTTGAATGGGTCAACTAGACTTTATATTCTTGCAAAATTGTCAGAAATATTTTTTAAAATTCATTTTCGGAATGTTAAATCTGTTGTCCATGAGGAAACAGAAGTATATATTGCATTTTGAAGAAGTATAATAGATGCACATCATATATATTGTTTTTTTTAACTTCTTTTCCTCCTTTCTAAATTATTAATTTCTTATGCTCTTCATAACTTTCACATTTTCAAGGGAAGCTGATGACTAGCAGCAGAGGGGAAGTCATTTTGAAGATTTACTGCCTTACATTAGATTAGAGGCCGAGGGCTCTCCATTCACAACCCTGAGCAATGCAGTCACAGATTGCCCACTGCATTCGTGCTGCCCTGATGGCCGCAATGATGTTTCTGTTTGTGGCTGAGGCATTTTTAAAAATTTTTTATTCTTGGTGGAAGCAAGCTGACTCAGAACTGCAAGAATTGAGTCCCTGTAAAATGAACCAGCACCAACATTACACGACTGGTTATGTGACCAACCAACAAAGCACTTTTGACAGCAGCACTACTGCGTGGATGTAGCCTAGTTGCTCAGCTGCAGGTGGTGCTGTCAGCCATGGAAACTGGTTGATTTCCCTAGACACTTACAAACAAAGCAAGATTGTACCCTGGTTACAAGCTAATTTTCATTGCTTTATTACTCGTCGATATTCTGGCTAAGCATACCCACTATGATGCATTGATGCATTACCTGCACCTGACCAAATACGAAGCCATCAATGTACAATTTGACTTTTTATTTTACTACCTGTTAACCTTCAGTTAAGTAAAGCACATGGCTAATAACATGAGGGGGATGGTGTGGGAAGGGCAAACCTACACTGCAAGTCAAAAAGTATGAGAGAAGACCAGCAGGACAGATGGCAAAAGTGGGAGCAGTCATCCAGATAAGAATTCTGTCCATGAATGCACGTAGCAAATGAAATACAATGAGTTCATAAAAACACAAATTCAGCTTAAATTGTGTAGTGTAAAAGTCACCACAGTGAGCTAGCAAAGGGCTAAGCATGATTGGGAGCAAAATATCCGGGACTGTAGGATCTTTTGAAAGTACAGGGAAACTGGAAGAGGAGGAAGGGTAGAAATATTGATAAAGGATACAATTACTGCAGTAGAAAGTAGAGATTTCAGAAAGGGTAACCATCCAGTGGAAATACTCTGGGGAGAGTTAAAAAAATACAGCAAAAGACTCTGGTAGAAGACTCTGGTCTACAGCGACCCGGCAGATGGGAAGTGCTATAAAAAACGACAAAGGGATACAAAGTTAAAATGACTGCAAAAAGTAAAATCTGAAATAAAACTCACAAGGGATATCAAAGTTAGCAGCAGAAGCTATTTATAAATACATGAAGAAAAAGATAACGGTAAAAGTCAGTATGCAACCATGAAAGATGGATGTAGGTGAGACTATAATGGATAATAAGAAAATATCCAATTTCTTAAATTAGTTGAGGAACAGATCAGGAATAATCTAAATAAGTGATGGAACAGGCTTAAGGAGGTGAATAGTCTACTCCTGTTTCTATGTTTCTATATGCACTTGGTATCCATTTTCACAGTGAATGAAGAGGACAAAATACCAGGAAACCTAAGTGTAAGCGAAGTGAAGGGAGGAACTAAATGGTTTAGTATAAGTAAAGCAATTGTAATGGCAAATAATGTGACTTAAGATAGTTCAGGACTTGATTTCCACCCTCAAGCATTAGAATAAAATGGTTGAGGAATTTTCAGATATGAGTCATACTTTTTCAAAATGCTCTACATTCAGGAATTGTGCCTTTGGGTTGAAAAACTGCAAATGTAACTCATTTATTTAAGAGGTAAGGGGACAAACCAAGTAATTCTATCTCTAACACAACATTATATAAAAGCAATATCTCTACCTGTTTCACATCAATTATGAGGAAACAATGGAATCGATGACCAAAGACAGAGTGATTGAAGACTTGTATCAAATAATTGACTTGGGCAAGGTTTAAGAAGGTTACTAGCATGGTGAGTAGGGAACAGATGGTGAAGAAATGTTGTCCATTAGACTTCCAGTAGGCATTTGATATGATTCCGAGCAAGAGATTATTAGAAAAATGACAGTGCATGGAAATGGAGGCAACATTTTGACCTGGATTGGTAATTGTTTGGGAGGCTGGAGACAGCGTTGGAGTGAACAATTCAATCCCTGATTGGCTGGATGTCACCCAACAATAAGAAATCTGTACCAGGGCCTAAGCTTTTCACCACGTTTGGTAATGACTTGGATTGAGCATTTTCTTAATGGTGAGAGACTAAGATATGTGGTTGAATAAAAGGATTTAGGTGTCCATGTACAAATCACTATAAAACCTGATATACAAAGTCAACCAAAAGGCTATGGGAATGTTGTCTTTTATCTCAAGTGGGTTCAAAATTCAAAAATGAGATTGTGATGCTTCAGATGTGCAGAACCATGGTCTGGTGCATCTGAGGTACTGTATTCCACTTTGGACACTGGACAACAAAGGTATATTGTGCTTGGAAGTGGTGCAGTGCAGATTCACCAGAATTATAGCAGAGTTCTGAGGATTAAATTATGAGGAGAGGTTGAGTTTAGAAAGGTGAGAGCTGACCTAATCAAGATATATAAAATAATTTGTAAATGCAAAGAAATTATTGCCTGATTGCAGTTCTGGTCTTCACATTATAGGAAGGATGTGATTGCACTGGAGGGGGTGCAGAGGAGATTCACCAGGATGTTGCCTGGGATGAAACATTTAAGTTATGAAGAGGGGTTGGGTAGACTTGGGTTGTTTTCGTTGGAGCAGAGAAGACTGAGGAATGACCTGAGCAAGGTGGGCAAGATTATGAGGGGCATTGGCAGGGTGGATAGGGAGCAGCTGTTCCCCTTACATGAAGGGTCAGTCATGAGGGGACATAAGTTCAAGGTGAGGGGCAGGAGGTTTAGGGGGGATGTGAGGAAAAACTTTTTTACCCAGAGGGTGGTGACAGTCTGGAATGTGCTGTCTGGGAGGGTGGTGGAGGCAGGTTGCCTCACATCCTTTAAAAAGTACTTGGATGAGCACTTGGCATGTCATAACAAGGCTATGGGCCAAGTGCTAGTAAATGGGATTAGGTAGGTAGGTCAGGTGTTTCTCACGTGGCAGTGCAGACTCGATGGGCCTAAGGGCCACTTCTGCACTGTGTGATTCTGTGATTAGGGAATCCAGAACCAAAGGGCATGATCTTAACATTGGAGCTGGGTCAGTTAGAAATTAAATCTGAAAGTATCTTCCACTTAAAGAATGGTGAAAATAGGGAACTCAATCCCCTGGAATGCATAGATGCTGGGTCAATTGAAATTTTCAAGAGTGAGTTTGATAGATTTTTGTTAGTATCATGTCTGTGAGATATGAAAGAGATCATAAACTGCTTAAATGAAACCTTACCTTTTAGCTTATTTAAAAAGTGGACCTTGGTGAACCAAAATATGGTTGCTACAGGTCACATGATTTCACAAGTTGGCTACAGTTTCTGGAAATTTCCAAAAGCAGTTACAGGACAAAAGATCAACCCTCATTGTTGTGGAATCTCACACCTCTCATTGTGAAAGCATATTGCAATCAATGAAACCAGGGACCAGAGTCAATCTGTCTCCCCAGCCTGGTCCTATGACAAAGGAAGAGCCATTGAAACTCATTACATCTGCAGAGGCACTAAAACCCATCTCCTAAGGTGAACATTAGATTTTGACCAGAGGCATAGAAACTGCTTGTTAGCCTGCAACTGACTCATTAATGGGCAACATCACATGACCTAAGCTTCTGGGCTTTGGAAATTTTTAATATTACATTTCCAGACTTGCAATTCAGTCTGCTGTTTAAACTCCAGCCTGCAAATATCAAAGCAGGACTCCAGGCTGACCAACAGCCTGCATGAAGTCTATGAGCCCCCTCAAAGCCTGTTTCTCTGGAAGATTCCTGCCGTCACCTGCTGAACAGACCAAGTCTCGATATACCAACCTCATCTTGCTGCATCACCATCAACACTAACAGAATTCTGCAACTCCTGCTTCAGCTAGCTGAACCCACCTAAACAGTAACCCCTCCATGAAGGAACATTCACTGGACTCTGACTTTCTGAAGTCTGGCAATCACATGAACTGATATCCATATCTGTGGTTCTTCTCCTTTTAAGTTAGTCATTGCTATAAAATCTCCTCTTTCCTATCCCCTTATTGGGCTGAATTTTTCGCTGAGTGGGCGGGTGGCACCCGACCTGCTCATACATAAAATGACACGAGATAACGTTGGGTGAGCGTACCGATGTCATGATGCACTCATGCAAAATTTCTGTTGGTGGGTGCGCACGGGAATCTGCAGTGCCGACATTTAAAAGGCCTATTAAGGCCATTAACAGTGTAATTGATTTAAAATTTTTGCTGCCTGTCCACCCTTACGGTTGGCAGGCAGGTGAAAAGGCCAAGCGGCCTTTGCATTTTTGGCGAAACCTCATCCACGGGCGGGATGAGGTTTAGATCAGCCATTGAAAAAAAGTAAAACTTTTAAAACTTATATTTAACATGTCCCTGCTCATGTGATATCATAGATACCGACAGAGTCACATGAAGGGACATGTTTTTATCTTTTCAAAAATCTTGGCATGCGCCAAGTTCGCGATCGCCCTCCTTTTTTGATGATGTTGCCTCACTGGTTAGTGATGTTTCTGGTGTTATTAATGATCTTTTCTGCTTTTCCAGCTCAACTGTAGGTTGAATATAAATTATCTTCCTTCTGATTTGCATACCAGTTTCAGACTCAATGTTGTATGACCTTGGAGTCTCAGCTTCACCAAAAACTTTTGCTGGGCTCTGAGTTTTCGTGTTTGGATTCTGTATCTGTACAGTCTGTCTTTTCAACAACTCAGGCAGGGATTTAGCATGCTTGTTGAAGTGTTGACCTCCATCTACCTGTCTTACTTCCTCCTGGTCATTTGGAGGGTGTATCTTGTATTTTGCTTGGCAGAGTTGCCTTGTACTTTCTGCCATTGAATAGCAATGCAGGCAATTTCATGTCTGCCTTGAGGGATGTAGCTCGGAGTGCCAACAAGGCAAGTTTTGTGTCTTCCTTTGTCCCTCAGCATTTTGCAAGGGTTCTCTTGACTGTCTGAAAGTGTCTGTCTATAAGCCCGTGTCCCCTTGGGTAGTGTGATAATGAAGTGATAACGCTGCACTCATACTGTTCAGCAAATTCCTTAAACTCTCTGGAGGTGAATTGGGTTCCACACATTACTCTTTTAGAAATCCCTTGTTCAGCAAATAGAACTTGTACTGCTGAGATGATTGTTGTAGCTCTCAAATCTTTCACCTTTCTGCTGAAAGAGAACTTTGAGTCTGCTACTAGGAGCTGCCACTCTGTGTGTGAATAAATCAGCTCCCACAGTATTCCATGGTTAGTGTGTTGCTTCAATTATTATCAGCTCCTCTTTCTGCTGTTCCTACAGTTCTGGCATACACTGCATATAGATATCGTTCTTCTGCTGTCATTGTAGATGACATTCCAGTACATAACTGGTTGGACTCTGAGCTTACACTTCTCCATCCCCATGTGGCCTTCAGGTGTCTTCTGGAGAAGTTCTCTCTGCACCATTTTGGGTATGATGATTCTGGATCTGGCCAGCAGAACACCATCAGAGCATGTCATCTCCGATGAACCAATACTGCCTTATTGCTGGCTTGTGTTTGCCATATCAAATCAGGCCAGCCCTGGTCACTTGCTGAAAGAGCATCTATCTCTTTGTCTTTGCTGGCCTTGTCTGTAACTTGACTCTGTTTCAGTGGTGCTACTTTCATTAGCTGAAGGATCTTTATACTTAAATCTTTTAGCTCATGTTTCTCCTGTAATGACAACCAAGGTGGGCATCTGCCAGTACCATTTCACTTCCAGGTTTGTATTTC
The DNA here is from genome assembly GCF_017639515.1 of Carcharodon carcharias. Classification (NCBI taxonomy): domain Eukaryota; kingdom Metazoa; phylum Chordata; class Chondrichthyes; order Lamniformes; family Lamnidae; genus Carcharodon; species Carcharodon carcharias. Next base: position 45,144,544 of record NC_054486.1, on the reverse strand, counting down.
AATGTGAAATTGTAACTCTAAGGGCTCAAGTATAACCTCTGTAGTCTTGTTGATGCTCTAAACAAATATTTCTTGTAGATCTGCTCTAGTGTACAATGATGTTCTTTCTTTCTTTCTTTCTTTATGTTCTTAGTTTCTGATGATTACTCTCCACTACCGACTTTCTTCCATTGAGATATGCATAGCATTTCTTGCATCCATGTACAACTTCCAAAAGATATCTTTCTATGTTGGCATATCTGGTCTCAACTCATGTTAGAGTTTGGATGCAAATGCTACCAGCTTTCCATCTTTTACCAGGGCCTTGTCCAGCCCTTTTGTGGAAGTAGCTACTGGTACAGGTTTCACCCTGTTGTAGTATGACAGACTTGTCTTCATGCATACTACTTCTTTGAATTTGCTGAAACTACTCTCATGTGACTCTGAATACTGTTACTTAACATTTTTTCTCAGCAGCTCTGGTAGGTTAGCTGTGTGCTGACATGTGAAGTGTGAAAGAACTCATGTACTTGCTCAAGCCAAGGAAACTTCTCAGTTTTTTCTTGTCTCCTGGAGCTTCTCTCTTCTCTTGGAGAGAGATAGCTGTGACGTTTTCTGGATCGACTTGAATCCATCAGGTGTGTACACCACTTTGAAGAACTGGCATTCTGTCACCTTCACAATGCACTTGTCTGTGTTTACCTTTCCTGGTTCTCTCCATGGTTTCATGTAAATGGTGCTCATGTTCTTTCTCATCTACACCATAGATCTGGATATTATCAGCAATGCTGACTGCTCCTTTACAAACCCTGTATATCTCGTCTACTTTCTGCTGGGATACATCCTGGCTCACTTCAAGGCCAAAAGGTAGTTGCAGCAATTTGTACCAACCGAAGGGTCTGTTTAATGTTGTCAACAGTGAGGATTCCTCATCGAGCTTCAGATTCCCATAGCCGTTTCTCGCATCAAGCTTGCAGAAAACATTTGCCCCTGTATATGTTGGTGAGATTTCTTCCAGTGTTGGAATAAGATAGTAATTACTTTTTATGGTTTGATTAGGATCTTTGGGATCCAGGAAAATTCTTAGCTGTCCATTTTGTTTTTCTACCACAATAATGGAATTTATCCAATCTATTGACTTTGGGCAGAATTCTCTCATCCAGGACTAAGTCCCATAAGAGCAGTGGGGGCAGGGAGTGTCTTCCACTGCAGAGGCTGGCGGGAAACCATGCCAAATCCTCCTTTAATTATGCATCCAGGGCTTTTGCGCCATCTTCCATTGCAGAGTGGGCTTGATGACGTGCGTCTCACCATCATATCTGGCCACCATATTTAAAAGGCGCCCGGACACCCATAATCTCAGACCAAAAACAGAGAGATGTCTGCAAGGTAATCTGCTGGTCCAGCTCTGAAATTTAGTGACACCTCCCTGCACGTCGTCTTGAACCATGCTGAGGTGCGCAGGAATGTACTGTACCTGCCTGATGGGAGGAGAAGGCCAAGCAGGGATACCAACACTGTGTGGGCACAGGTGGCAAATGCCCAGGGGGTGCACAAGAGGTCACAGTGCCAGAAGAGGATGAACGAGCTTATTTGCTCCGCCAGGCTACATCTCATCAGATGGTCACATAAACCACAAAGACTCCAATATGCCAGGGTCCAAGGCCCAGCGGCAACAGCATGTCCTGCCTCACAATCCCACTTCAGTGCATCCACGCTGCAGTAGAGTGCCCACTGTGTCTCCCTTACCCTTCAGCAGACATGAAACGTTGCATGGGAGTAGGGTGGAGGTTGGTTTAGGGAGGGGGTGGGGAATTGGCTTAGGCACAGAGGGAACTTGCAACCTTTGCAAACCACATGCCTGACTGAGCCTTCCTCTTGCATGTGGATTTGCTCGGTGCTCTGGAGGGAGCTAGTCCATCACCCCTCTGCCTAATTCACACCAGTGATGACGTGCCACAAAAGTGGGTTAACTTACAAGGTGAGATATGAAAAGCAAACCAACTTCCACTGCTCCAATCCATGCAAAATGCAACTTCCCTCAAACATGTTCTCTTCTTTGAGCAGGGGAAGCTCTGTCACAGTCACAGAGAATGTGAAAAGATGGGGGGTGGGGGGTGAGGGGGAGGGTTGTGGAGGGCCACTATTTTTCAGGTCTCTCATATAGTTCAAGGAGAGGGCATCTGAGCTCGTAGGAGTGGAGCAGGACAGAGCCATTGGTGATGGGGAACTCGGCCTTGGGTGTCCACCTAGGAAGGATTCATCCATTTAATGCAAACCTGAGGGTCAAATGTTCCTCCATGTTGGAGGCAGCTGATGCTGTCGCTTGCACTCTTCCATCTCACTTACATGTGCCTCCAGGAAGAGACCAAGGCCTGAGAAAGAGGAGGACTCCCTACCAGGCATCAAGCCCAGCCCCAAGCAGGTGACGTGTCAGGAGGGAATGGAAGAGGAGAGCTGCACACCTGTAGAGGTGTCACAGCAGTCACTTTCACCCTCCACCAGCTCAGGAACACACACCTCAGTAGGCAGGAGTGCTAGTTTAGGAAGGGTCTCACAATCTGGTGGTCACCACACAGACATGTGCCCGCAGCAGGAGGCAGCTGAACTCCCTGGCTTTTGGAGGACTGTGTTAGATGATGAGCCTCTGGAATCGACCTTCTGAGTCATGATGGAGAGTCAGCCAGAGGTGGGGGAACATCATGCAGAGCTGTTGGAAGCCCTCAACAGAATGGCAGGCAAGTCGGATGAGCCCATCCACCTGCTCTCTGATAAGTGATACCCACATGTGTGCACATGGAAGTCTCCATGGGGAGGATGGCGGATGGCATGGAGACTCTCATCCCGCAGAGCGCCCAGTTTCTGCTAGAAACGCATGCAGACCTGTGCTTCGTCGCCGTTGCCATGGGTGAGTTCCTGCAGTGGCTACATGAGAGGGGTATGAGGCATCTCGGCATCCCTCCAGGTCCCCCTCCCCACAAGGGATTAGGCTGGGGCTCTTGAGCACCCAAACGGAGGAGGTGCGGCAGCTGGACAACTCTGGCCATCTACTCAGGACCCTCAGAAGTTGTCTGCTCCCTCCAAATTCCCTTTGTCTGTGACGCCTTCAACCTTGTCCTCTGTCACTGCAGAGAGAGCAGCTGGCCCACAGGAGGACAGCCAACTTAAGCCCTCCAAGCCTTGGCTCTCCAGAGGACGGCCGCCGCAGTCATCAAAGACAACAGGACAAACAACTCCACAGGCTGCCGCCACCCCTGCTGCGGATGTCAGGGCAGCACCTAGAAGAAGTGGTAGGGAACGTAAAATCAAGAAAATCTGGTCTCAAGTGGTTTCACGGGTGAACACTGTCACTGTATTAGCTGCAAACAATATCACTAAATACTGTTGTCATTCAGCATCATTATATAGGCTTTGAGAGACCTCCCCACCCCAATACTGGCAGTTCATCTGCACACAACCAGACCATGAGTGACTCTGGAGAGAGACAAGTGTGTTGCAGGGCCTTTCAGATCCTCAATCAAGCACTCTCCCACACATATGGAGTCTTCATCCATCACACTCATCTTAATGTCCTGAGCCTTTTCAATGCTGCCTGCTGGGGTTCCCTTTCAATTGTCCATCTGAGTTGACCTGCATCTCTGCCCACCCACTGATCACACTCCCATGCAGCACCTGTGCCCGTCCAACACTAGGCTCCATTCACTCTTGATATTGCAAGGGTGGCAATAGTTATATTTCTGATGAGCTCCCCCACCATTTCCCCTCCCCCAGTCACCCATGCCCTTTCCCCAAACCAAGAGACCCCCTCGGCATAACCTTCAACCTCCCAACCATCACATTCCAGCCCAAACCCTTCTCATTCCAGGATATCCAGGTAAAGGTGCATGTTCCCTACCTTCCAGAGAACCCCAGCCCCATCCATATTCACCTCCCTGACCTCCTCCTTCACACCCCCAGGGTCCGTGTTTGCCTCCGTGTCCCCACCAACCACCCTCACTGCCCCTTCGACCATTACCGACGCATCCTCACCCTCCCATCCTACTGGTTCCCTCTGCCCCCTGTCACTCTAACCATTCCCTCGTATCACGGCCACCTTCGGTGTGCTCCACAGGAGGCAGTCATTGGCTCCACAAACCCCTCCCTTGCACATTCAGCTGACATTTCACACCCCCATACCTTCCTCCCCCTTTAATCCTCCCTCCACCCTCACTCCTTCCTCCACCTATATTCCCTCCTGCCCCCCCCAGACACCTTTCTGCCTCCAAATTCTTTCCTCCCCCATACTCCCACCTCCTCCCGGACACCTTCCCACCTCCGAACTCTTTCCTCCCCCTGCACTCCCTCCTCTCACAAGATACCTTCCCACCTCCAAACTTACTCCCTTACACCTTCCTCCCCCCTTAGATCTAAGTTTGCACCATTCTGCCCCATTATATCTTCCCCCCTCCGAACTCCCTCACCCCCTGACACCTTCACCCACCCCCCCATCTTCACCCTCCACTCCCTAACACCTTCCTCTCCTGATCACACCTAAGCCTTCCTCTGTCCCTCCCCACATTTGCGGCATCCATACCAGTCCATGGCAAAGTCCATAAAGTTTCAAAGCAGGGTTGAAGCATCAATGAGGTCCATGAAGATTGGAAGCTCCAGTGAAGTTAATGCTGCTATATGGCGACTTCTCACTGTTTGTGGCAGAGCCATGTGCATGAGGATCACCCAGCACGTGTTCCTCCAGAGTCCAGTAGCTGTAGGCCTCCAGCATCATCATCTTCTTGGAAATCCGTGATCTGAGCAAGGCCCTAAGGGTATATCCTGATTTCTGCACGTCACGCTTCCTGGATGTGTGAGAACTTTCTCCTTTAGCATTGTTGCAGGTTAAAACTAATGCCAGATGCCAGACACCAATTGAAAATCAATTATGTGTCCCAGTAACTGGTCAATTGGCTCAAATAGTTTGCAAAGGAAGGGACTAATTGACTGTTTAGTGTATAAAAAACAAAGTTGAAACCATGCTTTTTGTAGCAGAGAGAAAACAGATCGGCAAAGGACGGACTACTTCTCGTCATGATCTGAGAAGTATGAAAGGCCCAAACAGGGTACAGAAGTCTGAAGAGACTATAAGAGTTTAAAACAAAGTCAGAATTTGAGAAGTCTATGGGATGAATCCAATCAAGTTTTTTTCATGCTTTGCTGTCAATAGCTGGAATGGGAAGAATAGCCTGTTAAGTGGTGTTAATTACTGCCCAGTTTACTTTATGCTTAATAAATCTTTCCACTTTGCTACAAATATGGCAGTCTTGCTGTTGACTTACTAATCACTCCTGAAATCCTTATAGTAGTCAGTGTCTTCACTGTCTACCCATGGCCTCATGTGCTCTGGCAGTGTCAACAGCTTGCAACATTGTGAGCTTATCTTTTCCAGCCAGAGCATTTTGGACATCAGAGTGTGCAGAGGCCTAAATGAGCTGATCTACCACTTTATTATCTGTTTCTTTGATTGTATTAAGAAATTGTCAACAGGTTCACCTGGTTCTTGCCTCAAGCTCTGAAATTTATATCGGTGGATCCAATGGTTTGACATTAGTTGGAGGTGTATGCTGGATTTCTCAAAAATTTTGTCTGGGTTTTTATTGTTGTCCTCACTCATCTCCTAGCTGTTAAACAAATCTAAGCCTTTCTCTTTGGTCCACTAAAGGATGTAGCTGACTCTTTCCTCTGCACTGGTGCCTTTTAGAAAACTACTGAATGTCAATCTGCACTTTTGCTTAAACTTCTCAAATGCCTCCATGACATCATCAGTCTCCCAATTCATTATGGTCTGGAGCTGTGCATTCAATGTTGCGATGGTAGCCGTTTTGTTTTTTCATGATTTGCTCATTTTTTTTCTCCCTCTCTAGCATTAATTCAGATTCATTTTTCTTAATGTAATTGAGCATTAAATCCATTTGAAATGTTTGTGTTTTGTTCAGAAACCTGCTGCCACCATGTTACATCGTGTGCTTCCCAGCAGTCTGAAATAATCACACATATAGACCCAAATACTAAGCTGAAATCAAATGTATTTCTTGCAGATCTCCATGTGGTGCAGAATGATACACTGTTGCTTTTATATACTGATTGTAGTGCAGTAGTGAATGATGTGGCACTTAGGATTTATAAGTATACAATATATTTCCTAGATCATTTAGGAATAATATAACAATACAACAGAAATTCTTTCTGACATCCTCTAAATCTATTTCATGATTATCTTAAATTTGTGTCCTCTTGTTATTGTCATGGAGAACGAGTGGAAACAATCTGACACAATTTATCCTATCATAACTCAATGGGTCCTAGCTTTCGGAGACCCATAAGATGCCGAAAAAAATCAAATAGTTGCTCGCTGGATCACAGAACTGGATCACAGAATGCGAGCAGTCACCATGGCAACATGAGCCTTTTATCTATCACTGTTCTTTCAATATTGTCAGTACCACACATAGTTAATATTTGCACTAAAATAAAATCTCTTCAACACACCCTAATCCTAACTAATACCCACTGCTACATTGAATCAATCACCACCTGTCAATGGATGATATCAAATTTATATTTATGGTTATCGTGGCTAAGCATTCTGCAAGCTAATTTATAGCGTCCTGCTATTGTAGGATCACAACATACAGCACCAAAACTAGACATTTGAAATACAATACTCAAACAGCTTGCAGTTATACAGCAGCTTTAATATGGGAAGGCATTTCACAGAGAACAGAGGAAAATATATAGATAAAAAGAACAAAAAACAAACCACAGGGTAAGATTTATGAGAAATAACCAAAAACTTATTGAAAAAGATGAGAACATTTCTGAAGGTGGAGGTAGGAATTCAAAGGCAAAGGTTTCAAGGTGCAAGTTTTAGAGAGTAGGACTGAGGTAACTGAAGACTCACTAATGCTGAGGTGAAGGAAATGGATAGCTACACAATATATCAGAGTTGGGGGCCAAAAGTATGGGAAAGGACATAAGGCAGAGATAGAGAACAGTAAGGCCATAGAGGGATTTGAAGACAAGGATAAGGATTTTCAATGTTGAGGATAAAGTTAAGAAATAGGAAGGGAAATGGTAAAACTTTCATTGTGCATTACAGGCCATCAAACAGTGGAGATGAGAGAGATATATATGTGTAGACAGTGCAGTGAGCAATAAATGGCAATAATATTCCAGGGTAGACTGCAATAAAGGCGACGAGCCTGATCGAAGCATGAATATTTTTAGAAAACATCAAAGACTTCTTCCTAGATCAACATGTTTCTAATCTAACAAAGAAAAAAGCACAGCTTGATTTAGTTCTGGGAAATGAAGTGAGGCAAAGATCTACTGTAAGAGTACTGGCACAATTGGGAACTCCTGGTCACAACATATGTAGGTTCAATGTAAGAACAGCAAAGGAAATGATAATAAAGATGAAGGTGCTGGACTGGAAAGAGACTCAGTTTTGTGAGAGAGAAAGGGAACTGACTCAAGTTACCTTAGAGGAAATGTTGTTTTTCAGACTGGAAGATGGTATGTAGCGGGGTTTCCCAGGGGTTGGTGTTAGGACCCATGCTTTTTTGGGTCTATATTAATGACTTAGACTGTACAAGCACAATCTCTGACTTTACAGATGACATAAAATTTTGAAGTATTGAGAACTGTGAGGAGGATAGTGATAAACTTCAAGAGGACATAGGCAGGTTGGTAGGATGACTAAACAAGATGCAGATGAAATTTAGGCGCAGAAAAATGTGAAGTGATTCATCTTGGTATGAAGAATGAGGAGGGGCAATATAAAATAAAGTGTACAATTCTAAAGGAGTTGCAGGAGCTGAGGAACCTGGAGGTATACGTGCACAAATCATTGAAGGTTGCATGGCAGGTTGAGAAGGCAGTTAGAAAAGCATACAGGATCCGGGGCTTTATAAATAGGTAATAAAGTACAAAAGCAAGGAAAGTTATGTTAAACCTGTATCAAACACTGGTTCAGCCTCACCAGGAGAATTGTGTCTATTTCTCGGCACCACACTTTAGGAAGAATGTGAAGGCATTAGAGAGGGTGCAGAAAAGATTGATGAGAGTGGTTCCAGGAATAAGGAATTTCAGTTGTATGAATAAATTGGAGAAGCTGGGATTGTTCTTCTTGGAGAAGAGAAGATTAAGGGGAGATTTGTTGGTGGTGTTTAAAATCATGGAGGGTCTGGATGGAGTGGATAGGGAGACATTGTTCCTACTGATGAAAGGATTGAGAATCAGAGGAATCTGGTTTCGTTGATTGACAAAAGAAGCAACAGCAACAAGAGGAAAAGCCTTTTTATGTACTGAGTGGTTTGGACCTGGAATGCATTGCCTGAGTGTGGCAGATTCAATCAAACCCTGCAGAAGAGAATTGAACAATTATCTGAAGAGAAAAAATTTGGGCTACGGGGAAAAGGTGGGGAAGTGGGACTAGGTGAATTGCTCTGCAGAAAGCGAACATAGACATAATGGGCCGAATGGCCTCCTTCTGTGCTATAATCATTCTATCATTTAATCATGAAGAAGATAGAGGTGTAGTATGGAGTTGAAATTGGATATTAAAAGGACCAAAATGAAATATGACAAAAGACTAGCAAAAATTTTAAGAAGTTATAGATTTTTACTAGCATATAAAAATAATATAGTTAGGGTGAAATTGCTTAATGATAAACAAGGGAGTTGAATTCTGGAGGATCAAGGCAAGATAAAGATATTAAATAAACATTTTGCTTTGATCTTTAGGAATGATGTGAGACTGAGAACATAGGTATTCATGAGGCAGACATGAAACAATTGAAAGAGCTAAAGGTAGAAAAGGAATTTATTCCAAAATAAAATTAGGAGAATGCAAGATGGAAAAGTCATGCATTCCAGATTGTTGGAAGAAGCTTTGGAGGTAAAGCAGAAGTTGTGACCAAAATTTTTCAATATGCAAATTGTGCTGTAAGACTGGAGAGTATTCACTGTGACATCTTTGTTCACACAGATAAAGAAGATCAAATTGAGTAATTATAGACTTTGGTAGTTTAATGTCAATGGTAGGCAAGCTCTTAGAATCCATGGACAGAATTTTTCCCTCGTCGGGCAGGCTTGGCGGGAGCGGGCGAGGGCAGTTGGGAAGCTGACCGCTGCCCGCGATCGGCTCTGCAATGACATTTTATGCGGGCGGGCCAATTAAGGCCTGCCCAGTGTAAGACGTGACAGCAGCAACAGCGAGAAGGGGTGGGCGGAGGCTGGAGCTCAATGTCCGCCGGGTCCAAATGGTGACCCAGCGGCCAATTCAAAAGTGGCTGAAGCAGCCATTCGAAGGCTGCCAGTGAAGCATTTGCACCTCGCGATGGAGATCTTAACAGGTGAACACGGCAAGCAGGAGGGCTGGTTGGCGGGGGAATCGGCCCTGCGTTTTTCTGATGAGTGTCTTGCTGCCGTCCTGGAGGAGGTGGCAGCAGGGAGAGAGATCCTTATCCCCAGGGACGGGAGGAGGAGGCCCCCCCCCCCCACCTCAGTAAAAATGCCTGGGAGGAGGTGGCATCCAGGGTGAGCTCCCATAATGTGGTGAGGTGCACATGCATGCAGTACCATAAGCGCTTTAATGATCTCCTGCAATTAAGAAGGGTGAGTATCGTGTTAGCTTGGGTCACCTAGCACAGCATTTAGGAGCGGTCCCCATCCCACCTACCCATCCCCCCCCACCCCTCTGGATCTCTGAGTTCTTAGAGTGTGAGTGGTAAATGCCAATGAGGCAGCATCTGGGCAAGGGGGTGAGCCCTGGATGCTTGGAATGAGTGTCTTGCGGCTCCAGGGTCACGAATCGGCTGTGCCCTGTGAGGTGTTCCTCAGGTGGGGTTGGCCAGGGTGGAATGGCAATGCAGGTACAGGGTGAACTAATCAATGCTCTTCTCTCCTTTCAGGAGAAAACATCCCATAACAATGCAGACTGGCGGAGGACTGCCCCACCTACTAATCCAAGCTTGATATGAGCAAGAGGCCCTAGAGCTGGAGAGGCACCATGCACCTAGGTCAAAAGGCCGCAGTGAGGTTGGGGTGCTACAGGGAGGTACGAGTGCAGTGCACAGAGGTGAGAATATCTGTAATTGCAGCCATTCCACTGTTGTCTCCATATTGATGTGAGCCTCGAACATGGAATCCCCATTGATAATAGAAAGACGAGGGCACCCTGATCCAGGTGCCAGGCATGCACAGTAACAGTGTAATGACTGCAACTAATGACATGTCCATGTTCTTCCTTTCAGGTTCACCAGAAGCCCATTGAGGTGAGGAGCCTGAAGGCCCCCCACTGACCCCAGAGGACAGCGACCATGGAAACGCACCTGCATCACACCCTCTCAGCCAAGCAGACACCGGTGCAGATACCAGCACCTCAGTGGGCATTACATTGGCAGCTAGTGGCTCGGAGCACATTGGTGAGGGCACTTCACACTCGCTTGAGGTGCGGGCGGAAGCAGAGAGTGGCCAGGGCAGTCGGAGGACTGCTGGGGACCAGGAACATGCTCAGTCGATGGCTGATGATGTGCCCCTGGAGTCGTCCCTGAGGCAGCAGATGCTTAAATCGAGCAGGGTGTGTGGGGAGGATCTGGTGGAGAGACATGAAGGAATGCGTGTCCATGGTCTCCGTTGTGGAGGAGTCCTTGCGGAGTGTGAGCAACCTCCATGGAGAGAGTGGCGATTCTCATGGAGAGGCTCCTCCAGGAGCTGAATCAGGCGTTCCTGGGGATGTGCTCAGACCTGCAAGCCCTCACACTGGCAATGACCTCAGGTGGTCACTGTCTGTGTGGGAAATGGATTGGGCACCCAGTATCCCAGCTAGGTGCCCATCCATCAATTGGAGGTCCAAAGCGACCTCATGTTGGTGCACGAACTGCCTGTTGTCCCTGCGGGATCTTCTCAGGATGCTCCGGATGATGGCAGCAGCTCCTCTGCCCCTCTGTCAGTCACCGTGGCATCCACTGATGCTGGGGAGATGCCAGCCGTGACACTGGCCACTCCCCCCCAGGCAGGGCCAGCACAGGCTCCACGGGCCAGAGGATGCCCACCAAGGTCATCAAGGCCAACAGGACAGCAGAGTGAGCAGGCTGTCTCCAATGCCTGTGCCAGCGAAGAGGGGGCACCCAGATGTAGCGCCCTCAAGTGAAAACTTAAAGCACCTTAAGCACAACACAGGCTTATCACTGGTGATATTTTTCCCTCACTTTTATGTTAAATGTTAATTGGTGTGATGGATAACATCTTTCAATTTCATTTGAATCATGTGTGTCAGGCACCACATCATTAAATGTGTTTCTGTTCAACAAGCCTCTGGGAGCTTCATTAATTCTGCAGGTGCAGGGTAACCCATGATGTTATGAGTGACTTGTCTATCATTGAACTTTATTGAAATGGCAAATGTTGTTCACCAAGCAAATGTTCCTGTCAGGTATTGAGTATGGACCCTGCAGCCCTGGCATGTGCTGGTGGTTCTTCTTTGGTAGGCTAGGAAGGAGCATTGGATCAAAGCCTCCCAGGTGTCCCTGCCTCCCTGGAGGTTGACCAGGTCAGCATCTATCCCCTTAGTGTTCTCCTGAGCATGCTCGTCCTCAGACTCACTACTGGACTCATCATCTGCTGCCAGAGCAGCTGTGTCAGCATCTTCTTCCTTCACTGTGTCCCCCCCTTTCCAGTGCCAGATTGTGGAGAGTGCAGCATGCAACTCCTATCATGACACACGATCTGGCGGGTATTGGAATGTCCCCCCTGAATTGTCCAGGCATCGGAAACACATCTTGAGAAGACCTATGGCTCTCTCTACCAATGCCCTTGTGGAGGCATGGCTCCTATTGTACCACTGCTCTCTGTTCTTGGATGGCGGAGAGGCAGCATGAGCCACATTTTGAGGGGATAGCCCTTGTCATCCAGCAGCCATCCAGCCAGTTAGGCTGGAGCACTGAAGAGCGGCACCTGGGAGTGTCTCAGGATGTAAGCATCATGGGAGCTGCCTGGGTACCTTGCACAAACTTGCAGAATCTGCATCCTGTGATCTCACACTATCTGCACATTCATGGAGTGGAAGCCCTTCCTGTTGATGAAGGCACCGGGCTCCCCTGCTGGCGCCTTGATGGCCACATGTGTGCAGTCCATAGCACCCTGGATGCAGGGGAAGCCAGCAATGGCTGCGAAGCCTCTAGCTTGCTCTGCCTCGCTGGCCTTGTCCATATGGTAATGAGTGAAAGTTAATGCACGCCTGAACAGAGCATCTGTCACCAGCTTGACACAGCTGTGGACAGCCTGTTGGGAGACTCCACAAAAATCACCCACCAACCCCTAGAAAAGCCGGATGCAAAGAAGTTGAGGGCCACTGTGACCTTCAGAGCCACTGGCATAGGGTGTCCACCCACACAGTCAGAGTTGATCTCAGGGCCGATCATCTGACAGATGGAGGTCACTGTCTCCCTTGAGAGGCAGAGCCTCCTTCGGCACTGCACCTCAGACATACTGAGGTAGCTGCATCGCCGTCTGTAAACCCTGGCAGCAGGATAGTGGTGTCGTCTGTGGCCCTTCCACCTTGGACTTCCTGTTGGCCCTGCACCACATATGCCTACACCTCTCCTCCCACAGGTCGCTCCCCTAGAGGTTGAATAGGGACCCCTGGCCTCCTCCCCCTCTGGCCCTCTTTTCCTCCTCAGAGGAAGTGCCTCCAGCGGAGACCACAATCCCCATTCCCAGGATAAGAGAAGGCTGTCTGATACCTGGAAGGCTCTAAGTGTTATGATTCCTTCGGAGTTCTGAACTGAAGCCTATTATTTCTGGCAAAGCGGCTCTGAAGGAAAATGAAGTTGGCGAGTTCACACAAGCAAGCAACAGCAACTTATAAGCTAAAGAACAAACAACTCGCATTAACGAGCCCACTCACCCCTCTTATCCCACCCGTGGATGAAGTTTTTGAAAATGTGGCCTACCCGCCTGCCCGTTGTGCCCAAGCGATGCCCTGAAAATCACACAGGCTACCTAAACTCTGAGACAATTAGTGTCTCAAGGGCCTTAACTGGCCTGTTGATTAATGGTGGTCGTGCCTCCGTCTTCATCATGTGCCCGCCTAGTGAAATATCGTGAGCGTGTCATATTATGCTCAGGTGTGTTGGGCATGCGCCCGCACACCGAACGTAAAATTCTGGCCCATAAATGCATGGATTAATAAAAAACAAATGATGTTTGACAAATATACCAAAATCTTTGAAGAAGTGCTGAATTGCATAGATATTGGGAATGCAGTAGATGTCTTCTTTATGGATTTTCAGAAGGCATTTGACAAAATATCTCACAAGAAACTTGTTAGAAAAATTCAGTCTTATGGTTTAGGAGGAGATATAGCAGCAGTGGTTAGAAAGTTGACTGATAGACAGGAAATTGAGGGATGAATTTTATGGCTCCTACTGGCTTATTAGAAGGTGGCGGGGCGGGGGTGATGCTCAAAATAAAATAGGTGGCCTTCCACCACCTTCTTGTCCACTCTGACCTGTCTCTCTTATTATAAAACAAAAACAGAATTACCTGGAAAAACTCAGCAGGTCTGGCAGCATCGGCGGAGAAGAAAAGAGTTGACGTTTCGAGTCCTCATGACCCTTCAACAGAACTGTCTCTCTTATTACTGTAGTCGGGTAAGGCACCAGGCAGCCTGCCTACCCTTAGGTTGATTGACGACCTTAAGGACCCCTATCATTCTCCAACTCAGTCTCTAAAACATGGACCCTCTCACTGGGGTCTGCTGGGCAGGCCTGTCCAAAATCCCCAGGCTTAATTGAAGTCCAGGATCCATGACACTTTTTCAGGGTTTGCTTGTAGTCCTAGCAGTGGCCACCACTCAGTCCTGGCAGGGGTTGCACTACACCATGCAAATTCCCATCATCCTCCATGGCGGGAAAGACTCCCCATCCCTGCCCCCATCACAGGACTTAGTCCCGGATGAGAGAATTCCGCCCTAGGTCTCTTAAAATCCAAAAAAGATGTTATCGGTATCAAGTCATAAATAATTATGCTGGAACCTTTGTTTCTAAGATGAAAATCAATGGTAATTAGAGAAAGCTGATTACAATTTCTACTTGGATACAGGCCTGGTGTGTTTTCTGTTGCCATGGAGAAAAGGGTACAGGATGCCGTTTTGAGATCAAATTACAGGCTTCTTCATAAACCCAGAGATATCTCAGACAAAAGGACGGTCACAGATTTGGTCTTGAGTGATCTGCAGCCTACTCAGAGGGGGAGAGCAAGAAAATAGATGTTGGCCAGGCCTGCACCTTAAGCAGAGGAAATGCTGACTCTATCGTTCACAATGCAGAATGCAGGTGGGAGCTTGCACCCAGTTTGAAAAGCAAGTTCGTGAGGAGTTAAACCAAGTGCCGGAGGGTTCATCTGGCTGAAGCTAGAGGGAGAATTCCCAGGAAATCTCTCACTGTGGAAGGAAAGGAAAAGAAGTAAAACCCTGGGGAGTTGCGACACACTTTGGATTGGTTCCAGGAGATTGTACGTGTACTTTAATTGGGGTTTCTGGTTGTCATTAAAAGTAGAAAGGGCAAATTCTGTTCAATTATTCAAAGTATATGTTGTGTTTTGCCCATGTCATATATCTGTGAACTTATGAAGAAATTTAGCATTTTTACTTTTAAAAGGCAGCATGGAATGACCATTTATGTGGACAATGGGAATAGTGATAATTATGATAGGAAATATCTTTAATTCACAATGATAGCTAAAGCAGTCAGTTTGAGTTACGAAGACCACAGAGAGAAGGCGTCTTTCTCTGCAAAAGGAAGAAACCTGCCTAGAAACTCACCCACAGGCAGGGAAGTGGGGCTAATTCATTTTACCTGCAAAATTATATCTTCACTAAAGGGACTGAACTAGAACTTCGACTGGAAAAGATAGAAACCTGCTGTTGCATAGAGTAAACCATTGTGAGTTCATCACTAGAAACATCCAACTTCCATTTTTCCTTCAATGAACCAAAAGAGAGTTTTCAGGCCTTCAATCTTTCCAGCTGCCGTCCTGAAGAACTAGATTAATAGTGATTTCTTGGACTCTTCCAATGTTATTGATGTATGCTAGCTCTTTCTTTTGAAATCATCTTTTCTTGTTTGGGTGCCTGTTGTGAATTGGGGTGTGGGAGTTGCAATCACATTTTGGGTGTTGAGAAAATATATGTTTATCCTTTCTTTTAATTTAAACCTACGAGAAAAACTGTCTTGTGTCTGTACTTGAAAATCACAGCACTCAAAGTTAGCTTGTTAACTAACTTACAGCTGTCTTCAAGAGTATCAGAGATCCAGAAAAAGTTCCACAGAATCTCAAGGATACCAATATAGTCAGCACCTGGAAATAAAACGGATCCAAAAATGTATGCCACCACTACAAAGGAATGTGTCTTCTCTCAATCAGAGGAAAGATCTTTACAATGTTACAAATGTGAGGTTTTATAAGATTATTATTTGGTACTGTGTCTTTAATTTCGGGTAAAATGGAGGACTGAAAGAGGTTGTGACCTTTCTGAATTCTGCTGACAGCAAGCCAAGGTGACTTGGTTAAAGATTAAAAGGGGGCCCAAATTGTTTTACTGGGAAGAAAGTGCAAGGTGTTCAGGTCTGTACATAGACAATGGCAAAAGCATCTGTGCAAGTCCTCAGTAGCTAAGAATCACTTGAGATTGGTTTCAGAAACATTGTAACAGAGGGATTTTTGGTTGTTTTGAATGTTAAATGGGGGACCTTTTCTGTAGTTTGGAGTATAAATACCGAAATATCATTTAGCTCATGTTACTTTTAGCTTGTATGTTGCAGTAAGTCTTAAAATTTGAAATCTTGACATGCGATCCTTTTGGCCACGGACTGCAAGTTCGAATTCCTTTTTTTAAAGTTATCTTTCTCTACAAGGATCATAACAACAAGGCTCCTATTGAACTGTTTACTAGATGACGTCCTCCTGGAATGACAGTGTGGTTTTAGGGCTATAACTGTGGGATGGCTAATATAATGTTTGCAGCAAGACAACTACAAATAAAGTGCAGGCAGTGACATCAGAATCCATATATGCTATTCATGAAGCTAATTAAAACTTTTGAGAGTGTGAGGTTACCTGGTATATGACACTTGCTCTCCAAGTTAGAGTGTCTGAGCAAATTTGTCAAAATCATGTGCCAGCAGTATAATGGCATGTTTAAGCATGTTAGTGTCTGAGGTGAGATGTCCAATGCCTTTATGGCGACCAGCAGCGTAAAGCAAGAATGCATCACGGCTTCCCAACACTTCAATCTCTTCTTTACTACAATGCTTAAGGATGCCACCAGAGACTTGACTGCAGGCATCAACATTAGCTTCTGTTCAGCTAATCAATCCGCTTCAATCGCTCCAGACTGTGTGCCTCCACCAAAGTTACAGAAACAGTAATCCAAAAGCTGCGCCCCAGCTGCCTACAACAAGGAAGACATCCAGACTGGCAAACAAATCTTCATACGCTGCCATAAACTTTGGTCTCCAACTCAGTGTCTCCAAGACCGAGGTTATGTTGCAGTTAGCACCAGGCAATGCTAGAATGCACCTGACTTAAACGTTGATGGCACCAGTCTCAAGGCTATAGAAAAATTCTCATACCTTGGTAGTGTGCGTTCCAGGGATGCCACTATTGATGAAGATATCTGTGCACACATCCAGAAAGTAAGTTCTGCCTACAGCTGCCTCCATGATCGTATCTGGAAGCAGCATGGCATTAAGCTGAAGACTAAAATGAAACTTTACCAGACCATTGCCCTTTGCTGTATGGTCAGAATCCTGGATCTGCTAAAGGCGCCACATCAAAGCTCTGGAACGCTTCCACCAAAGGCTCCTGAGGTCCATCATGAGATTTTTATGGCAGGACAAAATCACAAACAATAAGTCCATTGCACTGGGCTCAACAGCATGGAGACCACCCTCCAGAAAATGTATGTTAGGGGGTCAGGCCACGTCACCAGCATGGCTGACTGTGGAATCCCTAAGTAGATCTATTTTGGGGAACTGTCTCAGGGCAAATGACATCAAGTGGTTATAACAAACAATACAAGGACACCCCAAGAAAGAGCCTTTCAAACTTCTTCATTGTAGACCACCTAACGTGGGAAAACACTGCAGCTGACTGGTCCATCTGGAAACAAGCGCTTCAGTTCAGCATGTTTTGAGAACCGTCTACACCAAAATCTCAATATCCAAAGTGCTCAGAGGAAGGAAGGCAAGAGGTGGTGCAGCTGGAAAATTTCCCTCAAGCACCAACAAGAACAACGTGAGCTGCCAGTTCTGTGGATGTCCATGCTGATCTTGCGTCGGACTCTTCAGTCATGAGAGAAACTGTAGAAGGTGATGAATTCACTTACAGCTTGGATGTATTTGAATAAGGAGAGGTCAACCACCACTGTTAGGGCTGGGAAACTATAATTATGTGCCAGTGCTGACACTGTTTGCAATGGAACAAAGAAAACTAAGAGAAGATTTAATAGACGTTTTTAAAATTATTAATGGTTTTGTGGTACTGAGTAGACTAATTCCCCTAGAAATCAGTGAGAGGAGTTCAAGAATTTAAACTATCACCAAGAGAGTGAGTAGAGACGTTAGGATGTTCTTTTCCACAGATGTTTGTTGGAGTGTCGGATGCTTTGCCACATGAAGTGGCTGAGACAGAGACCATTGCAAGGAAAGTGAGTCCAGCATGAGAAATTGAGTAAAGAGGTGACAAATGTGAGGCTACAGTTTCAGCAGTAGTGAGGTTGTGGTAGGCACAAAAACAAAACATATTGTAGAGTCATAGAGTCATTTATAGCACAGAAGGAGGCCATTTAGTCCATCAAGTCTACACCAGCTTTCTGTGGAACAGTCCAGTCAGCCCCACTCCCCTGTTCGATCCTGTAGATTTATTCCTTTCAAGTGCCCATCCAATTTCCTTTTGAAATCATTGTTTCCACTGCCTCCACCCTCATGAGCAGTGAGTTTCAGGCTATTACCCCACTCACTGTGTAAAGACGCTTTTCCTCACATTCCCCCTGCATTTCTTGCACAAAATCTGTGTCCTCTGGTCCTTGTACCACCAGCTAATGGGCAGAGCTTTTTCTTGTCCAGCTTTTCCAAATCTGTCCTAATCTTGTATACTTCTATCAAATCTCTCCTCAATTCCTTTCGTCCAAAGAAAACAACCTAACCTTGGAACTGCAATCCTCCATCCTGGAACCATTGTGGTAAATCTGTTCTACATCTACCCAAGGACCCTCACACCCTTCCTAAAGTGTGGTGATGAGAACTGGATGCAATATTCTAGTTGAGGGGGTCCTTACCAGAGCTTTATAAAGATTCAGCATAACTTCCCTGATTTTGTACTCAATGCCTCTTTTTATGAAACCTAAGATCTCATATGTTTTCTAACCACTTTCTCATAATGTTCTGGAACCTTCAAAGATTAATGAACATACACCCCCAAGTCCCTCTATTCCTGCACACTCTTTAGAACTGTGCCACTAAGCCTATATAGTCTCTCCCTAGCCCTTCTATTAAAATGCATCACCTCACACTTCTCTGTATTAAATTCTATCTGCCACTTGCCTGCCCATTCTGCTAGTCTATCTATGGCATGTTGCAGGTGGTTCGTATCACCCTCACTCTTTGCTACTCCACCAAGTTCAGTATCATTGACAAATTTTGAAATTCTACTCCGTATTCCCAGAACTAAGGCATTTATATATGGAAAAAAAAGCAGTGGTCCTAGCACTGACACTTGAGGAACACCACTGTCTACCATTCACCACAAATTGCTGTTTTCTGTCCTTGTGCCAATTTTTAAAATCCAATTGGACACTGACCCTCCTATTCCATGACCCTCAATTTTGTTAACCATCCTTTTATGTGGTACTTTGTCCAATGCTTTCTTGAAATCTTGTGGTGGACAACATCCACCACATTCCCTTCATCAACCATCTGTTGCTTCATTAAAAAATTCAATTAAATTATTCAAGCATTATCTGACTTTTACAAACGACGTTAGCAGTTATGTTTGTATGTTCGTGGTCTCTATGATGGAAAGAATATGATGTTTGGAGCTCAGCTTTCGGTCAATCAGGATGCAAAGATTTCACGTGCCCAGTTCAATCAGAATAAAAGCCCAGAGATAGTTGCAAGGGAACAGAGCTAATGGCTGGATCCAAAAACAATGCGCAAAATCATCCCAGATTTGCACAAAATGCGGTTGCTGGCTGCAATGGCAGGTTTTTGTGCCATATCATCCCATTCCTGCCTTATTAATTATGCAGCCACAGAAAACAAGCTGTCTTGCTGGTGGGCAGCCTCCAATTTTCCCACCACACCATTACCTCACCGCTTCCCACACAGGGCACATTTTTAAACCGCAGCTGTGCACACACTTCTCAATGCCCTCCCCAGGAGGGCACCAGTGAAGGCATGGCCCCAAAAGCCAAGAAGAGTGCAGCCCCCTGATTCAGTGATATATCCCAGGGACACCTTCTGGACACTGTGGAGGCCTGCCATGATGACATCTGCTCCTGCTCAGGCCACAGGAGGCCCATCAGTCTCACCACTCTCTCCGGCTTGGGAGGTGGTGGCAGAGGTGGTCAGTGCCAATGCTGTTCACAAGAGGTCTGCTATCCAGCACAGAAAACGGATGAATGATCTCATCTGTGCCACCAGGGTAAGACAATCATCTTATCGCTCTAAACTCACACACTCTCAAGGCCAACACACATTCACTGGTATCTCACTCACTGCCAGCTCAAGGGATGTCGCCACCCATTCTCATACACATACTGTCACATCTCCATCTGGCCTCATCTCCTCTGGAGACTGTCTCCTCAGCCTTCACCATCTTGAGGCCACTTGCACAGATCAACATGTGCCCCCACACAAACCCTGGGATACCCCCCTTCCCTTGTACAGCTCTCATCCTGCAGCCTCTTCCCTTGCCTGAGGCCATTTCTCCCCCTTCCCCAAACAAGCCCTAGCCCTGCAGCCGTTGAAAAGCCACTCCCCTCCTTATGGCTGGTCTGGTAGGTAGAGACCTGCCCGTGATCCCGCCTAAAAGTGATGTGGCGCTGCCTGTGAAGCCTGGCACAGATGACTCCGAGTGCTGACCAAAACAAGATAGGCAAACAAACCTCAAAATCTCGAGTGAAGTGCAGCTCACAAGGTGTACGTCGCTTATGTACAGTTGTGAAACATGTTGGTGTGATCCTGGATGAGTCTGGCAAGCAGGGCCTATAATGAGATGTAGATGTATTAAAACAATGTTTCCGATGTGCGGCAGCAGGAAACACAGCCCACCATTGATGGGCGGAATAGACAATTGCAAACTGGTTTCACAACAGTGTGATTTTTGGTCTTCCTGCCATATTGTCTGCGCACACCCTCAATGACGCCCGATGTCAACGGGGATGGAAAATTTCACCAATGCCTTTGGTCTTTCCATCACTTAGTTGAAGGAAAGATTGTCACACCCATGACTTTATGTGAGTTAGGGACAGATAGTTAGCAGTAGAAAAGTAGACCTGGTTTTATATATGGAAGCTTGCCCCATGTCTGGAAATTGCCACTGAGGTGTCTGATAGATACTTAGGGATTCTAAGGATCATGGTATGGAAGTGGGAATTGATGCTCTTTCTGGAGATGCAGTAGTTGCATTGGGGACATGTATATGTGGAAGTATGTGAGGGAAGTTCCATGGAGCTGGACAATGAAGGAGAAGTGGCAGGCGGGATGGTGTAGTCAACCATGGACAGCTCAAGTTAGAACAATTCACCACTATCACAGGTACAATGCAGTTCAACCACAAAAGATATTATTTTCAACTTTAGGACAGGACGGTCTTGGTGCTATGAGCAGGTGGATGCCCAATGGGAAGGATTCAAACTGAGAGGTTTGGGACTGTGGGTACAGAGATGGGAGGAGGCGCCATGTTTGAGAACTTAGACTGGAAAGGGAGATTAGAGATGGGCTGGGAATCATAAATATGGAATCCTGTGTTTGAAGTTGTTAAATGTGACATGCAGCCCACTCCTAAAGGAGTCCTGTACTACTCCTTAAAAAATATGTCACTCGAGTTATATTCTCCCACTCATAGAATAAATATTGCCTTTAATAATTTCCTGTGCTTTCTCTTTTATTTACCTGAATCCCTTGTTGAAATGATACCAATTTTATAATGATTAATTCAAAATGAAATTTCTGTTTAACTTGGGGAATATTTTTAGATTAGACATCATCTTTCACACCACATTTGCTAGTCCTGCTTTAGGCTGTTTTATTAAATTGCTTCTTATAACAATGGCAATATATTCATCGTGGAAGAACTGATCTATAATGGACGTTTGCTGTTCAGAAACAGCAGTTCTTACTGCTTCTTGGGTGTGAAATGAGTTGTCTTTTTCTAAAACTTGGCAAGCTGAGAACATCAATTTAGTTTACACCCATAGGAAACAGGCATGATGTGCTGTGACATGTTAGTTCAAAACTTTTTGTTTGACATAATAGGACCTCAATGTTCTTAACAATAAACAATAGTGGCTGCCTTCTACAATATGTCAAGCTTTTGATTTCTAGAACAATGGTAAATGTCTCCATGGTCTTTTACCATCCCATTAAAGGATCTGTTCTGAACACGTTCTAAAGTATTTTTTTGCTTTGCTGGCAAGTCAACTACAGTTGCCCCAGTAGATGGATTCCCACATACACTCAGAATTGAATCCTGAGATCTGAATCCACAGTGTCGGACATTGTCCCAATACCATTGGGAGTAGCTGCTGGTTTGAGTCTAACATTTAATTGGTGTGGCACTGTCTTCTGCCCAAAGCTGGTGGGATAGACGTCAGGGTTTGCGAGCAGGAACAGGAATTCTGGACAAAAACAGAATTACCTGGAAAAACTCAGCAGGTCTGGCAGCATCGGCGGAGAAGAAAAGAGTTGACGTTTCGAGTCCTCATGACCCTTCGACAGAACTTGCGTTCGAGTCCAAGAAAGAGTTGAAATATAAGCTGGTTTAAGGTGTGTGTGTGGGGGGCGGAGAGATAGAGAGACAAAGAGGTGGAGGGGGGTGGTGGTGTGGTTGTAGGGACAAACAAGCAGTGATAGAAGCAGATCATCAAAAGATGTCAATGACAATAGTACAATAGAACACATAGGTGTTAAAATTAAAGTTGGTGATATTATCTAAACGAATGTGCTAATTAAGAATGGATGGTAGGGCACTCAAGGTATAGCTCTAGTGGGGGTTTTTTTTTATATAATGGAAATAGGTGGGAAAAGGAAAATCTTTATAATTTATTGGAAAAAAAAGGGAAGGGGGAAACAGAAAGGTGGTGGGGATGGGGGAGGGAGCTTACGACCTAAAGTTGTTGAATTCAATATTGGTGGCTGTCACCATCGGGAACAAAGGGAATTGGTATAGTGTAATGTTATTGCTGGTGGTGTTGGGGGTTGGGTTGGTGTGTGTGGGGTGCTGAAGGTTGAGAGAAGATGCCTGCTACTTGGAAGGAAAAGCAAAGCTGAGGTTTGGGAGACCCAAGGACACGTTGTGGAGCCCGGAGGAACACTCCATCTTTCCTGCCCCACAATGATTGTTCACATCAGGTCAGTAAATACACTTACCCTGAACTTTTCTGGCCTCTCTGCTGATGTACACTGGGTTTGGCTGTTTGTTTTGTGCAGACTTTCCGATTTTCTGAGGTAAAATTGCACTGGGGTGCAGATACTATCAAGCTGCAATTTTTAAATGTAAAGTAATCCTTCCAGGTCTATTTGTTGATAAGTTAAAGAATGCATTGTGAATCCTAACTCATCATTTTAACAACCTATCTGTTCCACTTGTGCCAGAAGGACTGAGTTATAATACAGCTTGTTACTAAATGAACCACTGACATATTCTAAGAAAATAGTGTCATCCATCATCTAAGCCTATTTTGTGGGTGCTTGCTTTATCAATTTAGGGATCCCTTAAAGGAACAATCAGTTGTGTACTGCAAGGTTATAAAGTAACCACTGTAAAATTGCCCATTCAGGGCTACAGTAATTATAATTTAAAAATTTGCAATAACTCTCTATTACCATGTAAGGCAGAATACCCAAAGATGAATATGAATATCAGATCAGCAAAGTTAGTGTTTAATCAAAGTTGCAATCTCAAGGGTATTGCACACATCCCATAAATAAATATACCTTTAATAATAATTTGGTAGAACATTGTGAAACTGTCTACCACAAACAATTGCACTTGAGTCAGTTAGTTGGTCAGCTGTAATAACACGTTGGTCAGCTGTAATAACACAACTGGGGACTATAATTAAACAAACTGAATTATATAACTAACCAACCAGTTTTAAAATTGTTCAGCTATTAATATTGTTTAACAATACAAGTAAACTTACCATCAATGATGTTACAATACATTAGAACACATATGTCATGTGAAACTGAGTGATAAATTCAAAGCATATGTCACTATGCATTGCCAAAGATATTGATTCCATTTTGCAGACTTGCCATGTATTTGCACATTGCACTTGGAAAATATGCCCTTTATCAAATAAATGGACAGATGTAATGACCTTTACAACCACAATTGGGAACATCTGTGTCTAAGAGATGAAACTAATGATTACTAGACACTCTCAGCAGTCGCAGTATAAACAACTATTATATCGGCATCATGATAAAGTACATGTGCCATTAAGCTGCATGTGTTCCTGCCAGCTTTTGAGTACATTATGGAAAAGAGTAAGTACTAATATCTCTTGTTTTTTCTATCATATCCACACATATTATAAAATCTAAAGCTTGGACCAAGCTGGAAGTGCTGGACCAAAGTGAGATTTAAAACTGTCACAAATATCCCTATCAGGTCCATGAATCATGCATTGTGAACGTTTATTAACCCTTAGCTTGACATCAAGAGGTTTCAAATGCTTATTCAAAGGGATTTGCAGCTAACAATATATATTACAATACAACCAGACATTAACTCAGAAATAATCACAATCAATCCCATTAAAGAAAACAAACATGAAAAATCAAAACTTTTGTTTGAACATTACAGAATCTGCAGATATATAAACACACTTATCCCAATATTTAGATGCATTGATTTGTGGTGAAAATGTTATCAGTAATGGGTGTAATTACTGCTCCAATATATTTACAGCAGAACCTGTATCACAGGGCAGGATTTTGCCCCTGGCGGGGGCGGTCGGGAAGCTGACCGCTGCCCGTGATCGGCTCCGCAGCACGATTTCGCGCGGGTGGGCCAATTAGGGTCCATCCTGTGTAGATCACGAGTGGCAGTGCTGAGCGTTACCTATGTGGGCGGAGGGAGGAGGGCGAGCCGGGGCCTAGCGTGCAGTTCGCACGTGCGTGAGAAAGAGCACTTGAAAAAAGGAGTGCTGTGTAAAAAAAAATAATGAAGAGAATAAAAATTTAATAAAACATGTCCCCTTGTGACTTTGTCACATGAGCTGGGACATGTTTTTAATTCAAAAATAAAGTTTTTATTTAATGTTTATTTGCTTTAGGAAACCTCATCCCGCTCGTGGATGAGGTTTCCTAAAAAATGTAAAGGCCGCTTGGCCTTTTCGCCTGCACACCAACTGTTAGGTTGGACGGGCAGTGTAAATTTGAAGTTAATTAGATTGTTAATGCCCTTAATAGACCTTTTAATTATTGGCAGGCGCGCAACCGACTCTGGCGCTTGCCCGCTGAATGAAATATCACGAGACTGTGCGATGATGTCGGGATGCACACCTGACACCATCGCACGTCATTTCACGCTTGGGTGTGTCAGGTGCGCGCCTGCATGCCCAGCAAAATATTTTGTGCATAGTGATCATGTTTACGCATTAGTCAAATATTGATTTCCAAAACCAGATCACAATATGGGTTATATTACTGATGTTTGCAGTGATCAGTACAAACCAGTTGTACTGGTTAATTTCCAAAGTGATACTAAGTGGAGAATTTCACAGGTAATTAGTTTTTATTCATTCTATTAAGAATAATCCTAACTCATCATGGCAGCTGAGTCACATTCAATTTTGCCATAAGCAAGAATACTGAGCATTGCTTGTCAACATTACATCCAATTCTAGAGAGGTAAGAAGCCATGGAACCATTGATGTTTACAACACAGATGGAGGACATTTAACCCATTGCATCTGTCACAATACTTAATGAGAGCAATCCAAAACTAATCCCACTGCCATGTTTTCTCCTCTTAGCCCTGCATCTTTCTTTGCTTCAAACATTTAACCATTGTTGCACAAAGGAACACGATGACTTTCTGCTTTAACCATACTATGCAGCCAAACATTCCAGCTTCCAAGAAATTTCTTCTAAATACTCTCCTCAATCTGTTTTTGACAATTAAAAATTGATGGCCCATCATCACTGAGCCCCACATCCCCTGCCCCTGCATCACCACCAACCGGGAGAAACCAGTTTCCTTATTCATCTTATCAATACTATTCATAATTTTGAGAACCCTCTAAATAACCTCCTCTTAACCTGTTTTTACTCCAGTGATTTACTCAAGTTCATACAACAGCAAAAGACCACAACTAGATGATCTTTACGAAAGAAAGAGAAAGAGATGAAGTTATCTTTGTTGTTTTCTGCTAACATCACCGGCCATTGTCCAAGGGGACAAACTTTGGATTTACAAGTAGTTCCTAGCTCAAGGAAAATTTATTCAGTAACAAGTCAGCCTCTAACTTAGCTTAAGTTATTCTTATTTGGATCACTTCACCACACGGAGTAGCTACATAAACACTGTTCTATCTCTGCAGCTCGATATTACAACCATACTCCACTTGACTTAAAGGATAAGTACATGAGGGAGATGGAAATAGAATATGGTGATAAAGTGGAATGGAGTAAGTTGAAAGGAGGCATAAACACTGGCATAAATCAGGTGAGTCAAGCAGCCTGTTTCAGTGATATAAATTTTATGTAATTTGATGCAATACCTATGAGAAAAATTATAGGAGATATTTATTATTTCATGGGATGTGAGCATCACTGACAAGGCCAGTGTTATGATCCCCACAAAGACTAACTTTTAAAAAGAAATTGAACTTCCAGTTAATAACAAAAGGATGATACAAGATTTCATTACAAAAAGAACTATTGACTAAACATTATTGTTGTAGACCACTTATACTTTAAGCTACAGAACAGAACTTTCCCCTTTTACTCCTAACACAACCAAAAACACTCACTTCAGATATAATTTACATTGTCCCTGAAATAGACATCAGATTTTCCCAGATCCAGTCCAAAGTGATTTTTCACTCTCAAGGGGTTACTTCCATTCTTTTCCTTTCCCAGCCTGGCAACTTTTAGCTCCAGAACTGTTTTTCATGATGAGGGATTTCCTGGCAATTCTTCCTCTAGCGCAAATTGGCAAACATTCCAGCCTTATTTGAAATCCTCACAAATTTGACCTTTTCAATCTGAATGTGACTTCCCACCCACATTCCTGCACTGTGAACCATAGAGCCTTTTGGCCTCTAGCTTTTCCCTCTCTCCCAGATTCTAACAAACTCTTGTCTGTGAGATTCAGGGATATCTTTTAGGAAAGCCTGCAATCCAATCTCACATTGGTGTCCTAAGGACTCTGTCTGCTCTGAAAGCCCATCTCCATAGCAAGATGAATCACATGGGCCTTGTATCCAGGTAGAAATGCTGATTACCTATTCTTTAGAACCCAAACCGATTCTGTCCTGGAAATAAATGGCCTGTTTAAAGCATAACTATTTGCAACTCAACATTCTCAACATCTTACTGAGACTTCGGAGACTAGCAGCCTAACCACCATAAATACAGATGTTGCTGCTATTGTCTCTAAGTGTGAATACTGTCATTCCAGCAAAACAATCTGGGCCTCCTTTTAATCTTTAAAGCCATATCACCCAGGCCTGTTGTCAGGTAAACTTCAAAACAGGTCACATTACATAGGTCATATTACCCTTTTCGTTTTATCCTAAGTTAAAGACACAGTCCTGAAACATAACAATCTTATAAACCTCACATTTGTAACATCAGCAATTGTTGCTCATCCCTAACTGACTTTGAGATGGTGGTGCTGATCCACCTTACTTAACCGCGCAATTCCTCCTGATACTGTTAAGAACAGAGTTCTGGGGTTTTAACGATGACAGTGAAGGAATGGTGTCGCATATCCAAGTCTGGCTGGTGCATGGCTTGGAGACATGGCTTGGAGGGGAATTTGTAGGTCGTGGTGCTCCTTTTTATTACTTCCCTTGTTATTCTAAGTGGTAGAGGTTACAGGTTAGGAAGGTGCTGTTGAAGGAGGCTTGGTGAGTTGGTCAGTGGTAAACCCCTGGATGTTGATGATGGAGGTTCATTGATGCTAATGACATCTCTTTTGCTGGATTTGGTAATTTCTGTGAAAAGAAAGTTACTTGCCACTCATCAGCCAAGCCTGAATGTTGTCCTGGTCTTTCTGCATTTCGACATGGACTGCTTCAGTATCTGAGGAGTTGCTAATGGTACCGAACACTGTGTAATCATCAGTGAACATCCCTACTTCTGACCTTACAATTAAGAGAATGTCATTGATGAAGCAGTTGAAGATGGTTGGCTAGGAAATTATCCTGAGGAACTCCTGCATTGATGTTTCTGGGGTTGAGATGATTGGCCTCCGACAACCATAGCCACCTTCCTTTGTGCTAGGCATGACTTCAGCCAGTGGAGCACTTCCCCCCTGACTCCAGTTTTACCAGTGCTCTTTGATGCTACGCTCAGTCAAATGCTGCCTTGAGGTCAAGGGCTTTCCCTCCCACCTCAGCTCTTGAGTTCAGCTCTTTTGTCCATGTTTGGACCTAGGCTGGAATGAGGTCTGAAGCTGAGAGGCCTTGGCGGAACCCAAACTGAGCATTAGTGATTAGATTATTGCCAGATAAGGCTGATGGTACTCGTAATCACCTGCTGCCCTTGCCATTCTAAGTGGTAGCAGTCATGGATTTGGATAGGGCTGTTAAAGGGCTTGGCGAGTTGCTGTAGAGCATCTTGTATGTAGTACACACAGCTGCCATTATGCATCTGTGGTGGAAGGAATACATTTTTAAGGTGGAGGATGGAGTGCTGATCAAGTGACCTACTTTGTCCTGGATGGTGTCAAGCTTCTTGAGTGTTGTTGGAGCCATCTCATCCGGGCAATTTGAGAACATTCCATCACATTCCTGATTTGTATCTTGTAGATGGTTGACAGGCTTTGGGAATTCAGGAGGTGAGTTACTCACTACAGAATTCCCAGCCTCTGACTTGCCCTTGTAGACACAGTATTTGTGTGGCTGGCCCAGTTAAGTCTCTGGTCAATGGTAACCCCCAGGATGTTGATGGTGGGGGATTCAGTGTTAGTAATTCCATTGAATGTCAAGGGAAGATGGTTGGATTCTCTGTTGTTGAGGTCAATATTGTGGAAATGTGAACTTACATGGATGTCACATTATGGACTTAAATCAGAAATACTTCGCCTAGTGGAATGCAACATCTGGAAATTTTTAAAATATGGTGTGGAAATTCAAATTCTTACCAATTAACAATTCTCTTTAAATGCTCTGCTTGATCAGGCTTTGAAGTTTTAAAAATTGTTTCCTCTTGATTTCCCTATTGAACACTTTTATATTTTTACCTTTTCTAGTACTTTGAGTTCCCTTGATGAAATGATTGGGAATCCTGTCTTACAGACATTTGTAAACAGTGATGCACAATGATGTAATTGTCAAAGTAGAGTTACTGTCACGAATTTTGTCTGCATTAAGAATTATTTATTCAGAGATAGGTGTGGTAAATAGGAATATTTACACTGGTATTAGTACTTACCTGAGGTGCCACAAAAAGAGAGCTACACTTCATCTGAAACTAACTTGCTGCTGTATCAGCATTGGAAATGAAACACTTTTTACCTCTCACTGAAGTGAGCACTGGAGTATCATCAGAAACAGACCTAGGATGTGTTTAACAGAAACTTCAAGAAACCAGGTTCCCAGGATCTTCCAAATATTTATTGACTATATATCATAATGTACAGGGATAGATAAGCACGAGGCTCCTTCCTGAGCATCTCTCTCTGGGTTCCAGTGACACGTGATCTGACATCACTGATGATGTATGTTAGCTATTAGCATAATAGCTATTTAACCTTTACTCTGCCTCTCCCCCCAAATCTTTCATTCTACTAATAGGGCAGAATTTTTCAGTTGGCGTGCGGGGGCGGGCCCGACTCTAAAATGACGTGCAACAATGTCAGGCGTGCGTCTGGATGTCACCGCGCGCCATTGCGATATTTCGGAAGGCGGGCGCACCATGAGTTCGGAGGCGCGCCTGCCATTGATTAACGGGTGCGACGGGCAGGCGGGCAGGCCACATTTTTAAAACCTCATCCACGGGTGGGTTAAGAGGGGTGAGTGGGCTCGCTAATGCGAGTAGTTAGAACTTTACTTTATAAGTTGCTACTGCTTGCTTGTGTGAACAGGACAACTTCATTTCTGTTCAGAGCTGCTTTGACAGAAAGAACAGGCTTCAGTTCAGGACTCTGGAGGAAACATAACACTTGAAGCCTTCCAGGTATCAGACAGCCTTCCCTTATCCTGGGAATGGGGATTGTAGTCTCTGCTGGAGGCAACTCCTCTGAGGAGGAAATGAGGATAAGAAGGGGGAGGAGGCCAGGAGTCCATATTCAGCCTCCAGGGGAGCCACCTGTAGGAGGAAAGGCGCAGACATAAGGGGCGTAGGGCCAACAGGGAGTCCAAGTCCAACAGGAAGACAGGAAGTGGTCGCAGATGACACCATTATCCTGCTGCCAGGGTATACAGGCGGCAATGCAGCTACCTCAATATGTCTGAGGTGCAGTGCCGAAGGAGGCTCCATCTCTCAGAGGAGACAGTGACCTCCATCTGTCAGATGATTGGCCCTGAGATCAGCTCCAACTGTATGGGTGGACACCCCATTGCCAGTGGCTCTGAAGATCATGGTTACCCTCAACCTCTGTGTCTCTGGCTCTTCCCAAGGGTCAGTGGGTGATCTTTGTGGAGTCTCCCAGTCAGCTGTCCACAGTTGTGTCAAGCTGGTGACAGATGCTCTGTTCAGGCGTGCATTGACTTTCATTCACTACTGCTCAGATGAGGCCAGCCAGGCAGAGCGAGCTAGAGGCTTTGCAGCCATTGCTGGCTTCCCCCGTGTCCAGGGTGCAATAGACTGAACACATGTGGCCATCAAGGCACCAGCAGGTAAGCCCGGTGCCTTCATCAACAGGAAGGGCTTCCACTCCATGAACGTGCAGATAGTGTGTGATCACAGGATGCTGATTGTACAAGTTTATGCAAGGTACCCAGGCAGCTCCCATGACGCATACATCCTGAGGCATTCCCAGGTGCTGAGGCTCTTCAGTGCTCCAGCCTAACTGGATGGATGGCTTCTGGGTGACAAGGGCTATCACCTCAAAAGGTGGCTCATGACGCCTCTCCGCCATCCAAGAACAGAGGCCGAGCAGTGGTACAATAGGAGCCTTGCCTCCACAAGGGTGGTGGTAGAGAGAGCCATAGGTCCTCTCAAGATGTACTTCTGATGTCTGGACCATTCAGGGGGAGCACTGCAATACCCCCCAGATTGTGTGTCACTGATGGTCATTGCATGCTGCGCTCTCCACAATCTGGCGCTGGAAAGGGGGGACACAGTGGAGGAGGAAGAAGATGTTGACGCAGCTGCTCTGGCAGCAGATGATGAGTCCAGTAGTGAGTCCAAGGAAGAGCATGCTCAGGAGAACGCTGAAGGGATAGACGCTGACCTGGGCAACCTACAGGGAGGTAGGTATGCCCAGGAGGCTTTGATCCAACACTCCTTCAGCTAGCCTACCAAAGATGAACCACCAAACATGCCAGGGCTTCAGGCTCCATACTGGATACCTGAGAGCAACATTTGCTTGGTCAGCAACTGTGCCATTTGCCATAAATGTGCCATTTCAATAAAGCTCAATGACAAATAAGTGACTCATAACATCATGGGTTCCCCTTCATCAGCAGAACTAATGAAGCACCCAGAGGCTTGTTGAGAACCAACACATTTAATGATTTACAGCTTGGCATACAGAAATCAAACTAAATTAAATGGTGTTGAACAGCACACCAACTTAACAGTAACTTAAAAGTGAGGCAAAAGAGAACCACTAGTGATAAGCCCACATTGTGCCTAAGGTGCTTTATGTTTATGCTTGTGGGTGCTACATCTATGTGGTCCCCTCTCGCTGGCACCGATATTAGAGACAGCCTACTTACTCTACTGATCTGTTGGCCTTGATGTCCTTGGTTGTTGTCTTCTGGCCCGTGGAGCCTGCGCTGGCCCTGCCTGGGAGGGAGTGGCCAGTACCACGGCTGGCATCTCCCCAGTCGCCGCAGCATCATCGGATGCCATGATCACTGGCAGAGGGGCGGAGGAGCTGCTGCCATCATCCAGAGCACCCTGAGAGGAACCCGCAGGGACAACAAGCGGCTCATGCGCCAACATGAGGTCGCTTTGGACCTCCCTGCTCACCATTGATGGACCGGCACCTAGCTGGGGTACTGAGTGCCCAATCCATCTCCCACACTGACACTGACCACCTGAGGTCATTGCCATTGTGAGGGCTTGCAGGTCTGAGCGCATCCCTAGGATTCCCTGATTGTTCTCTTGGAGGAACCACTCCATGAGAGTCACCACTCTTTCCATGGAGGAGGCAGTGCACTCGGCCAAGAGGGTGATTGCATTGCTGATGCTCTGCATGGACTCCTCCATCACAGAGACCATGGCACGGAGACCATGTATTTCCTCCAGATCCTCCCGCACACCCTGCTGCCTCAGGGACGACTCCAGAGGCTCATCATCAGCCACCGACTGAGCAAATTCCTGGTCCCCAGCAGTCCTCCAACTGCTGGCGCCCTGGGCACACTCTGCCTCCACCTGCACCTCAGGTGAGTGTGAAGTGCCCTCACCGCTGTGCTACTAGTCGCTGATCTTATTCCCACTGAGGTGCCGGTATCTGCACTGGTGCCTGCCTGGCTGAGAGGGTGTGACGCTGGTGCGTTAATGCGTTAATGTCTTCTGTGTCCTCAGGGGTCAGTGGCGGTCCCTCAGCCTCCTGAGTCCGGGTGTGCCCTTGTGAGGCTGAAAGGAAGAACAAGGACATTTGATTAGTTACACTGTTAATGTGCAAGCTTGGCACCCGGATCAGGTTGCGCTCCTCCTTCCATTATCAATGGGCAACCCATGTTGGATGCTGAAATCAATATACAGCCAACAGTGGAATGTTTGCAATGACAGACATTGTGACGTCAGTGCATGGTACTCTTACCTCCCAGTGGCACCCCAACCTCACTTGACCTTGGCGCATGGTCTCTCTCCAGCTGCAGTGCCTCCTGCTGGTATTTGATGATGATGAGAAGGTGGGGTTGCCCTCTGCCAATCCACAGCCGCTCTGCATTATTGTGGGCTGTATTCTCCTGAAAGGAGAGAAGAGCATTGATTAGTCCACCCTGTACCTGCATTGTCACTGCAGCCTGGCCACCCCCACCTGAGGAGCACCTTGCAGGGCTCATCCGATTCATGACCCTGGAACCGCCATACACTCATTCCAAGCAGGCAGGGCTGACCCCCTTGCTCAGGTGCTGCCTCCATGAAGTTTGCCACTCACACTCTAAGAACTTCCAAACTCGTGAACACTACCACCTAGAAGGACAAGGTCAGCAGATGGATGGGAACACCGCCACCTGGAAGTTCCCCTCCTAACTGCTGTGCTAAGTGACCCGTGCCAACACGGTATTCACCCATCCTGATTGCAGGAGGTCATTAAACCACTTGCAGCACTGCACCCAAATGTGTCTCACCACATCGTGGGAGCTGACCTGTTCTGCTACCTCCTCCCAGGCACGTTTTGTTAGGGTTGGGGGGGGCGGCCTCCTCCTTCCGTCCCTAGGGATCAGGATCTCGTGGCATGTTGCCACCTCCTCAAGGAGGGCAGCGAGACACTCATCGGGGAACCTTGGGGCCGACTGCCCCACCGACCTGCCCTCCTGCCTGGCCTGTTCTCTGAAGACGTTCTCTATCATGTAGCTACTGACCGAAATCAGTGGCAGCCCGCGCCATTTTTGAATATGCCGCCGGGTCGCCATTGGACCCAGCGGTCATTGGCCTCCCGCTACCGCCTGCCCCTTCCCACTGACCTCGAGAGCCGTGATTTACGCTGGGCGGGCCTTAATTGGCCCACCCGCATAAAATAGTGGCGCGGAGGCAATTAAGGGGTTATTGGTGGTGGGCAGGAACGTGGGGTTGAGGTTACATTCAGATCAGCCATTATCTTATTGAGTGGCAGAGCAGGTGGGAGGGGCCGAGTGGCCTATACCTGCTCCTAATTCGTATGTACATAATTCATACTTTCCCCACTCTCCAAAAATCACTCTTACCACCCTTGAGTCAAAGGGAAAGACACAGTAGTGGATTGACCAATTTACCAGCTTGTGTCTTTTTTCCTTTGGAGGAGGCCTAGGATCACAGTCTTCCTGCAGAGGGGCCTGTGAACCACTTAGTAAGTTGGTTGGATTGCCTTCTTGGTTGTCCGGGTAGTCAATCCAATCCTGTAAAGGCACCTGCTGGCGGATACCGGAACAGATCTGTTCTGCCTGAGGACATTATGGCCAGTGTACACAAGATCTGGTTGAATGGAGTAACTCAAACTCTTGTTGGGCCAGTTCTGGTCTCGGCCCCAGACATAATTCCCTGCTGGTAGACCTGTGCTTTGTAGTGCCGATTGTATGTCACTGTCTGGTGTACACAGTAGTGGTCCTTTTTTACTCAGCTTCTCTATCTTTGTCACATTGAGACATGGTGGAAGGGTATGTGGGAGACTCGGGTGCAGCCTGCGTAATCTCCTACTCATTAAGAGTTCCGATGGAGCCAGACCATCCTGCAGTGGCATATAGCTGTAACTCAGTAAGGCCAGGTCGATGTCATCATTTTACTTCAAAAAGGATTTGACAGTATGGACCACTCTTTCAGCCTCTGTTACCATGTGGATACCTGGGCAAGCTGGTGATCTGGACAAAGTCTTATGTCTCAGTTAAATGGTTGAAGCAGTCATTTATAAACTGCGGGCCATTGTCAGAGACAAGCAAATCATGCATACCACATGCGGCAAAGATTTCCTTGAGCATGACAATAACCACCGCTGAGGTGGGCCAGTGTAGCCGTTGACCTTGATCCACTAAGAGTTATAATCCATAATGATAAAAAAAGTTTTATCCCTGGAAGACTAAAAGTTCCATCCCAAGGCATTCCCACGGTTGGGTTGGGAATGAGGATGCCATCAATGGTTCCTTGTGGTCTTGCCTATAGGTGGCTCAAGTAGTACAATTGGAAATCATGTCCTCAATAGCTTTGGAGATACCTGGCCTCCAGACTGAATTGTGGTCCCTAGCCCTACACTTGGTGATACCCAGGTGTCCCTGGAGTAACTGTTGGAGAATGTCTGGTCTAAGGACCTTGTGAATAATTTAGTCATTTTAGATGAACAAGTCATCCCTAAGACTAAGGTGATGACACTGTTCAAAGTATTGCTTCAGAATACAATTGCTAGGAACATACTCAGGCTATTTAGTAACACAATACTCCCATATCTGTGCACACCTGGCATCAGCTTTCTGGGCTGCTTGAATTCCTTCTAGTTCCTGGGTGGTCACCATAGACAAGGAGTCGTAGGATTCCACATCCTCAGGAAAGTGTACATCATTCTGTGCAGGCTTCCCCACAGGAATGTGGGACAACGCATCAGCCGTGGTTTGGCATTTATCCTGGATGTGTTCTGTAGTGGTGTCAAACTTCTTGAGCCGTAATCGAATCCTTCGGGTAGTGTTTTGAGTTTGTTGGGCGGGTGCGGCAGGGGGGCTCAGGAGCTTCCGCCTGTAATCGCTCCCCGACCGTGATTTCATGGTCCAATGGCAACATGGTGGCTGGTTTAAAAGCAGCCCAGGCAGCCCCTAGAAGGCAGCCATAGAAGGACATCTGTTCAGTGTTTCCAATGGATTGAGTGCAGCTGGACACGGCAGGCGGGAGGACAGGTCGGGTGGGCACTTGGCCCCCCCCCCGTTTTTCTGACGAGTGCCTCACCGTCCTCCAGGAGTAGGCGCCTGCCAGGAAGGATGCCCTTGTCCCCAGGGATGGGAGGATTAGGCCACCGCACCTCACTAAGAGGGCACGGGAGGAAGTGGCAGCAATGGTGAGCAGCCATGATCTGGTGCCGGACGTGCTTCAATAACCTACTGGGCTCAGGAAGGGCAAGTGCTGTATTGTCATAGGTTGGTGTGAAGAAGTGTTAAGGTGTGGCCGCCCCCCACTGTAGCTCTCAGGGGTGTTAGAGTCCAAAAGTCAATTGTCAATGATGCCGAAACTGGCCAAGGTGGTGAGCTCTGGCTGCTTGGACTGAGTGCCTTGTGGCTTGAGGGCCACAACTTGGATGTGCCCTGCCAGGTGTTCCTCAGCTGGGGTTGGCCAGGCTGCAATGATTCTGCAGGTACAGAGTGGACAAATCAATGCTCCTCTGTCCATTCAGGAAAAGACAAGCCATAACCAAGCAGAGAGGGCACATACAGGCAGAGGGCAGCCCAACCTCCTGCTGCTCAGCAGGCTCGAGCAGGATGCCCTGAAGCTGGAGAGCTGGCACACTCCCCGTGCAACCAGGCATGGAGAGTTGGGAGTGCCAGACAAAGGTAAGAGCGCAGTGCACAGAGGTGAGACTTCCGGATTGTGCAACCATTCTAGTATCATCTCTTCATTGACGTGAGCCTCAAACCTGGAGCCCCATTGATCATTGGAAGACAATGGCACCATGATGCAGATCTGCATTGACTCACCAGGGTGCCTGGCATTCACAGTGACAGTGTGAGGACTGAAATTAATGACATGTCCTTGTTCTCCCTTTTAGATTCGCCAGCAGGCATTCACTCTGTGGACCTCGAAGGGCCACCCCTGACACCGGAGGACCACAGAGCTTCTGTTGCACTTGCATCACAGCCACTCTTTGAAGCAGGCACCAGCGCAGATACCAGCACCTTAGCGGGCATTGGTTCGGCGGTTAGTATCTTGGTGCACATTGGTGTGGGCACTTCACACTCGCTTGTGGTGCAGGCAGAGGCAGAGAGTGCCCAGGGAGGACTGTTGGGGACCAGGACAATGCCCAGTCGAAGGCAGATGATTCCCCTGGAGTCATCCATTAGACTGCAAATGCTGGATGTCTAGTAAGATGTGTGGGAGGATCTGGTGGAGATCCATGAGGGTATGCATGCCATGGTCTCCGTTATGGCAGAGTATCAGCACTGTTTTGACCCTCATGGCCGAACAGACTGCCTCCTCCATTGAGAGAGTCATGACTCATGGAGAGGCAGCCCCAGGGACAGAATCAAGGGTTCCTAGGGTTGTGCTTGGACCTGCAAGCCTTCACACAGGCACCGAGCTCAGGTGGTCACTATCAGTGTGGGAGATGGATGAGGCACACAGTATCCCAGCTAGGTGCCCGTCCATCAACAGTGAGCAGGGTACGTCATTATGTAAGTGGCCCTGAACTTTATTGCATAGGCACTGAGTGTTCTTTGTGTTCAAATGAAAGGGTCCTTTCAGGCATCGGGATGGAGGCGGCAGCCCTGGCATGTGCTTGAAGCTGTTTTTTGGTAGCCTAGCTGAAGGAACATTGGATCGAGGTGTCTCTGGTGTCCCTGCCTTCCTGGAGGTTACCGAGGTCTGCCTCCTTGCCCTCAGCGTTCTCCTCACTGTGCTCATCTTTGGACTCACTACTGGACTCATCATCTGTGGCCTGTGCAGCTGCGTCAAGATTTTCTTCCTCCAGCAGGTGCCCCCTTGCCAGTGCCAGATTTTGAAGAGTGCAGCATGCAACCACTATCAGTGACACCTACTCTGGAGGGTATTGGAGTGCTCCCCCCTCTGAATGGCCCAAGCATCGGAAGCGCATCTTGAAAAGATCTATGGTCCTCTCTGCCACCGCCCTTGTGGAGGCATGACTAGTATTGTAATGCTTCTCTGCCTCTGTTATTGGGTGGCAGAGAGGTGTCATGAGCCACCTCTTCAATGCTTCAAGCCCTTGTCTCCAACCTCTTCAAGTCCTTGTCACCCAGCAGCCATCCATCCAGCTGAGCCAGACCACTGAAGAGCCTCGGCACCTGGGAGTGTCTGAGGATGTAGGCATCATGGGAGCTGCCTGGGTACCTTGCACAAACTTGCAGAATCAGCATCCTGTGATCTCAAACTATCTGCATGTTCATGGAGTGGAAGCCCTTCCTGTTGACAAAGGCACTGGGCTCACCTGCTGGTCCTTGATGGTCAAATGTGTGCAGTCTATAGCACCCTGGACATGGGGGAAGCCAGCAATTGCTGGAAAGCCCCTAGCTTGCTCAGCCTGGCTGGCCTCATCCATCAGGTAAAGAATTAAGGTCAGTACCCACCTAAACAGAGCTCCTGTCACCAGCTTGATGCAACTGTGGACAGCTGATTGGCAGACTCCACACAGATTCCCCACTGACCTCTGGAATGAACACCAGGCATAGAAGTTGAGGGCCGCTGTGACCTTCAGAGCCACTGGCATGGGGTGTCCACCCCACGCAGTCGGGGCTGATCTCAGGCCCACTCATCTGACAAATGGAGGTCACGCTCTCCCTTGAGAGGTGGAGCCTCCTTTGGCATTGCACCTCAGACATATTGAGGTAACTGCATTGCTGCCTGTAAACCCACAGGATAGTGGTATCTTCAGTGGCCCCTTCCGCCTCGGACTACCTGCTGGCCCTGCACCCTTTGTGCCTGAGCCTCTCCTCCCACAGGTCCCTCCCTTGGAAGCTACACAGGGACACCCGGCCTCCTCTCTCTTCTGCTCCTCCCTTCCTCCTCAGAGGAGGTGCCATCAGCGGAGAATACAATCCCCATTACCAGGGTAACAGAAGGCTGTCTGATACCTTGAAGGGTCCACATAGTCTGGATCCTCTGGGGGCCTTGCAGATACCAAGGAGCTCTGAAATGAAGCCTGGAAATGCTAAGAATGAAGCCCTGAACAGAGATGAAGCTGCCAAGTACCAATAAGTCACCAGCAGCAATTATCTACCAAACTTCTCATTACCCACACTGGCAATGCTGCTCACCCCTTTTATCCCGCCCTTGGATGAGCTTTTTGAAAATGTTGGCTGGCCACCTGCCCGTTTTGCCCATGTGACTAGCGTAAAATCGCACGGGCAACGGAAAATCAGCAACAGTTGGGCTGTTAATGGCCTTAAGTGGCCTGTTAATTAATGGTGGGTGCGGCTCAGGCATCTGCGCGCACCCCCGAGCAAAATATAACACAATTGCGCGATGGCTTCAGGATGCTCACCCGACGTCTTCTTGTGTTATTTTACGCTCGATCAGGTCAGGCGTGCGATTGCCTGTGGGATGTAAAATTCTGCCCTTTGAATACGGGATGGCGTCCTCGCTACTTATTTGGTGTGAGGCAGGGTGACTAATGGCTTATGATCTGGATAGTGAATTTGAGTCCCAGGGTGTAACTGGAAAATTCTCTCAAGCCCATGTGACCTCCAGGGTCTACTTTTCTATGGTGGCATACCACAGCTCGGTTTTTGCTGGTGTTCATCCTAATACCAGGCCTGGTCCTGCTTTAAGAGTTATAGCGGTTCGTTGATGTATACAAAATCAGTTGGGAACTTACCCGGCTGATTGAAATTTTCAAGCTCCGTAACATTAAAAGGTGGTGGGAAATTCTTAATGGCTGTGGTTTTCTGGGGATCTGCTTGGACACCGGTTGTGTGAACAGTATGGTCTAAGAAGTTGATAGTGGGCCTAGAGAACTCACATTTATGATTAAGTGTAAGGCCTGCAGTCTATAAGTGTTATAATATTGTTCGCACCTTAGCATCGTGCTCCATGTGGATCCATGACTGAGAATATCATATGGCAGATAACTCCATCCAGCCCTTCCAAAATGCCAGTCATGGTACATTGAAAGCACTCAGGCACGGAGGCAATTCTGAATAGTGGGCGATTGGAGCAGTACTGAAGGGTGTGACAAATGTCGTTAGTAATTTGGACTCTTTGTCTAACAGGAGCTGCCAGAAGCAGCTGTTGGCATCTTGTTTAGTGAAAACCGAGCCCCACCAAGCTTTTGTTGACAGATGTCATGATGTGGACTTCTCTCTCTACGGCCTTGGTCAAATGTGTGAAGTCCACACTAATGGGAAGTGAGTCATTAGACTTGGCTACAGGTAGCTTGCCTGAGCACCAAGAAGTGGATTGTGTTACCACAATACCACTCCCTGGTGTAGCATGGAGTCAATCTCTTGCCTCACCCTTTTTAATAGAGGGTGGGGGACCCTTTCTGGGGTAAACAATCACACTTGCTTGGTGTTTGGCTTTAAGGTTCTATGGTAAGCTGTTTGGAACTTGCCCAGGCCTGTGAATAGTTTCGGAAATTCCCTTTTGAATGTATCTGTTTTGTCCTGGTTGTTCAGCTCCTCCACTTTGTAAATAAGTTGCAAACCTGAGCAGGTTCTCCGGCTCAGTAGTTATCCCTGATTTGGGATAACAGAGTATTTCTGTAATTTCTCTTCCATTCTAACAAAGTGAGGTGTCTTTACTGGAATGTCCTTTGGATCATGAAGCCAAATGGTGGATGGTTGGAGAAACTCAGGTTTCAGCCACTGTACTGTATCAGAAAGAATAGACACTCCTGCCCCCTGTCTAATTTAAAATTGGTTTTGTGGCCGTTGACTGTGATATGTGCACTCCTTGGATTTTGTAACTTCACCGAAGGAAGGCACTTTGTGTTCCTGTATATCTTCTATTTCCTGGATTCAGCTTGATCTGATTAAACTTTGGAGTAGGAGGCTCTCTGTTCTGGCATACCGCGTTAAAACGTCCCCACCTCCAGCAGGAATGACACTCTGTGTTTATGCCGGGACAGTCTTCTCACCAATGGGGTGTTTTTGTGCCACAATGGGAGAACTGGATAATGGCAGCATCACCCCCCATCCCTTGGTTCTGGGTCAGCTTTTTAGTGGGTACACTGGTACCTCTATTGCTCACAAACTGGACTGAGTCAGTAGTCTGACTCCACAGTGGTTTTCTATCACCTTGGTTTAAAATTCAGTTCTGCTTCTGAGTTCAGCCTGTCTTGCTAATTAAACTGCCTTGGATAAGGTTAGCTCTTCCCTGGACAGCAGAAAATTAGATAAGGCTTCATTGAGCAGAGCCCCATACTCACAACTATCAACCAAACAAAATCAATACTTTCTCCAAATTCCTGAGTGTGCCTGTTTAAACCTTGCCAGGTCCATAATAATGTTTCTCTGAAGATTGAAATATGAATCAACCTCTTGCTGTGTCCTAATTAACACCCTGTCTTATGCGCTGCTGCCAGTAGAATACTGGACTGTGCTTTATCAGGATTCTGTGCTAACCCTGAAGTTCTAAACCTATTGAATCAATGGCACCAGTTTTGCCAGTGTGCCTTAGACAGAGTCTTCCACATGGTCAAAGAAGGCAGGAAGAGGTAGGACTTTTTCCATAATAATCTTTTTTATTCATTCATGGGACATGGGCTTCGCTGATTGGGCCAGCATTAATTGCTCATCCCTAGTTGCCCTTGAGAAGATGGTAAGCTGCCTTGTAGTGTGGGTACACCCACAGTGTTGACTTTGTAACAGCTTTTTACAACTGAGAGGCTTGCTAGGCCATTTGAGAGTCAACCACATTGCTGTGGGTCTGGAGTCACATGTAGGCCAAGTAACAGATTTCCTTCCCTAAAGGACATTAGTGAACCAGATGGGTTTTTACAACAATTGATTTATCATTAGACTTTTAATTGCAGATTTTTGTTGAATTCAAATTCCATCATGGCAGGATTTGAACCCAGGTCTCCAGAGCATTGCCCTTGGTCTCTGGATCACTAGCCCAGCGACAGTACCATTACACCATCGCCTCTCACTGCTACTTTAGTCAACTGTCTTGGGACTCCATTGATGCTTTTTCTTCTGGTTCTTTTGCCACAATTGTTCCCTTGATGCTTTATTTTCAATGACTTTCAATTTCCCACCACAGGCAGTTTCATTGGGGATCCTTGCTATTCCGTAAGTTTACTGCTGCCCCCATGAAGTATCATCATAAACGGTCCCAGGGTGTGTTTAACAGAAACATCTGGAAGCAAGGCATCCATGAACTTCCAAACTATATTAACTATATACCACTATATACAGGAATAGATAAGCACGAGGCTCCTTCTAGAAGCATCTCTCTCTGAGTTCCAGTGACGTGATCTGACATCACTGATGATGTATGTTAGCTATTAGCATAATAACTGTTAACCCTTTATATTACAAGCACAAACATTTAATAAAAAAATCATTGTCTTAGAATTAAAATGGCTCCAGCTCACATTGTACCTGCTGCAAAACAGGCTTTTCTGGTAACTAATGGTTGTCGGCTGTCCCTCAATTCAAGAATGATGTCTACTCAGGGTCGTGAGTTTCTGTCATGGTCTTCATGTGATTGAAAAGGCCGATTCTTCTAACCTGCAGATCTTTGGACACATGGGGCAGGATGTCCCATGAGGTAGTCAGATACAGAGTGCAGGAATTGCTTCCTTCAATGCCGCTGTTCTGCCTCATCATTAGGGCATTTGGACTCAAAGTGTGATGCAACTTGATGGAAAAGTTGTCACTATTTTGAATG
Source organism: Carcharodon carcharias (assembly GCF_017639515.1). NCBI lineage: Eukaryota > Metazoa > Chordata > Chondrichthyes > Lamniformes > Lamnidae > Carcharodon > Carcharodon carcharias. Next base: position 45,102,713 of record NC_054486.1, on the reverse strand, counting down.
ATCGGTGGCAAGCTCCTCCAAGTCATTAATGTCAACGCTGGCATGCTTCAAGGAAAGTTTCAGAGTGTCTAAGAAGAGTTTTCTTTATCCTTCCCTGGAACGCTATCCAGCTGAGGTTTGAAAAAACGGGATCTGGCGGGGGAGGCACTTATTCATCATCCAGACACAGCATCCAAACCATCGAAGTTGATTTTGCAGGAGTTTTTCCTGAATGCTTGTGGAGCTGACTTCAAGCACACTAGTGTTTGTTCAACGGTATTCCCACTGAATCTGGAGGATTTGATGGGGTCATTGCAGGTAACTAATATGAAGATTGTGAAAATGTAATTTTCAGAGCAGACAGCCCCTGGCTATTGCTATTTCTCTTAACAATACTATAAGGATGATGACATTATTCTTTAAAGGTGATGTATAAAATCCACAAACAAAAATGACATTTTCACAAACATGACTCAATTTCTTGCTGATTACTTATTTCTCTATATATAAGTGACAGTGTTCTGGAAAGTTGACATGTTGTGCCATAGAGTTGGTATCTAACTTTAATGCTAAAGCAATCTTAACAATTGTTATTTCTGGTAACATTCTAACAATTGAGAATCACAAGAAAATGTACTCCCCAAAAGAGCTCAGCTGTTCCCAGCTACAAACATTGCAGTGATCTACCTGTTAAGGACATTTCTAGCCCTCTACTGTGTTGGAGGATCATGTTCAATGAAGCGTGAAACCATTTCAGAAGAATAGCACAAGGATGATAGGTAATTTGTTTCACTAGTTCAGAATGATAGATTTATGATCAAAGATATACAAGCATTAAGAAAATCACTTTCATTTTTATTCCTTAGCAATTAATAAAGCATGTACAATATCTAGCAGATGTTGCAGACTTGTGTGATATTAATAGATGAATCCTTTACATGTTGTTTGTAAATGCCCTTTCCCAATAACACAAGAACAAACTATATTAATCACCAATGTTCAATAACATAGCGATGTTATCATAAAGCTAGGATGCAGTTTGGACTCACTGTGAAGATGTTTCTCAGCAAATGTTTTAAGCTCAAGTGCTCATATTTTTCCAAATGTTTTCCACTTCACAACAGATTAACTAGAATGAAAGAACTTGCATTTAGATAATATATTTCATGATCCCAGTGTGTCCTAAGGCATTTCACAGCAAATTAAATACATCTGAAATTTTGTCACCATTGTAATTCAAGGAAAAGTGGCTGCCCATTGCACATAGCAAGATTCATAAACAGCAAGAAAATGACCAGATACCTGTAATCTGTTCTTGATGACAATGGTTAAGGGGTATGTGTTCATCTAGGAGCCCAGAGAACTGTCTTGCTTTTCTTGAAATTGTGCTGGGATCTTTAATACCCACTGCAAGGAGCCCAAAGGCACTCAGTTTAATGTCTCATCAAAAAGACAGAACCATCTTCTGTGAAGCCTTCAGAATAGCATTGAAGTGCCACCCTAGATTATGTGCTCAAGTTTGTGGCATGAGGCATGAATTTACAGGGGTGAGTATGATCACTGTGCCAAGGCCGACACCAAAATCGTATTGGTTTGAAAAACACAACCAGATTATCAATGCAATTCATCAGAACACAAACTATTTCTTTACCTCTCCCTTAATGGTAGTACAGGGTTCTGATGGTGAATGGAAAGAAAACTGACATTAATGTGGTCTAGGAATCAGTAAAATAGTTATATTAGGTAGAAGTTATTGTACACCAATTGCAAACTCAAAGCTGCTCTCGCTGTGGTGCCAGGACCTGACTTCCAATTTCAGCTTAGCTTGATCCATGATCAGAGCTGCTTTGCAAAAGGTTGCAAAACTGTTTTCTGATTTATAATTCCTGACTGCAAGATCACCTGCAGCCATACTTCCGCCAGGATTATTCCTTGATGAGGCAGCTCAGTTTGTCTCATTAGCTATTTTTCCTTTGTTCTTGAGCTACATCGAGCAGGCAATGAGGCTTGGCTATTTATTGCCAGCTAAGATTCCCTGGGCCTCTGGTACCCTCTAGCTGCAATGGTGGCTTTTCATGCCCTATTGTCCCAAACCCACTGCATTAATTATGCATTCCCAGGAAACGTGTCGTTTCCATGGCAGGCTGGCCCTCATTTGCCTGCCACGCTATCACCTTGCCGCTTCATCATGCCAGGCACCATATTTAAAGTGCAGCCTGCGCACACACCTCTCAGTGCTTCCAGCCCAGAACTGCTGCATGGAAGACATGGGCCCGAAAAGCAAGAAGACTGCAGCCCCCAGGTTCAATGACGTGCCTCTCGAGTGTCTTTTGGACTCAGTGGAGGCTCACCGCGATATCCTCTACTCCTGCTCTGGCTGCAGGATGGGCAGCAACATCACTAAACTGGCTTGGGGGTGGTGGCAATGGTGGTCAGCGCCAATACCCTGCAAAAGAGAACAGCCACCTAGTGCCACAAGAGCATAAATGATCTCCTTTGTTCTGCCAGGGTAAGTCACTCTCCTGATCACTCTCACCTCACTCACATTCAAATCCATCACACATCCAAAGGGCCGTCACTCACTGCCAGTTCAAGGGACATCACTATTCACTCTCACACACACCTTCATTGTCTTCATGCTGCCCATGGGACCACTCACTGCCACACATGCCAGGCATACTTATCATCTGGCCAGGCAGGTGTCCTGCTTACACTCTCTCCATTTCTATCCATGCAGGGCAAGCTGCACATAACAAGAGGGAGATGTTCCAGACTGCTGGACTCACAGGTCCTCGCGGCCTTTAAAAACAGAGCCATCCAGCTGGCCGGCGATGACCTGGACCGGTCCTGTGCTGATGGTGAGCTCAGCGGTGCTCTACCAAGTGAGGATCCAGCAGTGCAACATCCATCAGACAACCATGCTGTGAGCAATGTGTCCTGTTACACAGGCCACTGCCATGTGCTAATTATCTCTCCTTGCTTTTGCAGGCACATCTGGGAAACTGCCAAGAGAGTCCATGACCCAGGGCCTCCAATCAAGCCCAGAGGGAAGCTCAGAAGAGGAATTCACTGAAACCAGCCCTGAAGATCCGTCAAAGCGCCCACCCCCACCCTCCACCAGCACAGAGACACACACCTCGATGGAACCTAGCTTTAGAGTAGCCTTGGAATGAAAATCTGATGAGCACATCAGACATTCTGATCCATAGCAGGTGGTGGAAGGGACTTCCCAGGTGTCCAGCACTCATAGGACAGCTGGAGGCCAGAAATCTGCTGAGTCCAAGTCAGATGATGAGCCTCTGGACTTGATCATGTCACAGTTGCTGCAGCTGCAAAGGCAAGTTTGGGAACATCAGGAAAGGATGTCCACTGCACTCTTCAGATTGCAGGGCACAATGGAGGAGTCCGTTAGCCTTCAGGCTGAGGTGATAGCGCCATGTTGCCAGTGCATCAAGATCAACACTTGTATGATGGCAGCTGCCTTGGTCCAGGACGCCACTCTTGCACTGCTGCATGGGCTGAACTCCATCGCCGATGCCATAGTTGGCTTTCAACAGTGTGTATGTGAGAGGGGTGGGGCTAAGCCCGCTGTCACATCAGCTACCCCTTCTCCTAAAGGAATCCACCAGAGGCCCTTGAGCTACCGTAGGGAGGAGGATCAGCAGGTGCACACCTCGGGGCCATCCACCCAGGTGACTCTGAGAGCGACCAGCCCATCTGAATCCCCTCTTCCTGTGACCTCCACAGATCCAGCTTCACAGACCAAGGAGGGTGCCACTGCCACACAGCAGGGCCCCGAAAGCAGGCTGGGGCCCTCCAGGTCTCAGCCCTCCAGAGGAGGCCTGCCAAGATTATTACACACAGGAGTTGCAGTCAGCAGGCCGCCTGCACCTCTGCTGTGGATATCTGGGGAGCACCAAGACATAGCGGCAGGGTTAGGAAAGTTAAGAATATGTAACTCTTTTGAGTCCAAACCAAATAAACTAAATTAACAAATCAGGGGACAAATTAAAAGGCAGAACCTTAAAGGAAAACTGCAAAAACAAAAGACAAAATTAAAGGAAACTTACAAACATTAAACAAAAATGTGATTAATGGTATCAATAAAACACCCCAGTCCCTGCGGTGCCCACCAGGCACGGAAGGCCTTGACAGTGCCGGCAGACACCGTGTGCTCCCTCTCCAGGGAAATCCGGCTGGGAACGTAGCCGCGGAAGAGGGGCAAACAGTCAGGTCGGACGACCCCCTCGATTGCCCACTTCCTGGACCTGTTAATGGCCGACTTGGCCAGGCCCAGGAGTAGGTTCACGAGGATGTCCTCCTCCCTCCCGGCACCCTTCCGCATTGGGTGCCCGTAGATCAGGAGCGTGGGGCTAAAGTGCAAAGAAAACAACAGTAAAAGATTTTTCAAGGAACTGAAAAGGGGGTGCAGCCTACAACAACCTATACCCAAAAGGCTGCAAAAGACACAAGTATCTTGGGAGTCTGTGAAGCGACACATCCTATGGTTGTATGGGACTGCTGTGTGCAACACCCTCCACCCCAGGTCCCCAATGGAAAGTGGAAGGACACCCCTGTAGAGGGCCCCCCACTGGGGACCTCCAATACTGGATGGCAACAAGGCACACCAGGGTGTGTCCGGGCAGTGGGCAAGGGCAAGGAAGTGAAGGGTATGCAGCAGCAGCCCATACAGGAAACCCCTCCTCACTGTGCTAAAGGACACGGAGGGCATTTTCACAAGGTGACTCAGGTTGCAGGGCACCAGCTCCCGAGGGAGGGTTCGGGGTTGGGGCCAATGTGGAATTATGTCCGAGCAAGGGTACACTCGGACCAAAGGCCACCGTGCACCCGCACCATCTCGCGCTGTGCACAACCATCCTAAGCTCTTGAATGGCATCGGCCACGAGCCGGACATCCGCTGATGCACGACTTGCCAACTCCTGTGGAAGCATCCAGCCCACTCCACCTCCCAGCACCTCCCTGATCCTGGTCACCCTGGCAGCCACAGCCCTCCTTTCCACCAGCCACTGAAAAGGGCGGAAGTGCGGATTCCTGAGTAGCAGCTCCCTGACGATAGCCACTACTCCTGACGGCGTAGAGCTGCGTTGCGAGGTGACCATGTTCCAGACTTTGATCAGGTCCTGGTAAAAGACGGGCAATGCCTGCAAGGAGCCACGAAGGCCCCTTTGGTCTACAAACAGGAGCTGCACATCATAATTCAGGCCGTGCACCTGGTGGAAGAAATAAGTCGCCAGGACACACATCTAGGAAGGGGCTCGACGTAAAGGTATTGCTGCAGGGCCTGAAGGTGGAAAATTGCCACCTAGGTGCGTAGGCACACCAGCGCCTGATTGCCCTCCCTAAACAGGAGACTCAGAACCTCAGCAGCGACCCAGTGCAGCCTTTTGTTCCAGAAGAAGTCGGTGAGAATTCTCGGGATTTTTGTAACAAAGTCCGGTGGAGGAGTCAAAGTGACCAGCCGGTACCACAACATGGCGGCAATCAGCTGGTTTATGACCAGAACTCGACCCCGGTAAGACAGCACTCCGAGCAGTCCTGTCCAACGCCGCAGGCGAGTGGTGACTTTTGTCTTCAGCTCCTGCCACTTCGCTGGCCAGGATTCCTCAGCAGGGCAGAGGTGGACCCCCAGGTAGAGGAGGCTGGTCCTGCTCCAGGTGAAAGGCCTGATCTCCTCGGGTAGGGGATCCATCTGCCACTGACTGACCAGCAGTCCAGAACACTTGTCCCAGTTGATCCTGGCAGAGGACGCGGCAGAGTAGACCTCCTGGCACTCGCGCATCCTCCGCAGGTCAGCTGGGTCGGTGAATATGAGGAACAAGTCATCGGTGTAAGCCGAGAGGAGCACCCCAATGCCCAGCCTGCGCAGAACCAAACCCGACAACCTCCTCTGCAAGAGGCGCAGGAAAGGCTCCATGTAGATAGAATACAATTGGCCAGACAGGGGGCAGCCCTGACGCACTCCCCTCCCAAAGCAAAGGGGCGCAGTCAGGGATCTATTAACCTTAACTAGACACTCTGTGGCAGCGTAGAGAAGTCGGATCCGGGCGACAAACTGCGTCCCGAACCCGAATGCTCGCAGAGTCCCGAATAAACATTCGTGATCCACCCTGTCGAATGCCTTCTCCTGGTCAAGAGACAGGAAGGCGCTCGATGGACCGGCCCTGGGAATAGTGGATAATGTCCCGGACCAGATGGATGTTATCAAATATGATGCGGCCTGAATCCGTGTAGGTCTGGTCAGGGTGGATCATGTGGTCCAGCACGGTGCCAATGCGAGAAGCCATGGCCTTGGCAAAGGTCTTGTAATCCGTGCTGAGGAGAGAGACCATACAGCAGTTCTCAAGGAGATGGAGATCCCCCTTCTTAGACAGCAGGTCAATGACTGCCCTGTGCCATGAAAGGGGCATCTCCCTTGTCATGATAGTCTCCCCCAGGATCCCCGAGTAGTCGCTCCCCAGGATGTCTCAGAATGTCCTGAAGAACTCCACGGCCAGCCCATCCAGCCCCGGGGATTTGCCCCTGGAGAGGCTGTCAAGGGCATTGTTCAGCTCACCCAGGATTATAGGGAAGTCAAGCTTTCCAGCGCCCTCCGGGCTGACCTGCGGCAGGTCCTCCCACAAAACTCTGCGAGCATCCTCGCTGGATGGATCTGGAGAGAACAGGGCAGCGTAATAGTCTCGGGAAATGGCCCTGATGCCTTCTGGATCTGGGAGAAGGGATCCGTCTTCAGCCAGCAACATTGAAATTGAAATCTGCACCCCCACCCCCCCACAAAGCCAATGCATTCACCTGCGTCGATGGAGCCGAGATGAGAGGACACTTCCTCAAAGAATCTCGCTTGCTGCTGTGCGTCCAGGGGAGCATACACATTCACTGTGCCCCTTAGGCGCACAGTAAGGTGCAGCAACTGGCCTGGCACCAGCTCCCTGACTCCCAAGATCTCCGGCTGAAAATGTGGGACCAATGCTGGTGGCCTTGGAGGTGGGGCAGTACTTCTGCATATGCCCCAATTCCTTGAAGGCATGGCACTGCACGCTGTCCGCAGACCAGAAGACCTGAATTGGAGGCTAGGTGACTCATCTAGGCCCCTTCTCATCACCCCAGGGGCCATGTGATTTTGTCTCCCAGAATGGTATGGGTTTCCTGCAGGAAGCACACAGCATACTTCCCATCCCTGAGGACCAAGAAGTTTTGGAACCTGTGATGTGCCTCTCTGCTGTTGATGTTGAGGCTGGCTATGGTAGTCTTCATTGTCAGTAGTGTTTAACCCATCACCAGCACTTCAGAAAGTGCAAGAAGGAGGAGACTTTTTAAGTCTTCCTCGCCTTCAGAAGCCCAATGAGAAAAGTGCAGACCTTCCACTTGGTGTTCTGGTCTAGCCCAGGGGCGTTGATTGCCTTGTGGGCAGACCAGAACACAAGCGGAAATGAATGACACTGGTCCAAGGCCGACTGACCCTGTCTCAGCGTCTGCAATTACTTGCCAAAAAGTCCTGGTGCTCCCGTAAAGAGATGAGGGGAGAGTCAGCGGGGGGCACCAGGGGATCCACCGCCTCACCCTACACTGACTCTAAGTTGTCCCCGGTGCTCACCACCGAAACTCCGTCCTCCCACAGGTCGTTGCCTTCAGCTTCCAACGCCTCCTCCATATTGAGTATGGGGGCTGGTTCAGAGCTGCCAGTCGGCTCCACCTACACCTCGATCCCACACCCAGGATCAAGGCAGAGGGGTCCTCTCTGGTCTCCTCTGGGGAATTTGGGCCAAAAGGTGGGGGTGGCTCAGAGCCCCGCCCCACTCCCCTGCAAGTGAGTCCGGAAAAAGCTCCGGACTCAGGATGGAGGCGCCCGGTGCTAAATGAGCAGGGAGGCCTTCCTCAACATCACCACCCAATGATCCCGCATCACGGGAAGTACTGCAGTCCCTCGGCGGGTCGCAGGTGCCTCAGGGTTACAGGGTGGCTCTGGGCAGCATGCCGCCAGGACAGCTGCACTCTTACCACCCCATGAGGCGACCACCCCAGGGGACTATGTCAACTTGGTAATGTCATTCCAGGATCCCAAAGAGCAGGGCGAGGGATCACGGGGCAGGGAGGGTGAGAGTGCTTCTTCGTCAGGAGAGGGGTTGCCATGCTCGACCTCATACTTGACGGGGTCCCCTCCCTCCAAGGGGTGGTGGCTCTTCTGGGCAAGGTTCAGGGTCGAGGTTTGGACACCTCCATGTTGGAGGCCCTCCTCTCCTCGCTTTCCTCCCCATGGTGCCCTGCCCTCGGGGACCAGGGTGCTCTGACCCGGTGTAGCACCACCATCGGCTCGGGGTCACGTGCACCTCTGTCGCTGGACCCGGGTTCATGTGCGGAGACACTGACCGGCCTTGCACTCAATGCTGAGGCGCCTACGGACCCATGATCGCATGTAATATTGGCAATTGGGAATCGTCGATACTTACACTGAGCAGGTGGCAGAAGGGATCTTGGGTCGGGTTAGGGTCTAGAATCAGGGCTGGGGGGGCTGCCTCCGAATGCTCAGCCTTCCGACGTGCGTTCTTCTTGTGGGGATGCTCCTCCCCCACCTCACTGGTGGACGGGGTGACTTCCGCCGGCAGCGTCACTCCCCTTTGCGGGGGAGCAGATGGAGTGGTGATATTGGGAAGTTGCAGTGGTGCCAGCCATGGCCATCTGGGTGGTGCTAGTGGCCTTGGAGGTGGGACAGTACTTCCACATATGCCCCATCTCCTTGAAGGCATGGCACTGCACGCTGTCCACTGACCAGAAGATGCGGTAGGCAGCCCCCTCAAAGGTTATGTCAAACTGCTCCTCTGTGCACTCCTCCTGGGCCAGGCAAACCAAGATCTGGTGCCGGGAGGAGTAAACATGGCGGAGAGCTCCCCTGAGGCCAAACAATTTGCACCATCGATAGAGCTGACCTCTCCTAGTTGGTGAAGGTGGGGGAGGAGGAGCTCACCTGGAATGAAGGGTGGGACGTTAGATAGAATAAGCCTCTCTGTGGTGGCCCCAAGAGGATCCACCGCCAGATAGGTCCCGCTTACAGTGAGCACCATCCCAGGGGCAGGTGCACCACCCGCTCGGACCTCAGGAAGAACACCGCCTTCCCACACATGCGCGAGGCCGCAACAATAACCGAGGGGCCGACAACCATGGTTTAATAGTAATCTGGAGGTGAATGTAGCTCTTTACCCCTAATGCCCTATTAAGGAGGCGGAATGGTGATGGGGCCACGGGAGCAGCGGAGGCCATGGAAGCAGCCACTCCCACATTGATCCTCTTGGCAGGTCCCGCCACCAGTGATAGCGCTGCCTCTACGTCTGTTCCTGAGGGCCCTGCCACCAGCGAAGTTGATGTTGCCATGGGGGAGAGCCACACCCACCCCAAATCAGGTAAAGGTGAGAAATAACAAACAATCTGGAGTGGAGGGGAGCAGGAGTAGGGGAGAGCGAGAGGGGACAAAGAGAGGCAGATGCCTTGATGTCTCATGGGGGTGGTGGGAGGTATGCATTGATCTTCCTCTCTAGGAGGCTGAGACTTCCCCTGGGCATCTGGCACCACCCAGGCACAGTTCAAGCTTAGATGTTGTTGCTCTTGCACGCAGCTGGCTCTGGATAGCACCAGCTAACCCAGGCAAGGGATGGTAAAGAGGGGTGCAGATCATGTTTCCAGTTCAAGGAACAGTCAGTTTCAGCCCTCCCTTTTTGGTCAAAATAATGTAACAGATATTCCTTTTCTCCCCCTGCAGCCAACAAAACAGAATCACAGTGCAGAAGGGGCCCTTAGACCCATCGAGTCTGCACCGACACGTGAGAAATACCTGACCTATCTACCTAATCCCATTTACCAGCACTTGGCCCATAGCCTTCAATGTTATGATGTGCCAAGTACTCATCCAAGTACTTTTTAAAGGATGTGAGGCAACCTGCCTCCACCATCCTCCCAGGCAGCGCATTCCAGACCGTCACCACCCTCTGGGTAAAAAAGGTTTTCCTCACATCCCCTCTAAACCTTCTACCCCTTACCTTGAACTTATGCCCCCTTGTGACTGACCCTTCAACTAAGGGGAACAGTGCTCCCTAACAACCCAGTCCATGCCCCTCATCATCTTGTACACCTCGATCAGGTCGCCCCTCAGTCTTCTCTGCTCCAAAGAAAACCACCCAAGTCTATCCAACCTCTCTTCATAAGTTAAATGTTTCATCCCAGGCAACATCCTACTGAAACTCCTCTGCACCCCCTCCAGTGCAATCACATCCTTCCTATAATGTGGCGACCAGAACTGCACACAGTACTCCAGCTGCGGCCTCATCAAGGTTCTATACAACTCCAACATGACCTCCCTACTTTTGTAATCTATGCCTCCATTGATAAAGGCAAGTGTCCCATATGCCTTTTTCACCACTCCACAAACATGCCCCTCTACCTTCAGAGATCTATGGACACACACGCCAAGGTTCCTTTGTTCCTCAGAACTTCCTAGTGCCATGCCGTTCATTGAATACTTTCTTGTCAAATTACTCCTTCCAAAGTGTATCACCTCACACTTTTCAGGGTTAAATTCCATCTGCCACTTATCTGCCCATTTGACCATCCCGTCTATATCTTCCTGTAGCCCAATACACTCAACCTAACTGTTAATCACCCGGCCAATCTTTGTGTCATCCGCAAATTTACTAATCCTACCCCCCACATAGTCATCTATGTCATTTATATCAATGACAAATAATAGGGGACCGAGCCCAGATCCCTGTGGTACGCCACTGGACACTGGCTTACAGTCACTGAAGCATCCTTCCGTCATCACCCTCTGTCTCCTACAACTAAGCCAATTTTGAATCCACCTTATTAAATTACCCTGTATCCCATGCGCCTTTGCCTTCTTTATAAGTCTCCCATGTGGGACCTTGTCAAAGGCTTTGCTGAAATCCATATAAACTACATCAACTGCACTACCCTCATCTACACAGCTGGTCGCCTCCTCAAAAAATTCAATCAAATTTGTTAGGCATGACCTCCCTCTGACAAAGCCATGCTGACTATCCCTGATCAAACCTTGCCTCTCCAAGTGGAGATAGATACTCTCCTTCAGAAATTTCTCCAATAGTTTCCCTACCACTGACGTGAGACTCACTGGCCTGTAGTTCCCTGGCTTATCTCTACAACCCTTCTTAAATAGCGGAACCACATTAGCTGTTCTCCAGTCCTCTAGCAACTCCCCTCCCCCCCACCGTGACCACAGAGGAATTAAAAATTTGGGTCAGAGCCCCTGTGATCTCCTCCCTTGCCTCCCTCAGCAGTCTGGGACATAAATCATCCGGACCTGGAGATTTGTCCACTTTTAAGCCTGCCAACACCTCCAATACCTTGTCACTCCCTATATCAATTTGCTTAAGAACCTCGCAGTCTCTCTCCCCGAGTTCGTTACCTTCATCCTCATTCTCTTGGGTGAAGATGGACGTGAAGTATTCATTCAACACTCTAGCGATGTCCTCTGGCTCCACCCATAGATTGTCCCCTTGGTCCCTTATGGGCCCTACTCTTTCCCTGGTTATCCTCTTCCCATTGATATTCTTATAGAATATCTTGGGATTTTCCCTACTTTTACCAGCCAGAGCTTTCTCATATCCCCTCTTTGCTCTCCTAATTGCATTCTTAAGCTCCACCCTGCACCTTCTGTACTCCACTAATGCCTCTGCTGATTTGCTTCCCTTGTACCTGCTAAAAGCCTCTCTTTTCCTTCTCATTGTAACCTGAATATTTCTGGTCATCCATGGTTCTCTGGGCTTGTTTCTCCTTCCTATCACCCTAGAGGGAACATGTTGAGCCTATACCCTCCCCATTTCCTTTCTGAACCCCCCCCCACAACACTGTTCCTCTGTAGATTCCCCCACAAGTAGCTGTTCTCAGTCTACCTTGGCCAGATCCTGCCTTATTTTATTAAAATCCACTCTCCCCCAATCTAAAACATTTTTTTGCAACTTGTCGATTTCTTTGTCCATAACAAACATAAACTGTACCATGTTGTGGATTGCTATCATTAAAATGCTCCCCCACCACCACCACCTGTCTGGCTTTATTCCCCAGAATTAGGTCCAGCAATGCACCGTGCCTTGTTGGACCCTCTACATATTGACCTAAAAAGTTCTCCTGCACACATTTCAAGAAATCCGCTCCATCCAAGCCCTTAACACTATGTCTATCCCAATTAATGTTGGGAAAGTTGAAATCACCGAATATAATTATCCTATTGTTATTGTTTAAACAGTTTAAGAGTCTTAACTTCTTTCCCTCCCCCAGGCATCCACCTCCTGCACAGTATCAGTCCTCCCCCTTCTGGCTGGAGTGGGGTCCCCACCCCGCACCCCTCTCTGAACCCCTGCTCCCAGGCTCCTAAGGCCTTGCTAGGCCCTGCCCAGCAGCAGCAGGATATACTAGTCTGCAAAGTCCACCCCTTTCTTGTTTCTTCCTTCCCAACCTCCTGGTTAGCAGCAGTCCTCCTCCTCTTTCAATGAATAAAGGGGAAACTACCACAGCAGTAATATTAGTAGCAGCAATCCAGCAGCAAGAGCAGGAGCAACCACAGCAGACAGCAACACCCACTGTCAACTGCAGCTCAGGCAGCAACAAGCACGCCTGTGCCCAATCAGGAAGGTGTAACTCTTTTGAGTCCAACCAACTAAACTAAATGAACAGAATCAGGGATAAGGTAAAAGGCAGCTCCTTAAAGGGAAATTGCAAAAACAAAGACAAAATTTAAAGGAAACTTATCAAAATTAAATCCAAATGTGATCAAAGGGATCCAACTTCTCCAACAACTTGATCCTGGATTTCTGCCTCTTTGTCGAACTTCTCATGTACTCCTGACAGAAGATGCAGATGTGGGCTTTGCCCACGTCCCATCGGAGCCTTGCTTCCTTCTCTAGGCAGCCCAGAAATGATGGAACAAGTCCAGGAACCACTCATCCTCCAGCAGCATATTGTTAAAGTGCCAGTAGCTCTTTTGTTACAAAACAAATAAACTATATTAACAAATCAGGGAAAAAGTAAAAGGGAATCTGCAAAAACAAAAAATAAAATACAGAAGGAAACTTACCAACATTAAATCAAAATATGATTAAGGGGTTCAATAAAGCACCCCAGTCCCCAAGTTGCCCACTGAGCATGGAAGGCCTCGACGGTGCCAGCAGACACCGCATGCTCCCTCCCCAGGGACATCTGGCATCGAACATAGCCGCGGAAGAGGGGCAAACAGTTGGACCAGCCGACCCTCTCGATTGCCCGCTTCCTGGACCTGTTAATGGCCAACTTGGCCAGGCCCAGGAGCAGGTTCACGAGGAGGTCCTCCTCCCTCCCCACCTCCCCCACCTGGTGCCTATAGATCAGGAGCGTGGGACTGAAGTGCAAGCAAAACAAAAGATTGCACCGTCTAGGCACGGGTGTTAATCATTTGTACATACTGTTCACTATTGTCAATAAACTCCCAAGAATGTCTCCCTGCCTGTGGCTCCTTGCTCTGATGAGCAGTGTTCGTGTCACTCAGATGTGAAACTTTTCTGCACAAGATGAAGGCAGGTGTCTCAGTCCAGGGCCTCTTCTCTGTGCTCTGTGCAGCCTTCAGACCAAAGTGATTGTCTGGCCTCACACTCCCTGGACATGTTAGTGATGCCTGCTCCTCAAAGCTACTTGCATTGCTGCCAGAATGTCGTGGACAGAGTTCTGTCTTTCTCTCTCTGTGTGCTCTCAGCATCTTTAAGGTGGGGCTGGCCCCCATCTCTTCAGCATCTGTGACCAGTGACGCTGTGTTCCTCAAGGGGTCTGGTGCTGAAGGTGGACAAAGGATCAGATGCTTTTAAAGTTTCATTGCTGTGTCTCCGCAATATGACGCTGAACACAGAGCGCAAGCCAGCTGCCCCTGACCAGGCAGGAGTCAAGCATTCTCAGAGGCTATGTGAAGATCTATGGTGTGTCCTCACTGCATGTCGTCATCATCCTCCTGCAATCAAGCAACTATTAGGGCGTCCGCTGTATCTCCATGACAGGAGCACCATCACAGAGGGTATGTGTGCTGCCATAAGCCAGATTGGAGTCAAATATTCTCAGATGCAATGTGAGGATCCATGGTGTCTCCTCACTGCATGTTGTCATCATCCTCCACAAATCTAGCAGCTATGAGGGCCTCCCAAGCGCGTCTGCCTCATTTGGCCAGTGTAAGGGCATCATCGCCCCCATTGTTGCCTTCAAGGAGCTCCTCGCCCTCATCACCGTCAATGCCCTCCTCAGCATAGGAGACGTCCAGCTCCAGTGTCTCCTCCTCAGCCAGCTCCTCTCCCGGTCGCAGTACCAGGCTATAAAGGGTGCAGCAGGTGATGATGACATCTGATACCCTCTGTGGACTGTATACCAGGGCTCCACCAGACTGATCCAGGCATTGGAACCTCATTTTCAGCATCTGGATGGTTTGTTCCACCAAAGTGTGAGTTGCAGCATAAACCTCATTATACCTTCAGTCTGCTGCAGTCTGAGGCCACTGCACGGGCGTCATCAGCCTCATCCTCTGTGGGCAGCCCTTGTCCCTGAGGAGCCAATCCTGCAGCCTCTGTGGACCCTGGAAGACTCCAGGGATCTGTGACCGACTGAGAATGTAGGAGTCGTGAAGACTCCGTGGAAACCGTGCGCAGACCTGCAGGCTGTACTTGTGGTAACTCTTTCGAGTTAAAACCAATTAAACTAAATTAACAAAATTTGGATAAATCAGGCACAGCCCCTAATTCAGGTCAGCTGTAAAACCAAGAACAAAGTTTAAAGGAAACTTACAAACTTTAAACCAAAATGTGATTAAGGGGTCAATAAAGCACCCCAGTCCCTGCGGTGCCCACCGAGCACGGAAGGCCTCGAGCGTGTCAGCAGACACCACGTGCTCCCTCTCCAAAGACATCCGTCAGCGAACGTAGCCGCGGAAGAGGGATAAACAATCGGGTGGGACTCCCCCGTCGATCACTTGCAGCCTGGACCTGTTAATGGCCAACTTGGCCAGGCCCAAGAGCAGGTTCACGAGGAGGTCCTCCTCCTTCCCGACTCCCTTCCGCACCGGGTGTCCATAGATCAGGAGCGTGGGGCTGAAGTGCAAACAAAACATTAATAAAAGGTTTTTCAAATAACTAAAAAGGGAGTGCAGCCTACCACACCCTATATAAGCATGGTCCACGGACTCCACAAGACCACAAAAAGGGCAGGTGTCCTGGGAGGCCGTGAACCTATGCATCCTACGGTTATAAGGGACTGCTGCATGCAACACCCTCCAACCCAGGTCCCCGATAGAAAGGGGGGGACACCTCCGTAGAGGGCCTACCACCGGGGGCCTCCGCCACCGGACGGCAACAAGGCACGCCAGGGCGTGTCCGGGCGGCGGACAAGGGCGAGAAAATGGAAGGTGTGCAGCAGCAGTCCGTACAAAAAGCTCCTCTGCGCCGTGCCAAAAGGTCCCCGAGGCGGCTCATATTGCGGGGCACCAGCACCCGAGGGAGGGTTCGGGGCTTGGGGCCAATGTGGAATTCTGTCTGAACAGGGGAACGTTCAGACGGAAGACCACCGTGTACCTGGGCCACCTCAAGACCTAAAATTACTTCGGGTCCGAGCACGACCGTCCTTAGGTCTTGGATGGCATCGGCTGCGATGCGCCAACTCCTGCGGGAGCATCCAGCCCAGTCCTCCGCCACCCAGCACGTCCTCGATCCTGGTCACCCCTGCAGCCACAGCCCTCCTCTCCGCCAACCACTGAAAAGGACGGAGGGGTGGATTCCTGAGCAGCGGCTCTCTGACGATAGCCGCTACTCCTGACGGGGGAGAGCTGCGTCGCGAGGCAACCATATTCCAGACTTTGATCAGGTCCTGGTAAAAGACGGGCAACGCCTGCAAGGAGCCACCGAGGCCCCTCTGCTCTATAAACAGGAGCTGCACGTCATAATTCAGGCCGTGCACCTGACGGAAGAAATATGTCGTCAGGGCACACCATCTAGGAGGAGGCTCGACGTAATGGTATTGCTTCAGGGTCTGAAGGCGGAAAGTCGCCACCTGGGTGCGTAGGCACACTAACGCCTGACCACCCTCCCTAAGCGGGAGACTCAGAACCTCAGCAGCGACCCAGTGCAATCTTTTGTCCCAGAAGAAGTCGACTAACAATTTCTGGATTTTTGTGACAAAGTCCGGGGGAGGGGTCAAAGTGACCAGACGATACCACAACATGGCGGCGATCAGCTGGTTTATGACCAGAACTCGACCTCGGTAAGATAGCACTCGGAGCAGTCCTGTCCAGTGCCACAGGCGAGTGGTGACTTTCGTCTCCAGTTCCTGCCAGTTTGCCGGCCAGGATTCCTCAGCGGGGCAGAGATGGACCCCCAGGTAGAGGAGGCTGGTCCTGCTCCAGGTGAAAGGCCTGAGCTCCTCGGGTAGGGGATCCATCTGCCACTGACCGACCAGGAGTCCAGAACATTTATCCCAGTTGATCCTGGCAGAAGAAGCGGCAGAGTAGACCTCCTGGCACTCGCGTATCCTCCGCAGGTCAGCCGGGTCACTAAACATAAGGAGCACGTCATCGGCGTAAGCCGAAAGGACCACCCTGATACCCGGCCCACGCAGAACCAAACCCGACGACCTCCTCCGCAAGAGGCTCAGGAAAGGCTCCACGCAAATAGAATACAATTGGCCTGACAGGGGGCAGCCCTGACGTACCCCTCTCCCAAAGCGAAGGGGCGCCGTCAGGGACCCGTTAACCTTCACTAGACACTCCGCGGCGGTGTACAGAAGTCGGATCCGGGTGACAAAATGCGTCCCGAACCCGAATGCTCGCAGAGTTCCGAGTAAGTATCCGTGATCCACCCTGTCGAACGCCTTCTCCTGATCAAGAGACAGGAAGGCGCTCGACAGACCAGCCCTCTGGGCATGGTGGATGATGTCTCGGACCAGATAGATGTTATCGTAAAGGGTACGGTCCAGGACGGTGTAGGACTGGTCAGGGTGGATCATGTGGTCCAGCACGGTGCCGAGCCGAGAAGACATGGCTCGGGCGAAGATTTTGTAGTCCGTGCTGAGGAGGGAGACCGGGCGCCAGTTTTTCAGAAGGCGGAGATCCCCCTTCTTCGGCAGCAGGGCAATCATGGCCCTGCGCCACGAAAGGGGCATCTCCCCTGTAGCAATGCTCTCCCCCAGGACCCCCGCGAAGTCGCGCGCCAAGACGTCCCAGAACGCCCTGAAGAACTCCACGGTCAGCCCGTCTAGTCCCGGGGATTTGCCCCTGGAGACACCGTCGAGTGCGCCGGTCAGCTCCCCCAGACTTATAGGGGAGTCCAGCTTTCCGGCGCACTCTGGGCCGACCTGCGGCAGGTCCTCCCACAAAACTCTGCAAGCGTCCTCGCTGGACGGATCTGGAGAGAACAGGGCAGTGTAGTAATCTCGGGCGATGGCCCTGATACCCTCCGGGTCTGAGACAAGGGATCGTAAAGAGCGTAAAGAGCTGCTGACGGACCACGTGCCTTTTTTCCGGCGAGTAGAAGAAGGGGGAGCCGCGGTCCATCTCCTTGAGGAACCGGATCCGCGACCTCACGAACGCGCCCCGAGACCCCACCAGTTGCAGGTCCCGTAGCGCGCCCTTCTTCTCATCGTACACCGACCGCAGGGCCGGTTCCGTGTCGGGCTGACGGAGATGTTGTCTCCAGGTCGAGAACCTTCTTCTCCAACTCCTCGACCCTGGATTTGCGTCTCTTTTTCGACCCCTTCGCGTACTCTTGACAGAAAACTCGGACGTGAGTCTTGCCCACGTCCCACCATAGCCTCAAGGAGGGGAAGCCTCCCCGCTTCCTTCTCCAGCCGGCCCAGAAACGACAGAACGAGTCCAGGAACCGCTCGTCCTTCAACAACAGGTTATTAAAATGCCAGTACGTGGACCCCGTCCGAGCGCAGAACGAAGTAAGCTCCGCCCACACCAGACGGTGGTCCGTGCATGGAACCTGCTATATAGAAGCAGCCGGAACGCAGGACACGTACGCCTTCGAAACGTAAAGACGGTCGAGTCTGGACGCTCCGACTCAAGGTGACACAAAGGTGAACACGCTGGAGTCAGGATGGAGATTTCGCCAGACGTCCACCAAGTCGAAGGACCTGACCAGGTCCCGCAACTTACTCACACCTAGCGTACGGTGCTTGGTACCGTGACGGTCCCAGGCTTCGAGGGTGCAGTTAAAATCCCCCCCCGAGGACGATGCACTCGCCAGCGTCGATGGAGTCGAGATGAGTGGACACTTCTTCAAAGAAGCTGGTTTGCTGCTACGTGCCCAGGGGAGCATACAGACTCACAAAGTGAAGCACCGCCCCCCCCCCCAGACGCACAGTCAGGTGCAGCAACCGGCCTGGCACCGGCTCCTTGACCCCCAAGATCTCCAGCTGAAAATGCGGGGCCAACAAGATAGCCGCCCCGCCGGAATTGGAGGCTAGGTGACTCATGTAGACCCCCCCTCGCCATTCCAGGAGCCACGTGGCTTCGTCTCCCGGAGCGGTATGGATTTCTTGCAGGAAGCACGACGCATACTTCCCGTCCCTGAGGGCCGAGAAGTTCTGGAACCTGCGCTGTGCGCCCCTGCTGCCGCGGATGTTGAGGCTGGCTATAGTCGTCTTCATTGTCAAAGGTACATCAAACATTCACCTTAAATTAAAAGATGGAGAGGACTTTTAATCCTTCCTCTCCTTCAGGAGCCCAGCGGGAAACGTTTGGACCCTCCGCCGCGCGTTCCTATCCAACTCTAGAGCCTTGAGAGCCTCGCGAGTGGACCAGGACACCAGCAGATACGAGTGCCACCGGTCCAAGGCCAACTGAACCCTGTCTCAGCGACCGCGATGACTCGCTAGAAAATCCCGGAGTTCCCGTGGGGAGTTGAGGGGAGAGTTAGTGGAGGGCACCAGGGGATCCACCGCCTCACTTGAGAGCGACTCCGCGTAATCCCCAACGCTCACCACCGACACCTCGTCCTCCTCCGGGTCGTCGCCTCCAGCTTCTGACCCCTCCCCCGCATTGAGTATGGGGGCTGGCTCGGAGCTGCCAGTTGGCTCCACCTGTACCTCGATCCCACCCCCAGGATCAAGGCCAGAGGGGTCCTCTCTGGTCTCCTGTAACGTTTTCGGGTCAGTGCACTTGTGGTAGTGGCACACCAGCTGCACATTCAGTGAATGGGAGCCCTTGTGGTTGACACAGTTGACCCTTTGTTGCGAAGGAGATTGAGCACCACATGAGTGCAGTCAATCGCATCCTGTGCCTGTGTTAAACTGGAGATCTGGTCAAATCCAATTGCCCTTGCATCCTGGCTCTCTTAGTTCCGGGCGAAATGGCATCTGTGACCTCATGGATGTGATTATGGGCAGAGGCTTGTGATATCCCACAGAGGTCACCCACAGAGCCCTGGAAGGAACCACTGCTGTAAAAATTGAGTGCTACGGTCACTTTTATGGCCACTAGCAGTGGATGCCATCCATGTCCCTGTGGTGCAAAATCCTGCAGTAGCTGGCAGATGTGACTGACCAGTACCCTAGACATGCACAGTCTTCGGTGACACTGGCTTGCGGTCATCTGCAGGAATGAGAGGTGGCATCTATAGACCCTAGGTCTAGCTAGGCGCTGACTAACGATAGCTTGCAGCATATGTGGGAGACCCTTCTTCCTTCCTCTGCATAGCCAGGCGCCTCAGTTGTTCTCTTCTCAATCGTCTCCGCTCTCTGTAAGTCACAAGGCAATACAGCTAGGTCATCAGGCTCCATGCTCTTAATTTACTTCTCATGCAGGATGAAAGAGAGAGACACATGGGTTAGCTTGGGTATACTAAAAACCTCTCTTGCTTAAGTCTGAAGGCTCCTTTACCCATCCCGGAGAGAGCTGGCCACCACTTGGATGGCCCGAGTGCGCTGCATGGCTGCCTGAAACCTCACCCGCCTCCGCTCCACTCCATCTGACTGATTGGCAGCAGCTTTGCCCATTGGACTGCAGGCTGTGCTCTCAGCTCAGACGCAGGCATTCTCCTAACCTGCACTGCAGGGCTGCATTGTTAGCTTGAACCATGGGGGAGACTGGTCCAAACCATTGCAAGGGGCTGTGAGCGCCTCCACCAGTGACTGCTCCACAGTCAGCTTTAGCAATGAGATTTTACAATGTGCTCAGTCATCAAACTGTTCTGCAGTCCACTAAAATGCTCATTAGTTTACAGTCTGTGCCCGAGGGGTGAAAAGCTCTGGAGCATTGCGTGAGTGGGCAGATAAACTAGAGGTCCGACTCTGCATGTCCATGTAGCTGCAATTGAACAGTCTCAGCTACAGAGGAATTGTCAGTTTATACAAAGTTTCCCTAATGCATGGTCACTTCCCTCCCCCCGCACCCCGCACGTGCTTCCCTCCCCCGCACCCCACACGTGCTTGTGCACTACCTTCAACCGCAGGGCAGCCCTTGCCCCCATGCTGAATTCACCCCAACCGCAGGGCAGCCCTTGGCCCCACCCTGAATTCACCCCAACCACAGGGCAGCCCTTGGCCCCACCCTGAATTCACCCCAACCACAGGGCAGCCCTTGGCCCCACCCTGAATTCACCCCAACCGCAGGGCAGCCCTTGCCCCCACCCTGAATTCACACAAACCACAGGGCAGCCCTTGGCCCCACCCTGAATTCATCCCAACCGAAGGGCAACTTTTGGCCCCACCCTGAATTCACCCCAACCGCAGGGCAGCCCTTGGCCCCACCCTGAATTCACCCCAACCACAGGGCAGCTCTTGGCCCCACCCTGAATTCACCCCAATCGCAGGGCAGCTCTTGGCCCCACACCTACAATGCCCCTCAACCTTGAAGTCCTTGGGAAACGAAAAATATATACAGAAAAAAAATATATAAAAAATTATAAATGATTGGAAAAAGGGGGATCGGAAAGGGGGTGGAGATGGAGGAGAGAGTTCATGATCTAAAGTTGCTGAACTCAATATTAAGTTTGGAAGGCTGTAAAGTGCCTAGTTGGAAGATGAGGTGCTGTTCCTCCAGTTTGCGTTGAGCTTCACTGGAACATTGCAGCAGGCCAAGGACAGACATGTGGGCATGAGAGCAGGGTGGAGTGTTGAAATGGCAAGCGACAGGGAGGTCTGGGTCATGCTTGCGGACAGACCGAAGGTGTTCCACAAAGCCGTCACCCAGTCTGCGTTTGGTCTCTCCAATATAGAGGAGACCACATTGGGAGCAGCGAATTCAGTAGACTAAATTGAGGGAAGTGCAAGTGAAGTGCTGCTTCACTTGAAAGGAGTGTTTGGGCCCTTGGACGGTGAGGAGGGGGGGAAGTAAAAGGGCAGGTGTTGCACCTTCTGCGGTTGCATGGGAGGATGCCGTGGGAAGGGGTTGAGGTATAGGGGGTGATGGAGGAGTGGACAAAAGTGTCCCAGAGAGAAGGATCCCTGTGGAATACTGCCAGAAGGGGTAAAGGGAAGATGTGTTTGGTGGTGGCATCATGCTGGAGTTGGCGGAAATGGCGGAGGATGATCCTTTGAATGCGGAGGCTGGTGGGATGATAAGTGAGGACAAGGGGGACCCTATCATGGTTCTGGGAGGGAGAGGAAGATGTGAGGGTGGATGCAGGTGAGATGGGCCAGACACGGTTGAGGGCCCTGTCAACCACTGTGGGTGGAAAACCTCGGTTACGGAAGAAGGAAGACATGTCAGAGGAACTATTTTGGAAAGTGGCATCATCAGAACAGATGCAACGAAGGTGAAGGAACTGAGAGAATGGGATGGAGCCCTTACAGGAAGCGGGGTGTGAAGAGCTGTAGTCAAGGTAGCTGTGGGAATTGGTAGGCTTGTAATGAATATTGGTGGACAGTCTATCACCAGAAATTGAGACAGAGAGGTCAAGGAAGGGAAGGGAACTGTCAGAGATGGATCATGTGAAAATGATGAAGGGGTGGAGATTGGAAGCAAAATTAATAGATTTTTCCAGGTCCAGACGAGAGCATGAAGCAGCACCGAAGCAGTCATCGATGTACCGGAGAAAGAGTTGTGGGAGGGGGCCTGAATAGGACTGGAACAAGGAATGTTCCACATATCCCATAAAGCGACAGGCATAACTGGAGCCCGTGCGGGTACCCATAGCCGCATCTTTTATCTGGAAGAAGTGAGACAAGTTTAAGGAGAAATTGTTCAGTGAGAGAACAAATTCAGTCAGACAGATGGTGGATGGGGATTGTTCGGGCCTCTGTTCAAGAAAGAAGCAGAGAGCCCTCAGACCATCCCGGTGGGGGATGGAGGTGTAGAAGGATTGGATGTCCATGGTGAGGAGGAGGCGGTTGGGGCCAGGGAACTGGAACTTGTTGATATGTTGTAGGGCGTGAGAGAAATCATGGATGTAGGTGGGAAGAGACTGGGCAAGGGGAGAGAGGAGGGAGTCAAGATAATGAGAAATGAGTTCTGTGGGGCAGGAACAGGCTGACACAATCGGTCTGCCGGGACAGACCAGTTTATGGATTTTGGGTAGGAGGTAGAAGCGGGCCGTTGGAGTTTGGGAGACTATGAGGTTGGAAGCTGTGAAGGGAAGATCTCCAGAGGAGATGAGGTCAGTGACAGTCTTAGAAACAATGGCTTGATGTTCAGTGGTGGGGTCATGGCCCAGGGAGCTATCTTTGGTGGCCAGGGCTAGACAAGGACATAGAGGGAGCAGTGAAACAGTGTAGAGCATGTCAAGTAGTAGAAGAGGAGCCATCATTGGTACCTTTGCAACCATGGAAATGGCCAGTTGGAGTATGGAAAGGGCTGCACATAGATTTCGATGAATTTGAAGGGCAACAGCTATTCATTGTAATCAATAGCTATTTGAAGTGGGTTGAGGGATTTCCAAAGAATTAAACAATAATTAGCAAAACTAGATATTTTGCATAGTTTGTTTGCTGCTTATGGGTTCCCAGAAGAAATTATGGCTGGGATTTTCTGCCCCATTCACAGCAGGCATCTTGGCAGGCGGGAGAGGAAAATATGGCGAGAGGGCCATAAATCGTTTTTGCATCATTGTGAAATCAGTTTGCAATCATCCGCTCCACCCATCAATGGCAGGCTGCATTTCCTGCTGTGGCACGTTGGGAACATCACTTTAATACATTTGCATTTCATTATAAGCCCCGTTCGCTGGAACCATCCCCCCATGTTGGATCATCAGGCCACTTTGGTGTTCAATTAGAACGACATCTTTCACAACAGGATATAAGCGATGTGCATCTGGCAACCTTCATTTCGCTCATCACTTCGAGGTTAGTTCACCTACCTTGCATCACGCTGCGCTCACAGGAATCAGTGCTAGGCTGCACAGGCAACACCACATCACTTTCATGGGGGAGTTACAGGCAAGTCTCTACCTACCAGACCAGCAGTAAGGCAGGGGTTGCTTTTAATGGGCTGCAGGGTTAGGGCTGCATTGGGGAAGGGGGGCAAGTGGCTTTAGACAGGAGAAGGGGCTGAAGGGCTGGGGGTTATGAGTGGGGAAGGTTGCACTCAGACACTTGGCTGGGGGGAAGGTGTGAGGTGTGGTATATGTTGAACAGTGTAAGTGGCTCAAGATGGGGATGGGTGAGGTCCACACAGGCAATAGGCACATCCACTTCAAAATGTTCAGGGACTAACAAATAGACATGCAGCAGAAGCACGATGGGATCAAGGAGTGCAGGGGGTGGACAGGGATGTCTGTGAAGGAGGGAAGCCTGAACATGAAGCTCCTCCAGGCTGATGGGAGGGGTTTCCATCCATACACAAGGAGAGTCCAAGCTGGCAATGAGAGTTCTGAACCACCATCTTCCAACCTGCAGCGATGGCACAGTGCAAAATTAAAATGAGGAAAAGCTCTGCTGCTGAGGGCTCTGCGGGTAGATTGGAGGGCAGCAGCATGCATGGTGGGCAGGGGGGGTGGTGGGGGAGCTGATTACATTGGCATGCAAATGAACTGTGCGTTCCCAAATGAGGAGAGAGGCACGGCTGAGACATGTTATGAACCTTTCAATGAAAGTGCAGGGAATCAGGAAAGTGAAGCAATGATGCTCATTCATGCGAGACTAATTCTGCAAAATGACACTAATCAATCTCCTTGTTTTAACTCCTTGTTCCCAGAATGGAAGTTCCCCAGAGTAATCGTGAACTCCAGAGCAACTGGATGAATGGACAAGCTCCAGGAGCCTATTAGAAAGTTGGCGCTGGACAGTGCACTGAAGAGAAGCTTCAGGCCCCCTCAGATAATCTCATTTCCTAAATGAACACTTACCCTCATGTTTATTCCCAAGAGGTTAGTATTAGAGTACAAAGAATGGGGCTCCCAGTGTCTGGGCTGAAAACAGAACTTCCAAGTGCCTGGCCAAAACAATGTCATAGTAGACCGTCATATTGTGGGCAGGGGGGAGGGGGTGGAGATCTTGATACACATTCCGCAGGGGCCATCATTTCAGGGGCAAGTACTCATTACACGGAAATCAGCTCTTGAACTTGCATTCACTGAGTCATTGATAGAAAGAGACTAATGCTGACACGTGTCTGTTTCTTATTGATACTGCAGGGGGGAGACCATCAGGAAGATGGAGGCTGGATTTATCACTGCCTGCATTATTGCTCACAGGCAGGAGAGAAGGAGAAGATTGCGATTGAGGCACCTGAATCGCAAAAGGGAGGAGCAAGGCCCTCAAGACCAAGGGCCAACAGGACCCCCTCTGGATGCAGGACATGAGGCTCAGAGAGACATTGGGCAGAACTTTATGTCCTGTGGGTGGGGGTGCGCCCAACCTGATCAGGCATAAAAGAACGTGATGATATCAGGTGAGTGTCTTGATGTCATCGTGTGCTCGCACGATATTTCAGTTGGGGGGCGAACGCAAGAGTCGGCAGCATGCCCATCGTCAATGAAAAGACCTATTAAAGCCATTAAAGTATTAATTAAGGGAGGTTTTTCCCTGCCCATCCAACCTTACGGTTGGTGGGCAAACAAATTGTCCAGGCGGCCTTTGCATTTTTGAGGAAATCTCATCCATGGGCGGTATGCGGTTTCTGACATTACTTAAAAAAAATGTTTTGACATAATTTTCAGTTCATGTGATTAAGCCCTATGTAGGACATTTTTTTCAGAATTTCCAGCTCTTTATTTTTGATTTTCAAATTCTTTTTCAGGTTTCTGCCTTCAGGGAGCTTTCATTGAGTGTCCCCCCACCATGCTTGCACAGACTTTAGCGCTCACCCTCCTCCCGCCCCCACCCTGGCAGCGCTGAGCCTTTCAATGTGCGTTTCACACTAGCTAGCCAATTAATGAGGACCAACCGCAGATGGTGGACCATTTCCCAAGCCCACCCGCCCGCCACGCCTGCCTGACGACCCAAAAACCCTGCCCATCGTGTGTAGGTGGCTTGCAAGACCCAGGGTCTACAGAACTCGCATGTCTTGCCTGCAGATGAGCGAGAACCAGTGTTGCGTGCAGCTCCGCTCCGCATGTCCAGGGATCTGGTGACTCACATTTACCACAATCGTCAGGAATTGGTGCCACGAGGACTGGGCGGGCATCCGTTGCCAGTGGATCTGAAAGTAACTGCTGCTCTGAACTTCTGCTCCAGTGGCTCCTTCCAGGGCTCCAATGGGGGCCTCTGTGGGATCTCTTAAATGTCCACGGACAAATGCATTCATGAGGCCACAGATGCCCTTTTTTCCAAGGCCCACAATTATGTCAACTTCAACAGAGATCAAGCAAGCCAGGACATCGGAGCACTGGGCTTTGCTGAGATTGCCGGATTCCCACAGGTGCAGAGTGCCATAGACTGCACTCACATGGTTATAAAAGCTTCCTGGCAACAGGCAATCTGATACATAAGCCGGAAAGGCTACCACTCGCTCAATGTACAGCTGGTCTGCGACCATAAGAAACTGATCATGCAGGCCTGCACCAGATACCCAGGAATTGTCCACACTCATACATCTTGAGGAGAACGCAGATCCCAAACATCTTCGAAGGACCACACATGTCCCAGGGCTGGCTCCTCAGTGACAAAGGGTACTCGCAAAGGACGTGGCTGATGGCGCCCGTGTGGCTGTCATAGACTTCTGCAGAGGGAAGGTAAAATGAGGCTCATGGCACTAGCCGAGCATTAGTGGAGCAGACCATAGGGATCCTAAAGATGTGATTCCAATGCCTGGACAAATCTGGCAGGGCACTCCAGTACAGCACCACAGGGTCTCACAGATCACCGTGGCTTGCTGTGTGCTGCACAACCTGGCACTGCAAAAGGGAGAGGCTTGCCAGATGATGAGATGGAGGAGCTGCACATCTCCTCCAATGAGGAGGACAGCGACAGAATGAGGATGATGGATTCGAGGACGATGAAGCTGCAGGAGAAGAGGCCATAGCAGTGGACAGATGAGGCAGGAGTGCAGTGGGGCCCTGATAGTCACCAGATTCCACCAGGAGGATGACGAATTGTAGTGAGTACCCTCTTGGACAAGGGTCCACTATCATGGGCCACCATGAGCTCCAGTGTTGCAATTCCCCTCATTTCACCCATGCACTTCAATACGAGAGTGAATAGTTACACATCAGATTCACATTGTCCTGATCCTTTGAATAATGATGAAGCTTCGGGAGCATGTGTCCTTGCTGAGATGAGGTGCTAACTGGAAGAGGGAATCCTGGCATCAGATGTCAGAAGGTTCTGCCTCTTCTGCTTCACTTCAGCATCCCAGTTGTAACAGCACTATCCAAGAGCCAGGTCGGTCCTCAGTGGTCTCGTAGCCTGCTCAGGAAGATCCATCTGAAGCAACTGAACTATGCGATCTGCATAACATCGATGGTGAGTCAGCTAATTCACAGCTGGGACAAGGCAGCTGATGGTATTCCACTGCTCCGAGTCCCTTTTAGAGGTGACTCAGTCGTCTGTGGTGCATTCTTCCAAATCACACTGACATCTGGCACTCTCAGTTAGGGATCCTGAGCTGCATTTATCTTCAGCTTAATATGGATGCAGACCACCTGAGCATGACAATGTCAAATACTTTCCTGCCAGACATTAAAATGCCTCCTCTTTAAGAGGCCCATTGTGCCCTCAAGGCCAGGCCTGACCCTTGCCAAGTTCACAATGCACACACACCATGAAGTGCTCAAGGACAGGCATCATTGCTAATAAAGAGCATACCTCAGCTTCAGTACATCATTGCTCCTATCCCATTATTATCCCACACATCGTGTAAAGCAACCATGTGCACTTCCAGTGCCAGCTCAAAGCCTCTATTGCGTGCTAGAAACGACCAATGGAATTTGCATCAATGATCTCATCCCTGGAGTGAGACTGAGGTGCCCTGCACCCCTCTTGCATTGACACTGATGGATGCCACCAATGCCTACACCAAGACCTAGCTTTAGAGTCATCTCAGCGTCACGACCTTGAGAGCACATTGCACTGTCTGATTCACAGCAGGCGGCGGGCAGGGACTTCCCAGATTTCCGGCACTCAAAGGACTGCTGGAGGCCAGCAATCTGCTGAGATTGAGTCAGCTGATGATCCTCAGGATTCGGTCATGTAACAGTTGCTGGAGCTGCGCAAGCAAGCTCGGGAACGTCAGGAAGGGATATCAGATTCAAAGGCATGATGAAGGAGTTCGTCGGCCTTCAGGCTCCATGACAGGACCCTTATCACAGAGGATGTGTGTACTGCCATAAGCCAGACAGGAGTAAAAGGTTCACAGATGCAATGTGAGGATCTAAGGTATCTCCTCACTGTATGTCGTCATCATCCTCCATGAATCTAGCAGCTATGAGGGCCTCCCGAGCACGCATGCCTCATCTGGCTAGTGCAATTGTCTCATGACCAGCATCCTCGCCTTTGAAGACCTCATCACACTCATCCCCATCGAAGTCCTCCTCACCGGTGAGGACGTGCAGCTCCTCCATCTCCTCCTCGGCCAGTTCCTCTCATTGTTGCAAAGCCAGGTTGTAAAGGCTCAGTAGGAGATGATGATGTGTGACATCCTTTGTGGACTATATAGCAGGGCTCCACCAGACCAGTCCAGGCACCGGAACCTCATTTTCAACATTCCAGTGGTTTTCTCCACCAAATTGTGAGTTGCAGCATGAGCCTCATTGTACATACACTCTGCTGCAGTCTGAAGCCATCGCACGGGTGTCATCAGCCACATCCTTTGTGGATAGCCCTTGTCCCTGAGGAATGAACCCTGCAGCCTCTCTGGATGCTGGAACACGTCAGGGATTTGAGGCCTACTGAGAATGTAGGAGCCGTGGACACTTCCTGGGAATGGTGCACAGGCCTGCAAGATGCGTTTGTGGTGGTCGCACACCAGGTGAACATTCAACAAGTGGAACCATAGCGGTTGACATAGTTGACTGCTTGTTGCCACGGATTATCTAAGCGCCACGTGAGTGCAGTCGATGTCACCCTGCACCTGTGGAAAACTTGAGATCTGGGCAAATCCCAGTGCTTTTGCATCCTGGTTTTCCTGATCCTGGGCGGAATGCACAAAGTTGTGTGCCTTCGCGAAGATGGCATCTGTGACCTCACAGATGCATTTGTGGGTGGAGGTTTGTGATATCCCACAGAGGTCACCCGTGGAGCTCTGAAAGGAGTCATTGGCATAAAAATTCAGCATCGCAGTCACTTTCACAGCCAATGGCAGTGGATGCCCACCATGTCCCTGTGGTGCCAAATCCTGCAGTAGTTGGCAGATGTGACCGACTAGTTCCCTGGACATGCACAGTCTTCGGGCAACACTGGTTCTCGGTCATTTGCAGAAATGACAAGCACTGTCTATAGAGTCTGGGTCTAGCTAGGTGGCGGCTCGCTGTGGCTCTTCAGCAGTGTGTGCAGGAGCCCCAGTCATCCCTTCTTCCTGATGGTGCTGCTCCTCCCTCTGCCCAGCCAGGCGCCTCTGTCACTCTCTTCTCCATTGTCCCCACTCTCTGTAAGCCTTGAGGCATACAGCGAGGTGACCAGGCTCCATGCTGCTGATATGCCCCTGCTGCAAGGTGAAAGAGAGAGATGCATGAGTTAGCTTGGATGTACTAAGAACTTCTCTTGGTCAATCCTGAAAGCCCCTTAACACATCCCAGAGAGTGCTGGCCACCACTTGGAAGGCCAGAATTTAGTGTGCTGCATGGCTGTCCAAAACCCCACCCACCTCCGCCCCACTTCACCTGACTGATTGGCAGCAGCTTTTCCCACTGGACTGCATGCTGTGCTCTCAGCTCAGGCACAGGCATTCTCCTAACCCACACTGCAAGGCTTCATTGTTAGCTTCAACCATGGGGGAGACTGGTCCAAACCTGAATGATGGCATTGCAAGGGGCTGTGAGCACCTCTGGCAGTAACTGCTCCACAGCCAGCTTTAGCAAGGAGATTGTACAACATGCCCAGTCATCCAATTGTTCTGCAGTCCACTAAAATGCTCATAAGTTTGCAGTCTGTGCCTGAGGGGTGAAAAACTCTGGAGCATTTGGTGGCACTTTCTAGCTTCTTGGTTGCTTGAGTGGGCAGATAAGCTGGAGGCCCAACACCAAGCATGTCAATGTGGCTGTGCCTGAACTGTCTCAGCTGCAGAGGAATGGTCACTTTATACAAGGTTTCCCTAATGTGTGGTCACATCCCTCCCCACACCCACCTTGTGGTAGTCTGAGGTGTAATATACTTTTAAAAGAACGTGAGCAGATTGACCATATGACTGTGAGGCATAATAGCTGTGTAGCACAGGCTGCCATGTTAATGTTAGTCTCAAGTAAGGCCTGACTGGAAAAGCACACATCATGTGCGCTTTGTTGTTTGTGTAAATAAGTAGCATGCGCTTCATTTCATATTGGTCTCTGTGTCTGCAGTATATTGTAATCGATTCACTTGCTGACAGATAAGCGTGCAACCAGTTCACGAGCAAAGCGACCCCACAGTAAAATTGGCAATGAGGCAGAACATGGCCAATCGACGACACCAAGGAAAGCTGTGAAAACTCAACTGTAGTGAATCAGCCTTGCCCTGCAGGCTGATTGTAAGTACATTACAATCGTAAACCCTCATCATAGTCATCAAAGTTATCACCCTCCTGTATGCCACAATTTGGCTACATTGAACCGTTTGATCAGACCACCGATGACTGGTCACATTATATTGAATGCCTCACGTTTTTCTTTTTGGCCAATGACATATCGGGGGAGGAGAAGAGGTGGGCAAGCCTCTTATCGACATGTGGCGTAAAACACATGGCCTAATTCATAGTCTAACGGCACCCAACGCCCCAGGTTCCAAGAGCTTTGATGAGTTGGAGAATCTAGAGAAAGGCCACTTTCAACCGAAGCCCTTGGTAACAAAGCAATGCTTTAAATTCAATTTGAGATGTCACACCCCTGGAGAGACAGTTGCTTGATATGTAGTAGCCTTATAACAATTGGCAGAGTGCTGTGAGTTTGGGACGTTGAATCGTGACATATTAAGAGACCGATTAGCGTGTGGGATTAACAAAGACTCCATTCAAAAAAGGTTGTTGTCAGAAACAAATTTAGACTTCAGCAAAGTGTTGGAGTTGGCGCTCGCAATGGAGAGTCAGGGATTCAGAAGCAATCAAGGGAGCACAAAATGGCGCTGTTCTTCACGTTAGCAGGGAGGCACTGGCTAGAAATGGCGCAGAAGTGCAGGGCTCCATGGAAAGACAAGGAAACAGCCGCCATTAACAGACCAACAAAAAGCAATGGCTTAGCAGATAAAAACCACATTCATAATAGCAGAATTGGAACCAGGCTGCCTGCAAGCAAATGACAATTTAGAAGAACCAAGTATTTCTACCGTCATCGCAATGGGCACATTATGCAATATTGTAAAGAAAGATTTAGGCCAAATTTCAAACAAAAAGGCAGAAATCGTGAAATTTATATAATGGAGGAGCCAGAAGAAACAGAGTCAGATATTTATTTGCTACACATTTAAAAATGGGTAAAACAGAGCCAATCTACATGACATTAGAAATCAACAGAAAACCCATTATATATAGGCGCATCCACAACAGTTATAGGGGAACACACATTTAAGTATCTGAGTGGAGGAGGCCACTCACTAAAGCTGGAAAACTCAGATGCCAGAATAAAGACATATACTGGTGAAAACATGCAAGTATAGGGTATATGCAAGGTTGCAGTACAATATGGAAGTCAGATTGCTAAAAGAAATGCCACTGATAGCAGTGGCAGGGGAGGGTCCAACTCTACTTGGTCGGAACTGGCTTAAGGAAATAAAGTTGGAGTGGACTGAGATTCTTCAACTCAGAATGAAAGATCTGTAAGAATTATTACAGAAATATGCTTCTGTGTTCAGGGAAGAGCTCAGGAAGGTTCAGGGGCTGCAAGCTAAAATCCATGTGGATCCTGGAGCAGCCCCCAGATATTTGAAGGTGAGGCCAGTCCCCTGTGCATTATGAGAAAAAGTGGATATTGAATTGGAAAGGCAGGAAAGGCAGGGAGTCTTACAACCTGTACAATTTTTCAAACACCTGGCTGACCTGGCAGAGGTATTGAAGCGTTTCTCAAAAGCTGGAGCACACTTGAAAAGGGAAAAATGTATCTTCCAAGTAAAAGAAGTGATTTATCTGGGTCATAGGGTCAACTTGCAGGGCCTTCACTCAGTAGAAGACAAGGTGAGAGCTATTTGTGAGGCGCCCGCACTGAAAAATGCCACAGAACTCAAGTCCTTTTTGGAAATGGTTAACTACTATGGCCATTTTCTCCCAAATTTGTCGACAGTACCTGCTCCATTTTATGGGTTACTCAACAAAAACCACAGGTGGACTTGGCAAGTCCCACAACAACAGGCTTTTACAGCAATAAAGCAGTTACTACATTCATCAGCTCTGTTGGTACATTTTTCCAAAGGAATAATTGATTTTGATCTGCGATGCATCCCACAGATGGTGGATGGGACAATACTCTCCCACCAGATGTTGGATGGCTCCAAACGGCCATTGGCTATATCTCAAGAACTCTCAGTGTGGCAGAACAAAGATACTCACAAATAGAGAAAGAAGGCTTATCCACTGTATTTGGCGTTATGAAATTCCACCAATACACCCATGGTTGCCTCTTCACCATCGTATCCGACCATAAGCCACTACTAAATTTGTTTGGGGAAGATAAGGCAATACCCCCAATCACCTTGGCACGCATCCAAAGACTGATTACCTCTAAAAGACAGCACTGTGGACGTCCCCATCCCTTGAGAGCTTGCCTTGTTATTAAACTTTCTGGATTCATCACCACTGAATGCCAAACAGATCAGAGAATGGACCAACCGTGATCCAGTTTTGTCTCACGTCAAGGATCAAGTCTTGCAGGGATGGTCGAATGAGCCAAAGTTGGACAAAATGAAGCCCTATTTTAACAGGAGATATGAGCTCACCTGCCAGGATGGCATCTTACTGCAGGGAGCGAGAGTCATTGTGCCTCCCAGAGGAAGACAACCATTATTGATAGAATTGCAAAGCACTCACCCTGGCATTTCCAGAATGAAAATGTTGGTGTGCAGTTACTTATGGTGGCCAGGGATGGACACTGAAATTGAAAACGTGGTCAAGAGCTGCATGTAGAGCCAAAAGGTGCAGAAATTGCCTCCTTCTGCTCCACTGCATCCTTGGGAATGGCCAGGAAGGCCATGGGTCCACCTCCACGTTAACTATATGGGGCCCAATGTTCCTCTTACTTATCGACACTCACTCCAGATAGATGGATATATATGAGGCGCAATGACCCAAGCCTGCTGCCACCTTAGACAAATGTCAGACTTTTGTGATACATGGTTTACCAGAGATAATAGTGTCTGATAATGGAACGGCATTCACTAGCGGGGAACTCCAAAGATTTACAAGTCTCAATGGTATAACACATATCAAGACCTTGCCTTACCACCCTGCATCCAGTGGGTTGGCTAAGAGGGCAGTCCAGACCTT
Source organism: Carcharodon carcharias (assembly GCF_017639515.1). Classification (NCBI taxonomy): domain Eukaryota; kingdom Metazoa; phylum Chordata; class Chondrichthyes; order Lamniformes; family Lamnidae; genus Carcharodon; species Carcharodon carcharias. The sequence goes on along the minus strand of NC_054486.1, from coordinate 45,069,712 downwards.
TAAGGCCGGAATGAAAAAGCTAGAGGGGGACTGTATAGCAACAAAGTTATCATGTTTCCTGCTGACCACCGGTATTGCCCCCACAGAGTTATTAATGAAAGGATGTCTCATGACAAGGTTGAGCCTCGTAAGGCCAAATTTAGGGGGGAGGGTAGAGAGAAGTCAGGAGGCCCAGAGAAATGAACGCTATTACCACAGTCGTGAAAGAAACTTCACTGTAGGAGAAGCAATTTTTGCAAAGAACTGGAAATGGGCCCAAATGGCTATCAGGTGAAGTCAGTACAGTGACAGGACCCCTGTCCTACTATATATCGGTTGAAGGTCAGATAATCAGGAGACACGTAGATCACTTCAAGAAAAGGAAAACAGATCCACAAGAAAAGGTGCATCAAACATTCCTGTTGAAGCCTACACCACTGGTAGAAGGAACTCCTCTTGCTTTGGAAGTACCTGTAGAACCTGTTAAGCCTGAGAGAGTTGAAGAGGCAAAAATACAGGTTCCCACTGGGGAGCCTAGTGGACAGATGACTCCTGGGAGGGAGGCCTCAGATAAACCATCCGAAGTTGTAGAACTGTGACGTTCAGCACATTTAAAAACGTCTCCTGAGAGACTGAATTTGTAAATAGTTCATTTTTGTAAATAGTTAGTATATTGTAAAACGTACTTTCAAGTAAAGGCAGAGGGATGTGGTAATTCACCTTTAAGAGAATGTGAGCAGATTGACCATGTGACTGTAAGACCCAATAGCTGTTTAGCATGAGCTACCATGTTAATGTTAATCTAGAGTAGGGTCTGGTTGGAAAAACATACAGCATGTTAGTGCTCTGTTCTTTGTGTAAATAAATAGCATGTGCTTCATTTCATATCAGTCTCTGTGTCTGCTGTATGTTGTAATCGATTCACCTGCCGACAGATGGGCGTGCAACCAGTTCGCGAGCAAAGCGACCCCACAGTAAAACATAACACCCTGCATGTGCTTGTGCACTACCTTCAACCGCTGTGCAGCCCTTGCACTCCACCCCTGAACTCATCCCAACCGCTGTGCAGTCCTTGACACCCCCCCGCCACCGCCCCCCCCCCCCACCCCCACAACTGCAGTGAAGTCCTTGCTATGGCACTGCACTGTCAGCCAGCTGGGAAAATGTAACTTGCTTGTGCCCTCACCTGAATGCATGGTGCCTCAGCCTTAAGGTCCAATAGGCGATCCTCACAAGCACTGCGCAACATTACTGTGCGCTCACCTCCGAGTACCCCTCGAAGTGCAGCTCGCCAGGTGCACACCTTATAAATGCTGTTGTGAAACATGTCAGCATGATTGTGCCAGGATGATCCAGCGTGGGAAGGGGGATTCCATCCAGCTGGGCTTATAATGATATACAGATGTTTTTCAATGAAGTTCTCGATGTGTGGTGCTGGCAAACGCGGCCTACCATTGATGGGCAGAGTGGACGAGTGCAAAATCATTTCAAGACATGTGAAACTGATTTTTGGCCTTCCTGCCATATTTTCTGCTCATGCACGCCATGATGCCCAATGCCAGCGAGCACGGAAAATTCCATCCTATCTAAAAAATGTTTGGACTGCTCTTTGTCCTAAACCTCATTTTTAATCATATTTCTTTCTAACCTGTTTCGATCTCTCTGTCCAACCCCTCTGTAATTTTAAAACCCCAATCAAATCACCCTGTCATTTCCTCTGTTCTAATAAAAGCAGGCCAAATTACATTTGTTATAAACATTGGAGCTCATTTGCCAAGCGATAATTAACAATTGTCCACTTTATTAAAAGTTTACTGAACTGAAACAGGTTACAACATAACCTAGAAATGTTGCTTATGGAAACTCCTAGATAATGAAGGTAAATCTTTCCATCTTGTAAACAGTTTGACTAATATGTTACAGTGGAGCTATGCTTATGAACACTGGAAACTGCAACATACAGATTCGTTGTCAGGTCTCTCTTATTTTGAGAGGGGCTTTTTTCTCTAAAAGATTTTCTGAATCTCTGAGTACTATCCTTCACTCCTTAGCCTAGAAAGTAACAAACAATGTATTCCTAGGCCTTATCCAAAGCTCTTATGGTAACTGTGCTCTGATTATGTGGATGACTCTTACATGCCCTCTGAAATAGCCTAGCAAGCCATTCAGTTGTATCAAACTGCTAAAAACAAGTCAATAAGGAATGAAAGCAGATGGACCACCCAGCATCAACCTAGGCACTGGAAACGACAATGGAAAACTCAGCCCTGTCGACCCTGCAAAGCTCTACTAACATCTGGGGGCTTGTGCCAAAATTGGGAGAGCTGTCTCACAGGCTAGTCGAGCAACAGCCTGACATAGTCATACTCACGGAATCATATCTTACAGACACCAACATCACCGGCCCTGGAGGTGGGACAGGACATATCCAGCAGAAGTAGCGGCACAGTGGTAGAGCTGGGAGGGAGTTGCCCTGGGAGCTCTCAACATTGATTCCGGACCCCATGAAGTCTCATGGCATCAGGTCAAACATGGACAAGGAAACCTCCTGCTGATTACCACATACCACCTACCTCTCAGCTAATGCAACAATATTCCTCCATGTTGAATACCACTTGGAGGGAGCACTGAGGGTGGCAAGGATGCAGAATATACTCTGGGTGGGTGATTTCAATGACCATCACCAAGGGTGGCTCGGTAGCACCACTACAGACTGAGCTGGCTGAGTCCTAAAGGACATAGCTGCTAGACTGGGTCTGTGGCAGGTGGTGAGGGAACCAACAAGAGGGAAAAACATACTTGACATTATCCTCACCAACCTACCTGTCGCTGATGCACCTGTCCATGACAGTATTGGTAGGAGGGACCACTGCACGATCCTTGTGGAGACAAGGTCCCATCTTCACACGGAGGAAACCCTCTGTCATGTTGTGTGGTACTACCACTGTGCTAATTGTGTTTGATTTTGAACAGGTTTAGCAACACAAGATTGGGCATCCATGAGGCTCTGTGGGCCATCAGCAGCAGCAGAGTTGTACTCAACTACAATCTGTAACCTCATGGCTTGGCATATCCCCCACTCCACCATTACCACCAAGCCAGGGGATCAACCCTGTTTCAATGAAGGATGTAGGAAGGCATGCCAGGAGCAGCACCAGGCATACTTAAAAATGAGGTATCAACCTGGTGAAGGTACAACACAGGACTACTTGTGTACCAGACAGCATAAGCAGCAAGTTATAGACAGAGCGAAGCAATCCCACAACCAGTGGATCTGATCTAAGCTCTGCAGACCTGCCACATCCAGTCGTGAATGGTGTTGGACAATTGAACAACTCAGTGGAGGAGCAGGCTCCACAAATATCCCCATCCTCAATGATGGGGGAGCCCAGCACATTAGTGCAAAAGATAAGGCTGAAGCATTTGCAACAATCTTCAGCCAGAAGTGCAGAGTGGATGATCCATCTTGGCCTCCTCTGGAGGTTCTCTGCATTACAGATGCCAAGTATGCAGCCAATTTGATACACTCCACATGATATCAAGTAATGGCTGAAGGCATTGGATAGTATAAAGGCTATGGGCTTTGACAATATACTAGCAATAATGCTTCAGAACTTGCTGCACCCCTAGCCAAGCTGTTCCAGTACAGCTACAACACTGGCACCTACATGGCAATGTGGAAAATTGCCCAGGTATGTCCTGTACACAAAAAGCAGGACAAATCCAACCCGGCCAATTGCTGCCCCATCAGTCTATTCTCAATCATCAGTAAAGTGATGGAAGGGGTCATCAAGTGGCACTTGCTTAGCAATAACCTGTTCACTGACACTCAGTTTGGGTTCCACAAAGGTCACTCAGCTCTTGACCTCATTACAGCCTTGGTTCAAACATGGACAAAAGAACTGAACTCAAGAGGTGAGGTGAGAGTGACTGCCCTTGACATCAAGGCAGCATTTGACTGACTGTGGCATCAGGGAGCCCTAGCAAAACTTGAGTTAATGGGAGTTTGGGGAAAAACTCTTCGCTGGTTGGAGTCATACCTAGCACTAAGGAAGATGGTTGTGGTTGTTAGAGGTCAATCATCTCAGTTCCAGGACACCACCGCAGGAGTTCTTCTTGGTACTCTCCTAGGCCCAACCATCTTCAGCTACTTCATCAAAGACCTTCCTTTCATCATAAGGTCAGAAGAGGGGATATTTGCTGATGATTGTACAACTTTCAGTACCATTTGCAACTCCTCAGATACTGAAGCAGTCCATGTCCAAATGCAGCAAGATCTGGACAATGTAAGGCTTGGGCTGACAAGTGGCAAGTAATATTCATAACGCATAAGTTCCAGGCGAGGACCATCGATCTCTGACATTCAATGGCATTACCATCACTGAAACCCCCACTATCAACATCCTGGGGGTTACCATTAAGCAAAAACTGAACTGGACTAGCCACATAAATACAATGGCTACAAGAGTAGGTCAGAGGTTAGGAATCCTGTGGTGAGTAACTCACCTCCTGACTCCTCAAAGCCTGTCCACCATCTATAAGGCACAATTCAGGAGTGTGATGGAATACTCTCCACTTGCCTGGATGAGTGCAGCTCCCACAACCCTCAAGAAGATTGGCACCATCCAGGACAAAGCAGCCCATTTAATTGGCACCCTATCCACTAACATTTATTCCCTCCACCACCAACGCACAGTAGCAGCAGTGTGTACCATCTACAAGGTGCACTGCAGGAACTCACCAAGGCTCCTTAGGCAGCACATTGCAAACCAATGACCGTTATCATCTAGAAGGGCAAAGGCAGCAGACACGTGGGAATGCCACCACCTGCAAGTTCCCCTCCAAGCCACTCACTATCCTGACATGGAAAAATATTGCCATTCCTTCACTGTCACTGGATCAAAATCCTGGAACTCTCTTCCTAACAGCCCTGTGGGTGTACCTACATCACATGGACTGCAGCAGTTGAAGAAGGCAGCTCATCGCCCCCTTCCCAATGGCAATTAAGGATGGGCAATAAGTGCTGGCCTAGCCAGCAATGCCCACATCCCATGAATGAATTTAAAAAATGACCTCTCCCTCATTGTGGTGAACAGTGTGGCCCCTTCCCTTTGCTTCCGATGAAATTGTGAAGAGCTGTGGACACCTTTGCACAGTCTTCCTCTGCTAATTGAACTTAGTGTTATTTGCTCTTTTTGCTCTATGTTTGACAGTTTGCTCTAAGTCCCACCCACCTGCATTGTTTCTAGGGTGTGTATAGTGGCAATACTATTCATGGCCAGAATGGAGATGATTAGAAAATTCCTCTACCAATCATTCCTAGAGACTGCATTGCCCTGAGTAACGGAAGTTATTTTGCAAACTTAATGGATCAGATCTTCTGGTCAGTGGCAATGCTCTTATAACATGGGCCCAAGTGTTGGATTCGTTTTTGGAGAGGCTTGGGTGGCTCCAATCCGTCCATGGGAAGTTTAAACATCTCAGGCAATTACTGCATGTGTGCACAGATCAGGGCTTCCAAAGGGTCCCGATGTGCAACAGCGATGGATGTCTCAACATTCACCGCCATTGACATCAGAAGATTTGGCCCGATTTGTACATAACTATCCTCCAGTCACTACATTTTTCTAGTGAAATCATTGTGCTTTTATTGGGGGAAGTTGCGACAGTTTTTATCATGTGTTCTGCTTTAAAATAGAATGTAAATGGACTTTGCTTTGCTTTTTGCTGATTTTGTTTCCTGTAACTTGGACAGTTGCTCTAAGTGCCACCCACCTACAAATTATTGGCTGACACACTGATATCAATAAACACTCCTCTGTTTCTATTCGAGTCACTGCGAGCACAACTGGCATATTTGGATTATGGAGTGTGATCCATTGCAGTGGGATGTTTTCCTTTCTGAAATTTCCCTGTTGATGATGGTATGACCTTGGTAACTGCATACAGAAGCTAGCTGAGTACAGACTGATCATTAACTAGTAGAGTAATAGTCAGCAAAGAAGAATGAGAAAATATTTATCATATCAATGGAATGTTTAGCACAATATGTACACTGCATTTCACTGTTTCTAATCTTGTTATCTGTAGAAATATTTTTAGCAGCATGTTCACCCTCATATCATCCTGCAGACTCAAAACTGTAATAGGCAGCAAATTATACCATGTGAGGTGAGTGATGAGTGGAGTTTCTGAGTCACAGTGCAGGCTTAGTCATCTTCAAGCATGAGAGCTTTGTGGTGATGAGCTGGCACAGATTGTGACATACAACCAGTCTTTGCTAAACACAGCTATTTTGCGAATGACTGGATTGCAGCTCACATAAGGGCACTGCTGGAGAATCAAATCCAAAATCTTGTCCGTTTAAATCCATTTCCACTCACAATGCTTTCAGACACTGGAAGGCCATTGGAGCAGGCAGCATATGCTCACGAGACAGTGAGATGTGTTTCTTGGACAGGGACAAATTGAGACATATAATGAGAAGCTGATTTATGAAAGTAGGACTTTCCTGTTTGGTTCAGTGACTTTTCCTGTTCCTAGATGTTCTTATTGTGATCATTATCAGCTTAAAATCTAATTAATATTTCATCATAATTTTACATTTCCAAATTTTTTCATAGCACAATAATGATTTGATCACTTCGGAATGGAAAGAGTTTTCTTGGCAGTAAAATCAAACCTTTAACCAAAGCACCTGTCTACTGTCTGAGGGGAGTGTATTAACGTCTGATCATATATTAACTTTATTTATAAAAGTAATGTTGGTGCTCTAATCATGAACAATCACGAGGGATAAGGTTTTGCAATTTGTTGAGGAAAAGGATAAATGTCATTTTAATGTTGCTATTCATGATTCGCTGATCACAGAGCAGGAACAAATGGCCCTGGCTTTTAACTGCCACTGGGTGTCTGGCGGGAATCTGTGCGGCTGAGTTAATTCCCCACCTGGCCACGGCGGAATGAGACACAGCTGATTTTAATGGCTGGGCCACATTTAAATCCATCCAGCTAGCTCCCCGCCTATTCTAGAAGTAAGAAATTGCACAGCCCAGAGTCCTGCAGTCCAGGGGATGTTGTGTTTTGTGTGGGGGTTTGGGGGGATGGGGGTGGGGTGCAAAGGCTTGGGGAGGCTGGGGAAGGACAGGCCTAAGCTTTCCTTGTAAAGCTCAAAGGAACATTTTGACCCACAAAGGAGAGGAAATTATTTACTGACCTGTTTCTTCTGATCCTCTCAGTCAGAGGTTGGCCTGGCAGGAATGTTGCAGTGTCCTCCCTGCTCAGAGCTTAGTTAAAATAGCAAAGATGTTATCGGGAGCTGAAATGCCAATGTAAAGAAGGACTTTGCAGGTCTGGCAGCATCGGCGGAGAAGAAAAGAGTTGACGTTTCGAGTACTCATGACCCTTCAACAAAACTGAGTGAATCTTAGGAAAGGGGTGAAATATAAACTCGTTCAAGGTCGGGTGGGTGGGGGGGAGGGGGGGTGTGGTGGGGTGGGTAAAAGTTGGGGGGGGTTGGTGTGGTTGTAGGGACAAGCAAGCAGTGATAGGAGCAGATAATCAACAGATGTCACAGACAAAAGAACAAAAGAACACAGAGGCGTTGATGGTGATGATATTATCTAAACAAATGTGCTAATTAAGAATGGATGGTAGGGCACTCAAGGTACAGCTCTAGTGGGGGTGGGGTGGAAAGGCTAGCAGGGCATAAAAGATTTAAAAATAATGGAAATAGGTGGGAAAAGAAAAATCTATATAAGTTATTGGAAAAAACAAAAGGAAGGGGGAAGAAACAGAAAGGGGGTGGGGATGGAGGAGGGAGTTCAAGATCTAAAGTTATTGAATTCAATATTCAGTCCAGAAGGCTGTAAAGTGCCTAGTCGGAAGATGAGGTGCTGTTCCTCCAGTTTGCGTTGAGCTTCACTGGAACAATGCAGCAAGCCAAGGACAGACATGTGGGCAAGAGAGCAGGGTGGAGTGTTAAAATGGCAAGCGACAGGGAGGTTTGGGTCTTTCTTGTGGACAGACCGCAGGTGTTCTGCAAAGCGGTCGCCCAGTTTACGTTTGGTCTCTCCAATGTAGAGGAGACCACATTGGGAGCAACGAATGCAGTAGACTAAGTTGGGGGAAATGCAAGTGAAATGCTGCTTCACTTGAAAGGAGTGTTTGGGCCCTTGGACAGTGAGGAGAGAGGAAGTGAAGGGGCAGGTGTTGCATCTTTTGCATGGGCATGGGGAGGTGACATAGGTGGGGGTTGAGGAGTAGGGGGTGATGGAGGAGTGGACCAGAGTGTCCCGGAGGGAACGATCCTTATGGAATTCCGCCAGGGGGGTGAACGGAAGATGTGTTTGGTGGTGGCATCATGCTGGAGTTGGCGGAAATGGCAGAGGATGATCCTTTGAATGCGGAGGCTGATGGGATGATAAGTGAGGACAAGGGGGACCCTATCATGTTTCTGGAAGGGAGGAGAAGGCGTGAGGGCGGATGCGCAGGAGATGGGCCGGACACGGTTGAGGGCCCTGTCAACGACCGTGGGTGGGAAACCTTGGTTAAGGAAGAATGAGGACATGTCAGAGGAGCTGTTTTTGAAGGTAGCATCATCAGAACAGATGCGATGGAGGCGAAGGAACTGAGAGAATGGGATGGAGTCCTTACAGGAAGCGGGGTGTGAGGAGCTGTAGTCGAGGTAGCTGTGGGAGTTGGTAAGCTTGCAATGGATATTGGTGGACAGTCTATCACCAGAGATTGAGACAGAGAGGTCAAGGAAGGGAAGGGAAGTGTCAGAGATGGACCATGTGAAAATGATGGAGGGGTGGAGATTGGAAGCAAAATTAATAAATTTTTCCAAGTCCCGACGAGAGCATGAAGCAGCACCGAAGTAATCATCGATGTACCGGAGAAAGAGTTGTGGAAGGGGGCCGGAGTAGGACTGAAACAAGGAATGTTCCACATACCCCATAAAGAGACAGGCATAGCTGGGGCCCATGCAGATACCCATAGCCACACCTTTTATTTGGAGGAAGTGAGAGGAGTTGAAGGAGAAATTGTTCAGTGTGAGAACAAGTTCAGCCAGATGGAGGAGAGTAGTGGTGGATGGGGATTGTTTGGGCCTCTGTTCGAGGAAGAAGCTAAGGGCCCTCAGAACATCCTGGTGGGGGATGGAGGTGTAGAGGGATTGGACGTCCATGGTGAAGAGGAAGCGGTTGGGGCCAGGGAACTGGAAATAGTTGATGTGACGTAAGGTGTCAGAGGAATCACGGATGTAGGTGGGAAGGGACTGGACAAGGGGAGAGAGAAGGGAGTCAAGATAACAAGAAATGAGTTCTGTGGGGCAGGAGCAAGCTGACACGATCGGTCTACCGGGACAGTTCTGTTTGTGGATTTTGGGTAGGAGGTAGAAGCGGGCCATCCGAGGTTGGGCGACTATCAGGTTGGAAGCTGTGGGAGGAAGATCTCCAGAGGAGGTGAGGTCAGTGATAGTCCTGGAAACAATGGCTTGATGTTCAATGGTGGGGTCATGGTCCAGGGGGAGGTAGGAGGAAGTGTCTGCGAGTTGACGCTCAGCCTCTGCGAGGTAGAGGTCGGTGTGCCAGACAACAACAGCACCACCCTTGTCAGCGGGTTTGATGACAATGTTAGGGTTGGTCCTGAGAGAACGGAGTGCAGTAAGTTCAAAGAAAGACAGATTAGAATGGGTGAGAGGAGCAGAGAAATTGAGACAACTAATGTCACGCCGACAGTTCTCAATGAAAAGATCGAGAGAAGGTAAGAATCCAGAGGGAGGGGTCCAGGTGGAGGGAGAATATTGGAGGTAGGTAAAAGGATCCGTTGAACGGGGAGAGGACTCCTGCCCAAAGAAGTGAGCACGGAGATGAAGGCAGCGGAAGAAGAGTTCAGCACCGTGCCGAGCCCGAAATTCATTGAGATGAGGGCGTAAGGGTATGAAACTAAGTCCTTTGCTGAGCACTGAACATTCAGCATCGGAGAGGGGAAGGTCATGGGGTATAGTGAATGAACAGCCAACCTGGGATTGGAAGATGGGGTGGGGACAGAGGGACAGGCAGAGGTGGAGGGTCCTAGATGGGTGTTGGTGTCGATGTGTTGTTGGAGCTTGCGTTCCTTAGCACTTGAGAGAAAGAGAAAAAGTTTCTTGTTGAGGCGTCGGATAAGACAAAGAATAAAATGAAACTGGGGGCATGCGCAGCTTTGAAAAAGGGAATGGCGGTGCTGCTGGAGGGAGAGGTCGAGTGTGTTCATATGGCGGCACATGGCACTGAGTGTGGATCTCAGAATGTGACGGGAACAGCAGTCTGAGAAATGTTTTATGCCCCAGAGATACCTGTAATCCTGGGTGGGTTCGAAACAAGAGGGATGGAATTTCAGTTGAAATCCACTTGGAGTAAGTCGGAGACAGAGACAGTCACTGAGAAAGGAGATATGGCTGTGAAAGCGGGTTTTAGTAAACACCTTGTCAAACACCAGGAGAGAAATGGAAAGCAATGAAGGTGAGCAAGGCAAAAGAGAGATACAGAAATCTTGTCGCAGAGAGGAACAGAACTTCTTCAAGGTAGGCATTCCTTGGAGAGGAGTGGCAGTCAATTAAACACAGAGATAAAAATAAAAAACTACGGATGCTGGAAATCCAAAACAAAAACAGAATTATCTGGAAAAACTCAGCAGGTCTGGTGGAGAAGAAAAGAATTGAAGTTTCAAGTCCTCATGACCCTTCAACAGAACTGAGTGAATTTTAGGAAAGGGGTGGTTTAAGCTGGTTTAAGGTGTGGGGGGTGGGGGGGAGGTGGGGAAGTGGTGGGGGGGGCGGTGGAGTGGTTGTAGGGACAAGCAAGCAGTGAAAGGAGCAGATAATCACCGTCCAAGGGCCCAAACACTCCTTTCAAGTGAAGCAACATTTCACTTGCATTTCCCCCAACTTAGTCTCCTCTACATTGGAGAGACCAAACGTAAACTGGGCGACCGCTTTGCAGAACACCTGCGGTCTGTCCGCAAGAATGACCCAAACCTCCCTGTCGCTTGCCATTTTAACATTCCACCCTGCTCTCTTGCCCACATGTCTGTCCTTGGCTTGCTGCATTGTTCCAGTGAAGCCCAACGCAAACAGGAGGAACAGCACCTCATCTTCCGACTAGGCACTTTACAGCCTTCTGGACTGAATATTGAATTCAATAACTTTAGATCTTGATCTCCCTCCTCCATCCCCACCCCCTTTCCATTTCTTCCCCCTTCCTTTTGTTTTTTCCAATGACTTATATAGATTTTTCTTTTCCCACCTATTTCCATTATTTTTAAGTCTTTTATGCCCTGCTAGCCTTTCCACCCCACCCCCACTAGAGCTGTACCTTGAGTGCCCTACCATCCATTCTTAATTAGCACATTCGTTTAGATAATATCACCACCATCAACGCCTCTGTGTTCTTTTGTTCTTTTGTCTGTGACATCTTTTGATTATCTGCTCCTATCACTGCTTGCTTGTCCCTACAACCACACCACCCCACCCCCCCCCCACTTCTACCCAACCCCCCCCAACCTTAAACCAGCTTATATTTCACCCCTTTCCTAAGATTCACTCAGTTCTGTTGAAGGGTCATGAGGACTCGAAACGTCAACTCTTTTCTTCTCTGCCGATGCTGCCAGACCTGCTGAGTTTTTCCAGGTAATTCTGTTTTTGTTTTGGATTTCCAGCATCCGGAGTTTTTTTTTTGATAAAGGACTTTGTTGGCCTTGGGGTGGAAGGCCTTACCGCCTTCAAAGTCCCAGATGATGATATCCGGTCTGCTCCAGGGTGGGTTTGTAACTCTGAGTATTTTAGCTGCCAGTCTCTCAGGTTTCTGCCAGGTGGGTTAGGTTAAAAACATGTTCAAAGTGCCTTTTTGCTGTTTCTGGAGTTCTTTCCTGCGAATGTCCAAATGATGCCTTATTATGCTGTAGGAATCCAGCATTCAAATGTTGCTCTTTGCCTCCCAAGTTGTTTGGAAAGAATTCCTAAAATAATATACATTTCAACTCCAGTGGTTTTAAAATTAATATCTGAAATTGCCTTATTTTGGGTTGAACTTGCAGCATTCACAATCCCACTCTTCTGTGAGCCCATTGAAGAACAACCTTGCAGGTCAGGGCAAGCCATGGTGGTTACTGGTATCATTGCTGTTTCAGCTAAAACATCCAATTATCTAGCAGCTAAAAGTCTAGCAATTTCACTTGATGATGCTTGGCATTATAATAATGAGATATTAAAAGCTGTAAGGTTTCTTGCTTGAGGATGCCACATTATTGTTGAGCTGAATAAAAAGGAACATTTTATTGTTGGATGAAAATATGGCCCATAATCTGATACAGAAGGGAACATTTCATATTTATCAAATTTATTTCTTTCTTTGGTGCTTTTGTGTAACTTTACTATATTTTGGAACCTTGTTAATTAGTGATTTATTCATCCATTTAATGGTGCCGCAGTTGGATGGATATAGTGATGCTTTGTGACAAGCATTATCAGGCTAAGGCTGGATCAGAGCAAACCTCCAGAGTATTCCTGCTGAAAAAATACTTTGTTCCATGCTCCATCTCAACATCAAAAGGAATATTGTAGTCAGGCTGTTTGAACTCTGTTTTTTGCTGTAACAAAGTAAGGAAATTTAAAGTAATATTCCCTAAATTAGGGTCAAACGGCATTTTAATTTAATTTGTGTTTACTTTTCCAGCAGGTATCAATGGCTGACATTCTCAGATATTATCCATCTCTATGAGGACAATTAACAGAACAGAAATGAATTTCCATGGATCAACATGATGTAAAATAGGAATCAGTCATTTTCACATTGAATAGAAATTTTACCAAACCTCATCTTCATTTCAAGTTAATTTTGTCCTGTGCTTTGGTAGTTTCCTTGTAAACAGTCCACCCTGTTCACTCATATTCCTGGGCTTCAGTCAGCTGCCTCTGCAACTCTGTGCCTCCAATCAAAATTTAGACAGGGTGGGGTTGTGAGGGGTGGGGTGGTGGCGGGGAGTGTGGGAGTGGGGTTGGAGAATCTTTGTGTCAAAGCGGACACCAAGCCTGAGCCCCATATGAATGCCCAAAGCCAGTGGGATCACATCATCATATGATACAAATATGTTCATCACAATCATCATATAGCATACAGGCCATTAGGCATCAGAAATATCCCAGCTGCTGATGCCGAGGCAGGATACCTGCTGGGAACTTGGAAAGCAGTATGAAATAATCTAAGATGGCCCCAATGATTCCACAATATCCAGTCACCTGAATTCTGCTTCTTAATCACTTCAAATTATCTCCTTTCTTACATGTATTAAAATTTTCTTCCTGAAGTTCAAGCAAGTAAAAGCTTGTGGCATCATTGCAGTAATATCCTGCTATGCCATGGGTGGGGGATCATTGCCACAGAGACCAGCAAGCTGAGTTTTACCAGCATGGGAGACCAGTCACAGGAGGGCAAGAATGAACATTAGAGAGAATGCCATCCTGAATCACCTTCAACTCTCCATTAAGATGTGAAAACTATTTTCATTGATGACTGGACTAGTAGCTCTTAGGAAAGTTGAAACAGCTGGGGGTCTTTACTTTTAAAAAAAGGAGGCTGAAGGGGAAGCTTATAGAAGTGTTTAAAAATTAGGAAGACATTTGATAGGGTTGACTTAGAGAAGGTATTTCCTTTGGTGGTGGGAGTTCAAAATTAGATTATATAAATATAAGATAATGAAATAACCGAGTAAACCAATGAAGGATTCAGGAGAAATGTCTTTACCCAGAAAGTGAAACTGGCTACCACATGGAATAATTGCAATGCATTTAAGGAGAAGCTAGATAAACACATAAGGGAGAAAGAAATATAGGATGTATAGATGAAGTAAGGTGGGCTTGTGTGGGTCATAAACAGCGTTATAGACCAATTGGGCCAAATAGCCTCCTTCTGTGCTGCAAATTTTATTCTTTCATGAAATGTGAGCATCACTGACAAGGCCAGAATTTGTTTCCCATTCCTAATTGCCCTTGAGAAAGTGGTGATGAAACACCCTCTTGAACCACTGCAGTCCACCTGGTGTAAGTGCTCTTTCACTGGGCAGGATTTTCCCTTTGCCAGGTGGGCATGGCGGGCGGGCCTGGGAACAGCTGCGAAACGGACCATTGCCTGGGATTGGGCTCCAACCACGCTTTCACGCTGGTGGGCCAATTTAGGCCACAGGGATGGGAGGAGGCGGCCACTGCACCTTGCCAAAAGGGCATGGGAGGAGGTGGCAACAACGGTGAACAGCCATGATGTGGTGTCGTGCACATGGGTGCAATGCCAGGAGTGCTTCAATGAGCTGCTGCACTCAGGAAAGGTGAGTACCGTGTTGGCATGGGTCAATGTGTAGATGTGTTAAGGTGTGGCTGTCCAACCGTGGACCTCAGGGGTGCTAGAGCCTGAGGGCCAACTGTCAATCACACAAGAACTGGCCAAGGGGGTGAGCCCTGGCTGCTTGGACTGAGTGCCTTGCGGTGCGAGGGCCACAACTTGGAAGTGCTCTGCCACGTGCCTCTCATCTGGGGTTGGCCAGGTTGCAATGGTGCTGCAGGTAGGGAATAGACTAATCAATGCTCCTCTATTGTTTCAGAGGCCCACAGGAAAATAGAAAGATCACAGACCGGTGGAAGCCCTGCTCACCTCCTAATCCTTTTGAGGTACGAGCAAGACAACCTGGAGCTTGAGAGCCAGCATACCCCACGTGCAACCGGGCGTGGAGAGGTAGAGGTGCCAGATGAAGGTAAGAGTGCAGTGCACAGGGGTTAGACTTTCAGATTGTGCAACCATTCTAGTGTAATCTCTTCACTGATGTGAGTCTTGAACCTGGAATCCCCATTGATCGTTGAAAGACGAGGGCACTGCGATGCAGATCTCCATTGTCTTACGAGGGTGCCTGGCATGCACAGTGATCAGTATAATGACTTTACCTAATGACATGCTTTGTTCTCTCTTTTAGATTCACCAGCAGGCGTTTGCTCTGTGGACCCCGAAGGGCCACACCTGACACCGGAGGACCATGGGGTGTCATTTGCACCTGCGCCACACCCACTCTCTGAACCAGCCACCAGTACAGATACCAACACCTTGGTGGGCATTAGAACAGTGGTTAGTATCTCAGTACACATTGGTGAGGGCACTTCACACTCACTTGTGGCACAGGCGGAAATAGAAAATGCCCAGGACGCCGGCATTTGGAGGACAGCTGGAGACCAGGATGATGCTCAGCCAAAGGAAGATGATGAGCCCCTGGAGTCGTCCATTAGGCAGCAGATGCTGGATGTCCAGCAGGATGTGTGGGAGGATCTGGCAGAGATCCATGAGTATATGCATGTCATGGTCTCTGTTGTGGAGGAGACCATGCGGAGCATGAGCATTGCATTGATCCTCATAGCCGAGTGCACTGCCTCCTCCATTGAGAGAGTGGTGACTCTCATGGAGACGCAGCTCCAGGGACAGAATCAGGGGTTCCTGGGTTTGCACTCGGACCTGCAAGCCCTCATACAGGCAATGACCTCAGGTGGTCAGTGTCAGTGTGAGTGATGGGTGGGGCACCCGTATCCCAGCTAGGTGCCCAAACATCAATGGTGAGCAGGGAGGTCCACAGTAACCTTATGTTGGCACATGAGCTGCCTGTTTTCTCTGCGGGTTCCTCTCAGGGCGCTTTGGATGACACCTGCTCCACCCCTCCACCATTGACCATGGCATCTGATGAGTCTGCGATGATTGGGGAAATCCCTCCCAGGCGGGACCAGCTCAGGTTCTACTGGCCAGAGGACGACTGTCAAGGTCATCAAGGCCAACAAGACAGCTGAGTCAGCAGGCTGTCTCCAATGTCAGTGCCAAAGAACGGGGAGTGCCTAGATGTAGCACTTGCAAACGTAAGTTAAAGGCACCTTGAGCAGGGTCATGAGGACTCGAAACGTCAACTCTTTTCTTCTCCGCCGATGCTGCCAGACCTGCTGAGTTTTTCCAGGTAATTCTGTTTTTGTTTTGGATTTCCAGCATCCGCAGTTTTTTTGTTTTTATCTTTGAGCACAAGAGGGACAGGTCACAGGTGATTTTATGTTCATTTTTGTTTACTTTAGGTCTGATGTTAAATGCCAGAAACATTTCTGTTAAGATTTTTGAATTATCAGAATGACATAAATTGTGTTTTTGATATCGTTGCCTGAGTATGCTTCACCTTTTTATTTCATTGGTGCAGGGAGCATCAATAAGTAATGCTGGACATAGGTAGCACTGAACTTTATTGCACAGGCACTGAGTGTTCTTTGTGTTCAAATGAAAGGGTCCTTTCAAACATCCAGGATGGAGGTGGCAGCCCTGGCACGCATTTGAAGCTGATCTTTGGTAGCCTAGCTGAAGGAGTGAAGGTTCAAGGCATCCCTGGTGTCCCTACCTCCCTGGAGGTTACCAAGGTCTAGCTACATGCTCCTCTTCGGGCTCACTACTGAACTCATCATCTATGGCCTGTGCAGCTGTGTCAAGATCCTCTTCCTCCAGTGGGTCCCCCTTTGCCTGTGCCAGATTGTGGAGAGTGCAGCATGTAACCACAATCAGTGACACTCGCTCTGGGGTGGGGGGGGGTATTGTAGTGCACCCCCTGAACGGTCCAGGCAACGGAAGTGCATCTTGAGAAGACCTATGGTCCTCTCCGCCACCGTACTTGTGGAGGCATGACTCGTATTGTAGCGCTTCTCTGCCCCTGTTATTGGGTTGCAGAGAGGTGTCATGAGCCACCTTTTCAAGGGTTAGAAGCAAAAACAGGAAATGCTGGAAATACTCAGCAAGTCTTGCAGCATTTGTGGAGAGAGAAACAGAGTTAACGTTTCAAGTCCGCATGACGCTTCTACAGAGCTCTGATGAAGAGTCATACAGACTAGAAATGTTAACTCTTTCTCTGTCCACAGATGCTGCTAGACATTTTCAAGGGATAGCCTTTGTCACCCAGCAGCAGGAGCACTGAAGAGCCTCGGCACCTGGGAGTGTCTCAGGATGTAAGTGTCATTGGAGCTGCCAGGGTACCTTGCGCAGACTTGCAGAACCTGCATCCTGTGTTTACACAATATCTGCACTTTCATGGAGTGGAATCCCTTCCTGTTGATGAAGGCACCCGGCTGACCCACTGGCACCTTGATGGACACACGTGTGCAGTCAATGGCAGGGGAACCCAGCAATAACTGCAAAGCCTCTAGCTCACTCAGCCTGGCTGGCCTTGTCTGTATGGTAAAAAATAAATGTTGGTACTCGCCTGAACAGAGTTTCTGTCACCATCTTGACGCAACTGTGGACAGCTGATTGGGAAACGCCATACGGATCCCCCACTATGTCCTGGAAAGAGCCGGAGGCATAGAAGTTGAGGGCCACCGTGACCTTCAGCACCACTGGCATGGGGTGTCCACCCACACAGTTGGAGCTGATCTCAGGGCCGATCCCCTGACAAATGGAGGTTATTGTCTCCCTTGAGAGGTGGAGCCTCCTTCGCTATTGCATCTCAGAAATATTGAGATAGCTACATTGCTGCCTGTAAACCCTGGCAGCAGGATAGTGGCTTCTTCTGTGGCCCAATCTACCTTGGACTACCTGCCTCTCTCCCACAGGTTGCTCCCCTGGAAGCTACATTGGGACACCCGGCCTCCTCTCCCTTTTGCCCCTCTCGTCTTCCTCAGAGGAGGTGCCTCCAGTAGAGACCACAACCCACAGTACAAGGGTAAGGGAAATCTGTTCAATACCTGGAAGGGTTCACATGGTCTGAATCCTCCAAGGGCCTTGCAGACAGCAATGGGTCCTGAAATGAAGCCTGGAAATGCTAAGAATGAAGCCCCAAACAGAGTTGAAGCTGCCAAGTACCAATAAGCAACCAGCAGCGAACTATCTTCAAAACTCCTCACTACTCACCCTGGCAATGTTGCTCAGCTTTTTTATCCTGCCCTTGGATGAGTTTTGTGAAAATGTTGGCTGGCCGCCTACCCGTTTTGCCCATGCAACGAGCAGAAAATCAGACGGGCAAGGAAAAGTCTCAGTCAATTGGACTGTTAAGGGCCTTAAGGGAAGAAGCAGATAAATGTGTGGCTGAAAAGTTAGCACAGGAGGGAGGGCTTTAGATTCCTGTGACATTGGGACCATTCTGGGGGGGTTTGGGACCTGTACAAGCCAGTTGGGTTGCAGTGGTGATTTGCTAGTGCTATTGGGGTGGGTTTAAGCTAACTTGACAAGGATGTTGGGAACAGGGGGCAATACGCATGATGATACCATGGTGGACAGAATACTGGGAGAGACAGCTAGCATTAGACTAGGAAATAGTAAGGTATTAGGTGGACTCAGCGTAAAGGGGTAAGTAATCAAGTCTAAATTAGGGTTACTGTGAATGTATGTAAATGCGTGGAGGATGATAAATAATATTGACGAGTGGCAGGCCTAGATAGCCATGTGGAAATGTGATGTTTGTGGCAACAATGAAAACGTGCATAAGAAGAGCAGGAAGGTGTATTAAATATTCCTGGATACAATGTGTTCAGGAAAGGAACGAAAGGAGGAAGGAATTGGGGTAGGGTGGCAGTATTGATCAAGCAGAAAATTGCAGTGCTGGAGAGAAAGGATGTCATAAAGGGGTTAAGGACAGAATTGATTTGGCACAGCTAAGGAACAAAAAGGTTCAATTAAATTGCTTGATGTAGTCTATAGGCCACCAATTAGTGGGAAAGATATAAGAATAAATTTACAAGGAAATTACAGAGAAGCGCAGCAAGTATAGAGTAATTATAATGGGGGACTTTAATTATTTGAACATAGACTGCAATGGTAGAGGACAGAGAAGGGTAGGAGTTCCTAGCGTGTATTCAGGAAAATTTTCTACAGTAGTATGTGTCTAGTTGAATGAGAAAGCTTCTGCTAGACCTAGTTCTTAGGAATGAGGTGGGCCAGGTGGATCAAGTGTTAGTAGGGGAACATTTAAAGGACAGTCATCATTGCATCATAAGATTTAGGTTGGATATGGAAAAGGACAAGGAACAATCCAGAATAAAAATAATTAACTGAGAGAAAGCCAACTTCGATGGAGAAGAATGGTCCTGACCTAGATAAATTGGAATGAATGTTGGCATGCAAGACTGTAACTGAACAATGGGCTGCCTTTGAAGACGTGATAATTCAGGCACAGTCAAGGGAGATCCCCACGAGAGGGAAAGGTAGGACAAACAAATTCAGAACTCCCCACATGACAGGAGAGATGGAAATTAAGATGAATAAGAAATTGTGTGATTATGACAGGTGTCAGGTGGAGAATACATTCGAGAACCATGGTGAATATAGAAGGTTCATAGGAGAATTGAAAAAGCAGATAAGAGAAGCAAAGAAAGAATGGGAAGAGATGGGCAGCGAATATCAAAGGGAATCTAAAATTCTTCTATAGGCATACAAATAGTAAAATGGTGGTAAAAGGAGGAATGCTGCTGATCAGGGACCAAAAAGACAATTTACACATGGAGGCAAGGGGCATTGCTGAGGTGTTAAATGAATACTTTGCATCTGCCTTTACCAAAAGAAGAAAATACTATCCAAGTCATTGTGAAAGAGAAGGTAACTCAGACACTTGAAATGTTTAAAATTGATAAGGAGGAGGTATTGGATCAGCTGCCCCTATTTAAATTTGATGAAGCACCAGGAGGAGATGAGATGCATCCAAGAATACTGAGGATAGTGGAATGGAAATTGCAGAGGCACTGACAGTAATTTTCCAGTCTTCCTTAGAGTCTGGGGTGGTGCCAGATGATTGGAGAATTGAAAATGTTACACCTTTGTTCAAAATAGGTTGTAAAGATAAACCCAGCAATCACAGCCCAGTCAGTTTAACTTCGGTGGTGGGGAAGCTTCTGGAGATGATAATTCAGGATAAAATTAATAGTCACTTGGGCAAATATGAATTAAATAAGAAAAGCTAGCAAAAATTTGTTTTGGGAAAATCACGTATAACTTGCTTGATTTCATTTAATCTCAATTTTCATCCTCATCTTCAAGGCTACCTTGCCAATTTTATTTATCTAAATTATATGAAGATTAAAATCACCTATGATTATTGTAGTATCCTTCTTACAAGCCCCTAGTATTCATTAATTTATATTCTGTCCTACTGTTTAGCTTAAGAGACTATAAACTACTCCCATCAGTGACTTCTTTCCTTTCAGTGTTGGGGCATCGATTATTTACTATCTATATTAATAACTTTGTAGCCAAATTTGCTGATCATACAAAGATAGGGTGGAAAGCAAGAAGGGATATAGATTGATTAAATGACTGGAAAAAAACTAGCGGATGGAGTATAATGTGGGAAAATGTGAGGTTGTTCACCTTGGTCGGAAGAATACAAAAGCAGAATGTTATTTAAATGGAGAGAGACTGAAGAATGCTGCACCACAGATGGATGTGGGAGTCTTTGTACAAGAATCACAAACAAGTTGGCATGCAAGTACAATTAGGAAGGAAAATGGACTGTTGTCCCTTATTACAAGGGGAATGGTGGAGTATAAAGTAGGGAAGTTTTAATACAACAGGACAGGGCATTGAGAGGCTACACCTAGAGTAGTGTACGGTTTTAGTTTTCTTAGTTAAGGAGAGAAATACTTGCACAGGAGGCAGTTCAGAGAAGGTTTATTAGGCTGATTTCTGGGGTGAAGGGGTTGTCTTATCAGGAAAAGTTGAGCAGGTTGGGCCTATACTCATTGGAGTTTAGAAGAATGAGAGGTGATATTATTGAAAGGAATAAGATCCAGAGGGGCTAACAGGACAGATGCTGAGAAGAGGTTTCTTCTTCTTCTTAATCTCAAACTAGGGTGTACAGTTTAAAAATGAGGGGCATCCCATTTAAGATGGAGATGAAGAGCAGTTTCTTCTCTCAGAGGGTCATTAGCCATTGGAATTCTCTTCCCCAGAGAGCAGTGGAGGCGGGATCATTTAATATATTCAGGGCTGAATTAGACAGATTTTTGATCCACAAGGGAGTTAGGTGTTCGGGAGGCGGTGAGGGGCTGGATGTTGGGGGAGTGGCAGGCAGGAAAGTGGAGTTAAGGCCACGATCAGATCATCTATGATTTTATTGAATGGTGGAACAGGTATGATGGGCCAAATGGCCTACTCATGTTCCTATTTCTTGTGTTCTTATGATCTTTACTATTTCTTATCATCTCCCAAATTGATTCTACATCTTGACCTTCTGAGTCAAGGTCACTTTGCACCACTGTGCTGACCTCATCCTTTATTAACAGACCTACCCCACCTCTTTTTATTTCCTTCCTGTTCTTCTGAAGTCCCAGCCTTGGTTACCTTACAACCGTGGCTAGTAGTTGAGTAGTATTATACTCATTTACTCCTATTTGTGCTATAATTTCATCCACCTTGTTATGAATGTTCCATGCATTCAAATCAAGAGCCTTTAATTCAGTGTTTTTACCATTTTCCCCTTCCCTGGCATTATTTGCTGGTGCACTTTTATGTTTGTGTGCTCTGTCACTTCCTGCCATGCTCTGGTTATTATTACCCATGTCACTAGCCTGCACTATTGCTTTGTCTTTTCCCTTTAACTTCCCAAATCTCCCCTCTTGTGAAATCTCCCCTTCACTATTTAATTTGAAGCTCTCCCTATCACCCTAGTTAAATAATTCACCAGGACACTGGTCTCAGAATGGTTCAGGTGAAGACCAACTCAATGGTCCAGCTCCTTCTTTCCCTATTACTGGTGCTAGTGCCTCATGAATTGGACCCCATTCCTCCCATATCAATATTTGGGCCATGCATTCAACTCTGCGATCTTATTACCCTTATGCTAATTAGCTTGTCACTCAGGTAGTAATCCAATCAGGAAGTAGTCATTGGCTGACACTTGAACAAAGAACAAAAAAAAGTACAAAAAAGGAACAGGCCCTTCGGCCCTCCAAGCCTGTGCCGATCATATTGCCTGTCAAACTGAAACGTTTTGCACTTCCAAGGACTTTATTCCTTGGAGCGTAGAAGGATGAGGGGAAATTTGATAGAAGTTGACAAAATTATGAGGGGTATAGACAGAGTAAATGCGAGTCGGCTCTTTCCACTTAGATTAGGAGAGATAAACATGAGAGGACATGGCTTCAGGGTGAAAGGGGAAAGGTTTAGGGGGAACATTAGGGGAACTTCTTCACTCAGAGAGTGGTGAGAGTGTAGAATGAGCTGCCATCTGACGTGGTAAATGCCGGCTCACCCTTAAGTTTTAAGAATAAATTGGAAAGATACATGGATGGGAGAGGTCTGGAGGGTTATGGACTGGGTGCAGGTCAATGGGATTAGCGGAATAATATTTCGGCACAGACTAGAAGGGCAAAATGGCCTGTTTTCTGTGCTGTAGTGTTCTATGGTTCTATGGTTCCAGGGTCCATATCCCTCTATTCCCATCCTATTCATATATTTGTCAAGCTGCCTCTTAAACACCACTATTGTACCTGCTTTCACCACCTCCTCTGGCAGCAAATTCCAGACACTCACTACCTTCTGTGTAAAAAACTTGCCCTGCACATCTTTAAAGTTTTCTCCTCTCACCTTAAATCTATGTCCCCTAGTAATTGACTCTTCCACACTAGAAAAAAGCTTCTGACTATCTACTCTGTCCATGCCACTCATAATTTTGTAAACTTCTATTGCCCCTCAATCTCCGTCGCTCTAGTGAGAACAATCCAAGTTTCTCCAACCTCTCCTCATAGCTAATAACCTCCAGACTAGGCAGCATCCTGGTAAACCTCCTCTGCAACCTCTCCAATGCCTCCCTATTCTTCTGGTAATATGGTGACCAGAATTACATGCAATATTCCAACTGTAGCCTAACCAAGGTTCTATGCAGCTGCAGCATGACTTCCCAGCTTTTATACTCAATACCCCTGCTAATGAAGGCAAGCATGCCATATGCCTTCCTGACTACCTTATCCTCCTGCGTTGCCATTTTCAGTGACCTGTGGACTTGTACACCCAGATCCCTCTGCCCATCGATGCACTTAAGGGTTCTGCCATTTACTGTATAATTCCTGCCTGTATTAGACCTTCCAAAATGCATTACCTTGCATTTGTCCAGATTAAACTCCATCTGCCATTTCTCTGTCCAAGTCTCCAACTGATCTATATCCCGTTGTATCCTTTGACAATCCTCTTCACTATCTGCAACTCCTCCAACCTTAGTGTCGTCTGCAAACTTACTAATTAGCCCAGTTACATTTTCCTCCAAATCATTTATGTATACTACAAACAGCAAAGGTCCCAGCACTGATCCCTGCAGAACACCACTAGTCACAGCTCTCCATTCAGAAAAGCACCCTTCCACTGCTTCCCTCTGTCTTCTATGACCAAGCCAATTCTGTATCCATCTTGCCAGCTCACCTCTGATCCCATGTGACTTTACTTTCTGTACCAGTCTGCCATGAGGGAGCTGTCAAAGGCCTTACTGAAATCCATGTATATAACATCCACTGCACTTCCATTGTCGATCATCTTTGTCACTTCCTTGAAAAACTTGATCAAGTTAGTGAGACACAACCTCCCCTTCACAAAACCATGCTGCCTCTCACTAATATGCCCATTTGCTTCCAAATTGTAGTAAGTCCTGTCACGAAGAATCTTCTCCAATAATTTCCATACCACTGACGTAAGGCTCACTGGCCTGTAATTTCCTGGATTATCCCTGCTACCCTTCTTAAACAATGGAACAACATTGGCCATTCTCCAGTCCTCTGGGACCTCCCCCATAGTCAGTGAGGATACAAAGATCTCTGTCAAGGCCCCAGCAATCTCCTCCCTTGCCTCCCTCGGTACTCTGGGGACTTATCTACCTTAATATTCTTCAAGACGCCTAACACCTCCTCTTTTTTGATCTCAACATGATCCAGGCTATCTATACACTCTTCCCTAGACAAATCAACTGCTAAGTCCTTCTCTTTGGTGAATACTGATGAGAAGTACTCATTTAGTATCTCTCCCATTTCTTCTGGTTCCACACACAGATTCCCACCTCTGTCCCTGAGTGGGCCTACCCTTTCCCTGGCTACCCTCTTGCTTTTTACATATATATAAAAGGCCTTGGGATTTTCCTTAATCCTGGTTGCCAATGACTTTTCATGACCCCTTTTAGCCCTCCTGACTCCTTGCTTAAGTTTCTTCCTACTTTCTTTATATTCTCCACGGGCTTCATCTGTTCCCAGGCTTCTAGCCCTTACGAATGCTTCCCTTTTCTTTTTGACTAATCTCATAATATCCTTCGTTATCCAAGGTTCCTGAAACTTGCCATACTTATCCTTCATCCGGTCCTGAATTCTTATCAACTGATGTTTGAAAGTCCCCCACATGTCAGTTGTTGATTTGCCCTCAAACATCCACCTCCAGTCTAGATTCCTCAGTTCCTGCCTAATATGGTTATAATTAGCCTTCCCCCAATTAAGCACCTTATCCCGAGGACTCCTGTTATCCTTACCCACCAGTGCCTGTTATACTTCTCGCATTGAAACAAATGCATTTCAGACCTCCAGTCCCTTGCTTGACACTTAGCAGCCCAAGCCTGAATGCAACTCTGTGTAACTCTTGGTATCATAGTTTTGAATTTAGGGCAACACACTTGTGTCGCACTAATTTTGCATTATTTTGTTTATTACTTCTAATTATAAAATCACCCTTTTTACCAATTATTATTACAAATATGTTTCATTTGTGTTTCCTGTGCACTGTTTCAGTGATGAAAACAAGATGAATGAAATTATAACACAAATAGAAGTAAATGAGTATAATATAAAAGCCTTGGTTGCAAGGTAACCAAGGCTGGGACTTCAGAAGAACAGAAAGGAAGTAAAAGGAGGTGGGGTAGCTCTGTTAATAAAGGATGGGATCAGCACAGTAGTGCAAAGTGATCTTAACTCAGAAGATCAAGATGTAGAATCAATTTGGGTGAAGATAAGAAATGGTAAAGATCATCAGTGATGAAAAAAATGATTTGTTTGTTTCTCATGATGATTGATGAAACCTGGCAAATTCTTTCCCAAACAAAAGTGAAATACAGCGGCTGCTGGAATTTTGAAGTAAGAGATGGTACAAAAGGGTTGATGGTACAAAGGAAAAGGAGATGATAATGAGACAAGTAAAGTAAAAAATGTGCCCCAAGACAGTGCAAATGCAGAATAGTAGGGGGGGGGCATGAAACTTGGCAAATCCGGCAAAGCGGGCAGGTTTGCTATGGCCTGGGCATATGGCAGATAAAGGTGAGTAGGTCCCATGGGGTTAGATCACCCAATGGCCTTGTGCCAGCAGGGAATCTCCACCCTAAGCACCAACCCACACTTCCTCCATGTCCCTTGTCTCTGGTCCTGCTCCCAGTCTTCGTTACTCTTCTCTGAGACAAAATGAGCAGTAGTTAACATCTAAAGTTATTAAACTCAATGCTAAACTGTAAAGCTCTTAAGAAAAAGATGAGATGCTGTTCCTCAAGCTTTTATTAGAGCAACATAGGAGACTGAGCACAGAGATGCCAGGCTAAGAGCTTAATGGAAAATTAAAGTGACTAGTGACTGGAAGTTCAGGGTTGCACTTATGGACTGAATGGAGGTGAACAGCAAAACGATCACTCCAACTATTTAGTCTATATTTGGTTTCACTAATATAGAGGAGACTCAGTGGCGGATTTACAGTTAGTGGCGCCCTGTACGCAGCTTCATTTTTGGAGCCCCCCCCCTCAACCCCCAATCTGCACCCCCCACCTTGGAACTATCCCATCCACCAGGTCCCCTCCTGGACACAACACAAAACTACGGGGCATTGGTTATTTCACCGGCTTTTTCACAGTCACATAACTACTTCTGCACACTATCATATAACCTCAGTTCTCACTACACGATTGATAAAACTTAGTGACTCTAACGAGATGATGTAACTTAAAATGTGTATGCACATGAGTGCTGCTTTGTTCCTGTGGCGCAATCGGTTAGCATGTGGTACATTAATGGCAGCATTGAGGCATGTGCAATGCCGAGGTTGTTATGAGACAGCCTTTCTGTAAAGCTGAGTTATTAGAAAAAAAACCCAGAGGGAAACTTTAAACAACTGTCATCACCTATATTTTAAGTGGTATGTTTGAGATGCAACTCCAAACTCAGGAATCGGACCATCAGTTCTCGAGATATTTTTATATTAAACTAAATTAAACATTTTATTAAGTTACAACACATTAAACACATACACATAGCTACAAATTACTACTATCATAATTTTTAACAAATTCCCAGACTAATCTCCATTAAGGCAACAGCAACCCATAGACTTAACCAGACACCAGGCAAAGCATTTTCTCCTTAAAATTGAAAATGAGGTCCCTTTCACTTTGGTTCCTATGGACACAGTTGTAGGCTTACAGCTGCTTTGATCTTACATTGCCTCTGCCCTGCACACACGAAACTGCTGAAGTTATACCTAGCATAGCTCATTGAATGTAAGTTCTCATTGTATCACCAGCCTCTTCTAATAATAAAATCCCTTTCATAGTTCCAATTTTATTAGTAATATAAACATATTGCTTGGTCTCTGCTAGGTAGGTGCCAGATTTCACTCACCTTCTTGAATGATTATTCAAAAAATGCAAATGCACTCTACCTCTCTTACATCTCAAATCTAGTACACAGCAAAGCAGTTAGACCAGCTGGTTTTAATCCATATAAGGAACACCACAGGCTAAACCTCTAATTTAAAAGAAAAATATTTTCCATTAGTAGCTTCGTGACAAGGTTGTGAGTTCAAGCCAAACCTAGAGGAACTTCTGTTGTGAAAAACATAACCTTTTGGCTAGCTGTGGATTGGGACATGGTGCAATCTCATGCAGTAAAATAATTTAATTGGAAGGGACCAATTTCTGTAGATTGAGGACAAATCTTTCCGGTTAAATTTCTCAAATATCAACATAAATGTTGCAAATACTCAGCAGATGAAGCAACTTCTGTGGTGAGAGAAACGAAGGCGATGATTCTTCTGATATCGCAGATCCTGCACTGTGTGTTTCATCTTGGTATTGTCTCTTCAGCTTGTTTAATGTCGCTCAATTTGTGGCCAATTTCCTGAATCGAAAAAGTTGCAGCGATGATTGTTATAATCTAAATCATCTGATGTTTATCGATAATATCAAATGTAATGCATAGGTTGAACATAGGATAGAGACGAAAGTTTGTTGTCAAGCTCAATCTTATAAAACAGTTCATTTATACCCGAGCTCACCTCACAACTTATTTACTGCCCTTTAAAATGCATTAATATATGAAGTAGGCAATAAAATTCACAAAGTATGTTGGGAGATGTGGGCAGAAAGGGGGTCATCATGTAATTTCCTGACCAGCGGGCTCTAGATAAATTTAACCTGTAACTCTCTTTGATCTCTCTCCCCATCTTTATATTGGAGTTCTTAAAAAAAAAGACTGAAATGTAATAACGCTTTGAGACATCCGGTGGTTGTGAACAACGACAATACAACCAATGAAGTACGTTGAGCTGCAGTCACTGTTGTACACAGGAAGCTCCCATAAACAACATGGGACCTTTACCGGACACTTTTGTGATGCTGGTTGATGGATAGCAGGACTGCAGGGAACATTTCTCTGTTCTTCTAGAAAACAGTGCCAGCTTGAACGCCCATTAACACACACAACAAAAAGGGTTGGAGCTTCAAGAAAACATCAAAACCACCCCCTTTCCTGCCCAGTTCCATCTGAATGAATAGCACCACAATGGAATAGCATCTATGTTGCCTCTTGATCCATCTGCCCCTGTCCTTCCAGTCATTGTTCAGTTCAATTCAGATCCCCAATCGGGATTTGAAATATTCAGGCTTTCTTTTCCTGCTGCCATATTGCCTACAAAGAGAATAATTATTATTCAGTAAAATGAATGTGCTGTGTA
Source organism: Carcharodon carcharias (assembly GCF_017639515.1). Taxonomy (NCBI): domain Eukaryota; kingdom Metazoa; phylum Chordata; class Chondrichthyes; order Lamniformes; family Lamnidae; genus Carcharodon; species Carcharodon carcharias. The sequence goes on along the minus strand of NC_054486.1, from coordinate 45,041,756 downwards.
TCCAGATCATTCCTCTTTCTCCCTCACCTCTCTCGTTTTGTAACCTACATTGAAAACTAACTGCCCAGCAGTGCAATCTGCTGCCTCTGAAAGCTGGAACTGTGTCACCATTCCTCTCCCTGGAACCCTGTTACATTCATTGTATTCACCCTGCATGACTGAAACCTGCAGCACTTTGGTGAAAGCAGCCCGCACACTATAACTGAACAAGCACAGAAAGGTGAATCGAAAAGCTGCAAGAGGTGGCATTATGAGGAGGGTGTGACCTGTCCAGATTCACTACTTACAAGTTGTATTTACAAACTATTAGCCAGCATACGAAGAGGAAGGACAGGAAAAGACTACTTCACCAAGTCTATCTCAAGCTAACATGGTGCACATTAGTGCAGTCCAGGATCTCCAGTCAACCAACCACATTGGCGACAAAAACCCAGCCCAGAACTCGAGACCTATTCAGTGATGCAGGCTCTGGGAAATTCACTGGGGATCCTGAAGATAATATGATGTTATGGGAGATGCATTTCCCCACCCCCAACCCCCAACCCCTCAATGTCACCTCGATTCAATTTGCAGTAAGTTAATTTCCTTTTGAGTGTAGTAAATGGTTGTCTGAAATAAAACTTGATCCATTAGTCAATATTTCTGTGAAAACAAATTCCAGCTGACATCTGGAGCCTAGTTCTATGCCTGTGTAACCTATACTCATGTCCTTGTGCTGCCCCACCACCACCACAAATGATCTACCTACATGGACCAAATTTAATGTTTTCATTATTTTTTAAGACTTCAATAAAATCTGTTTGAACAGCATATATAAAGTCCCAGCTCTCTAAGCTTGTTGTACATTTTTTTTGGTCTTGCTTTTAAATATTCTTACATCACTGGTGAATGTCTCCCATCTCTCAGATCTCAGCCATCCATCAACATTGCCTGGAGCATGCTGAGGCGGTTTATCCCGAATCCTCCTTCCTCTCCCACTCATCCTGCCCCTCCCCTTCGCTCCAGCTGCATTAAGCTCGCAAATTGCATAATGGTTGGTTTTAGTGTCTTGAGAGGAGGGAAACTGCCAGGAGATTTTTTGTAAACAGCCAAGCAGACAGCTTAAGGTCTCAACAGAAAGATGGCACTTCCAACAGTTCAGCACTCACCCATCATTTTGAGGCCCCCCGTGTTGTTTGGGGGCCACGTGCCATGGCATGGTGTGTTTCATTGTAAACCCACCCCTGAGTAAACTGCATCATGAACAACAAATCCGAAATACTGAGTGCAAGAAGTACAAGTAAATTGATGTCCCAAATGAAGGACTATTTGAATTCATGGGAGGCCAATGGAAGGCAGCAGTGAAAAAATCATTCAGCAACAAGGCAGCAGAATCGAGGTCTAGATGTGAATCAACAGGAACAGATCAGAGGTAGTGAAAAATTCCCAGCAGAGGAGCAGAAAACTTGGGCACAGAACATAATGTTAGAATAATGGTAGTCCAACAGATAATACAGTCTCAGCAGAAAGTGGGGTGAAAGAGGAGGTCACAGTAAATGCCAGGCACCCTGGAAAAATAGACATACCGCCAAGAGAAAGTGTATTTCTGGATTTCTATCCAGAGCTCAGGCTGCCTCTTGCCGTATAGTTCATGTGTGCGAATGCTGGTTGAGAGCAGGATGAGGCTTAGCTGTGATGACATCCATGATCAAGTAGCTTGTCGACACTTGCTGTTCAGGTTCACCTATGAAGAATGGCAATTTGCATGCATTATTAGAGCGGTGTTTTAAATCACAAGATCATATTCCAACCTAAATAATTGGCTTCAAGAGAGGAGAGAGAAGAAATGTCTGAAAATTATCTAATTATCTAAAAAATCTAATGCGCAGCACTATCATCTATCACTTGAAGATGCTGAGACTGCAATAATTTATGTTAAACAGAGAGATGCAGAGTTGAACTGTTGAAGGACAAAGAGCATTGACTTAAGAAGTGCAAGAAAAGTTGAAACCACATGCAATCTAAATTTGAAACTGTTGCAACTGCATTTAAACTTTGAGACGGGAAAATAAATCATCCCTTGTGTAATCAGGTTTCTTCCCTGCCACAGGACCGAAACAGCTCTTATCACAGTCACAAATGCAACTATAACCAAAGTAAACTTTCCCTCCTTGCCCTTCTTGAGCCTTTTACATGGTTGACCATGCCATCCTCCTCTAATGCCTCTCCACTATTGTCCAGCTGAGTGGTGCTTTTATCTGGTTCCATTTTTATCTATCTAATTGTAATTACAGAACCACTTGCAATGGCATCTCTTACTGCTCTTGTACCACTCTTTCTGGTCTCCCCCCAGAATCTTTCCTTGGCACCTCCTATTAATCCTCTACAGGCTGCCCGTCAGTGACATCATCCAAAAACACAGCATTAGTTTTCACATGTATATTGATGACACTCGGTTCTATTTCACCACCACCATGCCATCACTAAGCCTGCCTATTTCCACCTGCGTAACATTGCCTAACTTCCCCAACCTGTCTCAGCTTATCTGCTGCTAAAACTCTCATTTATGCATTTGTTATCTCTACACTTAACTTTTCTAAAGCAACCCTGGCTGGTCTCCCACATTCTACCCTCTGTAAACTTGAGGTCATCTGAAACTCTACTGCCTGTGTCTTAGCTCACTCCAAGACCTGGTCCCCTAACACCCCTGTGCTCACTGACCCACGTTGGCTCTTGGTCAAGTAACATTTTGATTTTAAAGGTTTATCCTTGATCGCAATTTTCCAGCCCCGTTGGCGTTGGCTGTTATGGCTGCTGGGGGCGGGAACAAAATGACGAGAAGGCCAAAAATCAGTTTCTCACCATCGTGAAACCGGTTTGTAATCGTCTGCTCCGCCTGTCAATGGTGTGCTGCATTTCCCACCACTGCACATCAGAAACCTAATTTCAATACGTTAGCATCTCATTATAAGCCCAGCTCACTGGAATCATCCCCCACCATGCTGGATCATCTGGGCATGTCAGTGTGATAAACACTAACGTGTTTTAAAACTGTACATAAGCGATATGCACCTGGTGAGCTGCACTTCACTTGGTACTTTGAGGCTTGTTTGCCTACCTTGCTTCAGGCAGCACAAAGTCATCAGTGCCAGGCTTCGCAGGCAGCACTACATCACTTTTAGGGGGGGCTCACGGACAGGTCTCTACCTACCAGACCAGCCATAAGGCGGGGGTGACTTTTCAATAGCTGCAGGGCTAGGGCTTGCTTGGGGAAGGGGGAGAAGTGGCCCCAGGTAAGGGAAGATGCCGCAGGGCGAGGGCTGTACTGGGGAAGGTGGGGTATCCCAAGGTATGTGTGTGGGGGCATATGTTGATATGTGCAAGTGGTCTCAAGATGGTGAGGGTTGAGGAGGCAGTCTCTAGAGAGATGAGGCCAGATGGAAATGTAAGGGTGTGTACGTGAGAGTGAGTGGTGATGAGCGAATTAGTGAGATGCCAGTGAATGTTTGATGGCCTTGTGAGTGTGTGTGTTTAAACTAAAGAGATGGTTGCCTTATCCTGGTGGCACAGATAAGATCATGCATCTGTTTTCTGCACTGGATGGCCGGACTCTTGTGTGCAGCATTAGCACTGACCACTTCTGCCGCCACCTCCCAAGCTGGAGTGGTGACACTGATGGGCTTCTTGCAGCCAGTGTAAGGGTAAGGGACATCATCGTGGGTCTCCATGGCATCCAGAAGGCATCCTAGGGATATGTCACTGAATTGGGAGACTGCACTCTTCTTGGCTTTTGGGGCCATGTCTTCACTGGAGAAGTCCTGGGCTGCAAGCATTGAGAAGTGTGCACTCAGCTGAAGTTTAAATATGGCACCCTACATAAGGAAGTGGTGAGGTAATGCGTGGATGGCAAATCGGAGGCTGCCTGCCAGTAAGACGGCATGTTTCTTGTGGCTACGTAATTAATGAGGAGGAAATAGGACAAAACAGTGTGAAAATCCGCCATTGCAGCCAGCAGGTAAATTGATTTTTTTCCCACCTACTGTCATACTTTGTGCAAAACTAAGATGATTCCACCCCTTGTTTTCAAATACTTCTATAATCTATCCTCTCCCTATCCCTGTATCTCCTCCAGCCTCAGACCCCTCTAATGTATTGCTGCTTCTTTACTTTGAGCCTCTTGTGCAATCCCAATTTTAATCGCTCTACCATTGGTGGCTGCACCTTCAGCTGTCTAGGTCCTAAGAGGGAGTACCCTTCCTCCTACTTTCCACCTCTCTGCCTCACTTTTCTCCTTTAAGACACTCTTTAAAACCAAGTTTTTGATCATCTGACATAACATCTCTTTCTGTGGCTCAGCATCACATTTAGTTTTATAATGCTCCTGTTAAGTGTCTTGGGACATTACATTATTTTAAAGGTGTCATATAAATATAAGTTGTTGTTATAACAGAAACCAACCATGAGAAAAATTAATTTGTCTGTTGCAAAAATTATAAAAGCTTTCCTTAGTTTAAAAATACTTAGTTTACATTTGTCATTTCATGGTGTAAGAAACATATATTTTTATTTCTGTTGGACTGTGGATTATAATTACAATGGCTGCAGTTTAAAGGACATGTCCACTGGAACAGGATGTGAGATATTTACAATGTTGCAGTCCTAGAACGGAGTGTGCTATAAAAGATGGGATGGTGCTGGAAAGGAGTCCTGGACCAAGGAAGCTAACTGACAACAGCATTTTAATTGACTGCTGACCAGGTGACCAACGCTTTGTGTGGCAACAGTGCAGCAGAAAGGGCCTGAAAAGAGAAAACATCTAAGAATCTCTCTTCTTCATATCTTGATAACCTGCTCTCTCTCTCTGATGAAACTCCTGTAAAAAGGAAAAGGGGAAAACCAATGTTAGAGACATTGAAAAGCAAGTTCTCAACCAATGAATCAAATACTGAAAGTGCTGGAAGACCACCTTGTGTCATCAGTAAGAACTGAAAGGAATTTGGAAGACATCGATCAAAGTCAACCCATCGAATCCTGTACTCCAGTTGGTGCTATTGAAGTGATTTTTTTCCACCCTTAAAATCCATGTTTTGTGTGCTTTATTTGCATTGTGTGTATGTGTGTGTGTGTGTACAGGGATTTAAGAAGGGGGTAGAGTTTAAGTTATAGTGTTCGAAGTTAGCAGTTCATATTTCTTTCTTTTGCCACTAGTTAAAGACAATTTGTTCAGTAAACAGTTATTTACTTATTAAGTTTACAAACCTGGTGGTCATATTCTATTAACCTAAATTAAACAGTTAGGTAGAATTGGGGCAATCTGTTGGTTTGGTCAAGCTTTTCACATTTGTCACAGCTTGGGGAGCAGTGGGGCTTGATATTACAGCGCACTATTCCCAATGAGTCATGGCAATGGAAAAATTAGTAAAAGCATAAACAAAGGTATCAATCTGTCAACATTTTGTGTTTGTAGCGGAGCTTTCCTGCTGTGGTGGCCATTTTTCTTCTCACGCTTTGTATTCCCACTGGAGTTTGGCAGACAATTAATGGAAACAATGGGCACTTCTTGGTTTCTAAGTATTTCAAGCAGTGTACACCAGCCAGGAAGTGAATCCACAATACCCACTTATCAAAGATGAATTATAAGGCTCAGTTAAAATGAATAGTATCCAGGTTTTTCTATGAGTAATCCAACCAAACACTACTGAAAACAACTTAAAAATCACAACTGTAGTGAAATTGAGTTTGAGCATCAGCAGCTATAATGACAACATTTTTTTGGAGGGAACTTGGAGAGGATATTTGTGCAAATTCTGTTTTTGCAGGTTCAGAGTTGATGGAACTCTGCTTGCATGTCATTCTAATATGCATTTTAGAAAAGACACAAAAGCTAATTCCAGTCAAGGCAGTTAAAATTCAATTTGCCTAAGAGGAAAAATCAGTTGAGACCAGTTCAAAATACAGTTTAGCGCAGTTTTCCTGGTATCAGCAACCCCAGTTTTATGCTACTCAAGCTGCTCAATTAGTTCCCCAACCTGACGAAATGTTTATCATTACCACTACCATAGCTTGGATTATTTTGACAAAGCATCTTCTGTTCAACGGAGAATCTGTAAAATTGGGCTCAAGGGAGAGATGTACTTGGTCAGAATATGTTGGACATACTCATCACTAATTATGGAATTTGGATGACAATGTACCAGAGGTTACTCTGGTATGGGAACCAGGATATAGTAATGGAAAGGAGAAACAAGGTTCGCACAGGGGGATTGAGAGAAAGATAACACTAGAGTAAGAAATAATAAGGTATTAGTTGGACTCAGAGTAAGAGGGAATGCAATAAGAACTAAATTAGGTTTACTGTAGGTTTACCACAAGGAATAGTAAATAAGGTTAGTGAGGTGCAGATGCCGGTAACCACATGGGAGTATGATGTTACGGCAATAACGGGAGTCCTGGCTCAAAAAGGGGCTGGACTGGGTAGTAAATATTCCCGGATATCAGGTGTTTTGTAAAAGTAGGGAAGGAGAGAAAGGAGGAGAGGGAGCAATATTGATTAGGAATAACATTCCAGTACTGGAGAGAGAGGATGTCCTGGAGGAGTCAAGAACAGAATATATTTGGTTAAAGTTAAGAAACAGTAGAGGTAGCATTACACTACTGGATGTATTCCCTAGGTCACTAACTGGTGGGAATGATATAAAGGAGTACATTTTCTAGGAAATTATGGTGTGGTGCAAAAATTATAGAATTGTGATAATAGGGCACTTTAATCATGAACTGGGATAGTAATACAGAAAAAAAGAGTAGACAGGAATAAGAATCCTTCAAGTGTGTTACAAAAATTTTTTATTGATGAGTGTATTTTCAGTACAATGGGGAAGGAGGCATTGCTGAATCTGATTCTGGGGAATAAGGTTGGTTAAGAAGATAAAGTATCAGTTAGTGGAAAATTTAGGGAACAGTGATCATTGTATCATAAGGCTTAGATTAACTATGGAAAAGGAGGAGGAGCAATTTAAAGTAAATGGAATTTATGGGTATTTTGCATAAGTTCTCACTATGGAAGATACAAGTAACATTCCAGAAGCAGCTATAAATCAGGAAATGGAAGGGAGGGCGGAACTCAGGAAAATTACAATCACCAGAGAAGTGATACTGAGTAAATTGTTGGAGCTGCGGGCTGACAAGTGTCTGGGTCCTAGGTTCTTAAAAGAAGTGACTACTGAGATAGTTAATGCATTGGTTTCAATTTTACAAAACTCCCTAGAATCAGTGGAGGTCCCATTAGATTGGAAGATAGCAAATGTAGTTCCATTATTTAAAGGGAGATCATGTTTAACCAACTTATTGGAGTTCTTTGAGGAATTAACATGTGCGTTGGATAAAGGAGAACTGTTGGATGTAATGTACTTAGATTTCCAGAAGGCATTTGATAAAGTGCCACATCAAAGGTTATTGTTGAAAATAAAAGCTTGTGGTATGGTGGGGGTGGGGAGGAAGAACAAATTGGCATGGATAGAAGATTGGCTAGCTAACAGGAAGCAGAGAGTAGGCATAAATGGGTCTTTTTCAGGTTGGCAAGATGTAACAAGTGACCTGCCACGGGGATCAGTGCTAGGACCTCAACTGTTTACAATTTATATAAATGGCTCGGATGAAGGATTGGATGGGATGGTTACCAAATTTGCTGATGACACAAAGAAAGATAGGAAAGTAATTTGTGAAGAGGATATAAAGAGGATACAAAAAGATATAGATAGGTTAAGTGAGTGGGCAAAGATGTGGCAAATGGAGCATAAAGTGGAAAAATGTGGAATTGTCCATTTTGACAGGAAGAATAAAACAGAGGCATACTATCAAAATGATGAGAGATTGCAGAGCTCTGAGATACAGAAGGATCTGGGTTTCTTAGTGCATGAATCGCAAAAGGATAGCATGCAGGTGCAGCAAGTAATTAGGAGAGCTAATATAATGTTATCATTTATTGCAAGGGGAATTGAATACAAAAGTAGAGAGGTTGCACAGGCATTGGTGAGACCATATTTGGAGTACTGTGTACAGTACTGGTCACTTTATTTAAGGAAAGAAGTAAATACATTGGAAGCAGTTCAGAGGAGGTTTACCAGACTAATACCTGGAATGAGCAGGTCTTATGAGGAAAGGTTGGACAGGCTAGGTTTGCATCAGCTGGAGTTTAGAAGAGCAGGAGGCTACTTGATTTAAACATACAAAATCATGAGGGGACTTGACAGGATGGATGTGGAGAGGATGTTTCCTCTTCTGGGAGTATCTAGAACTAGGGATCACTCTTTAACAATAACGGGTCGCCCACTTAAAACGGAGAGGAGGTGAAATTTTTTCTCTCAGAGGGCCGTGAGTTTTTGAAACTCTATTCCTGAAAAGGTGGTGGAAGCAGAGTCTTTTTGAGGAGTATTTTTAAAGCAGAGGTAGATAAATTCTTGGTAAGCAAGGGGGTAATAGGTTATTGGGGTAAGCGGGATGCTGATTTGAGGTTACTATCAGAACAGCCATGTTCCTGTTAAATGGCAGAGCAGGCTCGAGGGGTCAAATGGCCTACTCCTGCTCCTTGTTCATAATTTTACTTAAAACTGGATAAGGGCTAATTTCCATGGAGTGAGAACAGGTCTGGTCAAGGTAAATTGGAATTAGAGATTGGCAGTCAAAAGTGTAACAGAACAATGGGTTGCCTTCAAAGAGGAGATTGTTCGGCTACAGTCAATGTATATTCCATGGCAGAAGGAATTGAGCAAGCAAAACCAGGACTCCTTGGATGTTGAAAGAGTTAGAGAGAAGATAAAACAGAAAAAAGAGTGTGTATGACAGATGACAGGTTGATAGGACAAAATTAACAGTCACTTGGACAAGTGTGGGCTATATAAGGAAAGCCAGTACGGATTTGTTAAAGGCAAATCGTGTTTAACTAACTTGCTTTGATATTTTTTGATGGGATTAGAGAGGTTTAATCAGGGTAATGTGGCTGATGAACCTTCAAAAGGCATTTGTAAAGAGTCACATGATAGTTGAAGCTCATGGAATAAAAGTGATGGTGGCAGAATAGGTACAAAGTTGGCTGAGTCACTGGAGACAGAAAGTAGTGGTGAATGGCTGCTTTTTGGACAGGACGAAGGTATTCAGTGGGGTTTCCCAGGGATCATACTAGGACCAGTGTGCTTTTTGGTATATATTAATAACCTACACTTGTGTGTATAATGCACAAATTCAAAATTTTCAGATGACACAAAAATTTGGAAGTATTGTGAACTGTGAGGAGGATAGTGATAGGTTTCAAGGGACATGAGCAGGTTGGTGTAAAAGGTGAACACGTAGCAGATGAAATTTAATGCAGAGAAGTGTGAAGTGATACATTTCTGTGGGGAGGAGGAGGAGAGGCAATCTAAAACAAAGGATGTAATGATAAAGGGGGTGCAGGAGCAAGAGATCTGGGAGTATATATGCACAAATCGTTGAAGGTGGCAGGGCAGGTTCACAGAATCACAGAATCACAGAGTGCAGAATAGGCCTTTCGGCCCATCGAGTCTGCACCGACGTGAGAAACATCTGACCTGCTTGCCTAATCCCATTTACCAGCTCTTGGCCCATAGCCTTGAATGTTATGACGTGCCAAATGCTAATCCAGATACTTTTTAAAGGATGTGAGGCAACCCGCCTCCACCGCCCTCCCAGGCAGTGCATTCCAGACCATCACCACCCTCTGGGTAAAAAAGGTTTTCCTCACATCCCCCCTAAACCTACTGCCCCTCACCTTGAACTTATGCCCCCTTGTGACTGATCCTTCAACTAAGGGGAACAGCTGCTCCTTATCCACCCTGTCCATGCCTCTCATAGTCTTGTACACCACGATCAGGTCGCCCCTCAGTCTTCTCTGCTCCAACAAAAACAACCCAAGTCTATCCAACCTCTCTTCATAACTTAAATGTTTCATCCCAGGCAACATCCTGGTGAATCTCCTCTGCACCCCCTCCAGCGCAATCATATCCTTCCTATAATGTGGTGACCAGAACTGCACACAGTACTCCAGCTGTGGCCTCACCAAGGTTCTATACAACTCCAACATGACCTCCCTACTTTTGTATATTATGCCTTGATTGATAAAGGCAGCTGTCCCATATGCCTTTTTCACCACCCCGCTAACATGCCCCTCTGCCTTCAGAGATCTATGGACACACACGCCAAGGTCCCTTTGTTCCTCAGAACTTCCTAGCGTCATGCTGTTCATTGAATACTTCCTTGTCAAATTACTCCTTTCAAAGTGTATCACCTCACACTTTTCATGGTTAAATTCCATCTGCCACTTTGCCCATTTGACCATCCCGTCTATATCTTCCTGTAGCCAAGACACTCAACCTCATTGTTAACCACCCGGCCAATCTTTGTGTTATCCTCAAACTTACTAATCCTACCCCCCCACACAGTCATCTATGTTGTTTATATAAATGACAAATAATAGGGGACCCAGCATAGGTTCCTGTGGTATGCCACTGGACACTGGTTGAAAAAATGGTTACGAAGGCATATGAGATCCAGGGTTTTATACATAGTGCATAGGAGTACAAAAGCAAGGAAGTTACAATGAATCTTTTTGGACATTTATTCAGCTTCAACTGGAGTATTTGTTCAATCCTGGGCAGAACACTTTCGGAAGGATGTGGTGGCACAAGAGAGGGTGCAGAAAAGATTTAAGGGAACAGCTCCAGTGGTTTCTGCTATGGCTCATTTGGTAGCACACTTGCCTCTGAATCAGAAGGTCCTGGGTTCAGGTGCTACTCTGTGCTTTTGCACAAACATCCAGGTTGACAGTCCAATGCGCTACAGCATAAAAGGAGCAATTGAGCAAGTGCTGCACTGTTGGATAAGACATTAAACCGACGCCCCATCTGTCTGCTGAGTGCAAGTAAAAGACCCCATGGCACTATTTCAAACATGACCAGGGTGTAGGTCAATATTTATCCCTTGATCAGCATCACAAGAAACAGATTCTCTGGTCATTTTCACATTGCTGTTTGCATTTGCTCAGTGCATAATGGCTGCCGTGTTTCCTACATTACAACAGTGACTACACTTCAAACAGAACTTCATTGGCTGTAAAGCACTTTGAGACATCTGGTGGTTGTGAAAAGTGTTATATAAATCCAGGCTTTTCTTTCTTTGGAAGGACTTCAGTTATGTGGATATTGTTACAATTATGAGGATTGTAAGGTTATTATATTTTGGGACAATAACTTTAAATGTAGGGTAAATGAAGGGATAATGTGACCTGTTCTGCAGGCAGCCTAACAGTAAGCCTGAGTGGCTTGATGGTTAAAGGTCAAAGGAAGACTTAGATTGTTCTACTGAGAAGAAGGTGCAAGATATCCACACTAGGAGACAATGGGTAGAATCGTCCCAGATTTGCACCAAGTACGGTAGCGGGCACAATGTTTTACCTGTTGGCCAGAATAGCGGCTTTTCATGCCATATCGCCCCAAACTCGCTGCATTAGTTATGCATTCCCAGGAAACATGCTGTTTCCATGGCGGGCGGGCTCTCATTCGCCTTCCATGCCATCACCACAGCGCTTCATTATGCTGGGCATTATATTTAAAATCCAGCCGTGTGCATACCTCTCAGCGCTTCCAGCCCATGACTGCATGGCCTTGAAAGGCAAAGAGACTGCAGCCTCCAGGTTTAATGACACGCCCCTCAAGCACCTTTTGGAATGTGGTGGGGGCTCGCTGTGATGTCCTCTAACCCACTCTGGCCACAGGATGGGCAGCTTGGGAGGTGGTGGCAGTGATGGTCAGTGCCAACACCCTCCAAAAGTGGACAGCTACCCAGTGCTGAAAGAGGATGAATGATCTCTTCCGTTCTGCCAGCGTAAGACACTCTTCTCAGCACTCTCAACTCACACACTCACAAACCCGTCACTCATTCACAGGGTTCTCATTCACTGCCAGTTCAAGGGACATCACCATTCACTCTCTCATACACGCCTTCATTGTCTTCATCCCATCCATGGGACCACTCAACACCCACCCATACCAGGCATACTTTTCATCCAGCCTGGCAGACGTCCTGTTTACACTCTCTCCATCTCTATTTATGCAGCACAAGCTGGCACACAACAAGAGGGAGAGGTCGTAGACTGCTGGAGGAATGCCTGAAATCAAGGTCCTCATGGACTTTGAAAACAGACCCATCTAGCTGGCCAGCAAGGATCTGGACCATTCCTGTGCTGATGGTGAGGTTGGCAATGCTCTACCAAGTGAGGATCCAGCAGTGCAACATCCATCAAACAACCATGCTGTGAGTCATGTGTCCTCTTTCACAGGCCACTGCCATGCACTAATTATCTCTCCTTGCTTTCATAGGCATATCTGGGAAACAGCTGACGGAGTCCATGACCCAGGGCATCCAATCAAGCCCCAAAGAAACCTCTGAAGAGAAATCTGAAGGCACCTTCCTTGAAGTTATGTCACATTGCTTAACCACACCCTCCAATAGCACAGAGACAAACATCTCGGTGGGACCTAGCTTTAGAGTAGCCTTGGAACCACAATCTGGTCTACAAACAGGGCCTGCACATCATAATTCAGGCCGTGCGTCTGGCTGAAGAAATACGTTCCCAGGGCACACCATCTCGGAGGGGGCTCGACATAAAGGTATTGCTGCAGGGCCTGAAGGTGAAAAATCGCCACCTGTGTGCATAGGCACACCAGCGCCTGACTGCCCTCCCTAAGCGGGAGACTCAGGACCTCAGCAGTGACCTAGAAGAAGTCGACAAGCATTCGCTGGATTTTTGTGACAAAATCTGAGGGAGGGGTCAAAGTGACCAGTTGGTACCACAACATCAGCTTGTTTACGACCAGAGCTTGACCCCGGTAAGACAGCACTCAGAGCAGTCCTGACGGGCGCCACAGGCGAGTGGTGACTTTGGCCTCCAGCTCCTGCCAGTTTGCTGGCCAGGATTCCTCAGCAGGGCAGAGGTGGACCCCCAGGTAGAGGAGGTTGGTCCTGCTCCAGGTGAAAGGCCTGAGCTCCTTGGGTAGGGGATCCATCTGCCACTGACTGACCAGGAGTCCACAACACTTGCCTCAGTTGATCCTGGCAGAGGATGCAGCAGAGTACACTTCCTGGCACTTGCATACCCTCCACAGTCAGCTTGGTCAGTGAACGTGAGGAGCACGTCATCGGCGTAAGCCGAGAGGACCACCCTGATGACCGGCCCGCGCAGAACCAATCCCGACAACCTCCTTTGCAAGAGGCGCAGGAAAGCCTCCATGCAGGTAGAATACAATTGGCCAGATAGGGGGCAGCCCTGACGAACTCCTCCCCTAAAGCGAAGGGACCTTTTAACCTTACCTAGATACCCTGCGGCAGCGTACAAAATCAGATCCAAGCGACAAACTGCGTCCCAAACCCGAATGTTCGCAGATTCCGGAATAAATATTTGTAATCCACCCTGTTGAACACCTTCTCCTGGTCAAGAGACAAGAAGGCGCTCGACAGACCAGTCCTGGGAATAGTGGATGCCGGACCAGATGAATGTTGTCAAATATAGTACGGCTTGGGGCCATGTAGGACTGGTCAGAGTGGATCATGTGGTCCAGCATGGTGCCAAGGGGATAAGGCATTGCCCTGGCAAAGATTTTGTAATCCGGAGATCGTGCACCAGGTTTTAAGGTGGTGGAGATTCCCCTTCTTTGGCAGCAGGGTAATGGCCACCCTGCACCACGAAAGGGGCATCTCTCTGGTGCGTCTGCTGCACAGAAGCTGATAGAACGCAGGACTTGCCCTCGAAACATAAAGGCGGTCGAGTCTGGACGCTCCAACTCCAGGTCCCAAAAAGGTGAAAGCGCTGGAGTCAGGATGGAGATTTCGCCAGACGTCCACGAAGTTGAAGGACCCAACCAGGTCGCGCAACTTACTCACAGCTAGTGTGCGGTGCTGGATACCATGATGGTCATGAGCCTTGAGAGTACATTGAAATCCCCCCCTGAGAATGATGCACTCACCTGTGTTGATGGATCCCAGATGAGTGGACACTTCACCAAAGAAGCTCGCTTGCTGCTGCGCGTCCAGGGGAGCGTACACATTCACAAAGTGAAGCACCGTGCCCCCTAGGCGCACAATATGGTGCAGCAACTGGCCTGGCACCAGCTCCTTGACTATCAAGATCTCTGGCTGAAAATGTAGGGCCAAGAAGACAGCCACCCCGCCAGAATTGGAGGCTAGGTGACTCATGTAGACCCCCCTCACCACTCCAGGAGCCACGTAACTTTGTCTCCCAGAATGGTATGGGTCTCCTGCAGGAAGCACACCGCATACTTCCCATCCCTGAGGACCGAGAAGGTCTGGAACTTGCGCTGTGCGTCCCTGCTGTCGTGGATGTTGAGGCTGGATATGGTAGCCTTCATTGTCAGAAGTATGTGCTACCATCACCCAAAATAAGTGCAAGAAGGATAGGACCTTTTAAGTCTTCCTCTCCTTCAGGAGCCTAGTGAGAAAGGTATGGACCCTCCGCCGGGCGTTCAGGTCCAACTCGGGGGCCTTTTGGGCCTCGCAGGTGGACCAGAACACCAGCGGATACGAGTGCCAATGGTCCATGAATGGTGACTGGACTCTGCCTCTGCGACCGTGATTACTTGCCAAAAAATATCGGAGTTTCCCATGGGGATGAGGGAGGAGTCGACAGTGGGCACCAAAGCTCCCATCACTTCACCTGGTTCCAATGACTCAAGGTCATCGGCGGTGCTTGTTATTGACACCCCTTCCTCTTCAAGGTCATCACGTCCGGCTTCCGACCCCTCCCCCGCACTCCATGCGGGAGCTGATTTGGAGCCGCCAGCTGGCTCTAACTCTGCCTCAATCCCACTCTCAGGATCAATGCCAGAGGTGTCCTCTCTGGTCTCCTCTCGAGTTTCCGGGTTAGAGGGCGGCAGTGGCTCAGAAACCTGCTCTGCCACAGGCACCAGGTTGCCAGGCAAATCCGGAGAAAGGTCTGGGCCCAGAACAGTAGTGCCCGGTGCCAAAGGCTGAGGTGGAGCGGGGAGGCCCTACTTGTCACCACCATCCAATGACCCAGTCATTGGGGTCATGATGGGGCTGCTGCAGTCCCCTGGCGGGGCCAGATGGCATCTCGGGAGTACAAGGTGGGTCCAGGTGGGGCACTACCACAGGGGCGATACCCTCACCAGCCACCAAGGGGCCCTGCTCAGGGGACTGGAGTGAGGGAACAGGGGTTTGGGCTCCTCCCAGAGGGCAGGGCGAGGACATGCGGGGCGGAGACGCCACCACCTCTTCACCGGGGGAGGGGACACATCCAACCTCACAAGTCACGAGGTCATCCCCCTCCAAGAGGCGACGTCTCTTTCGGGGTAGGCTGGGGGCTTGGGAAGCCTCCAACAGCAAGGCAGACAAAGACCTGGCACCAGAAGGAGTCCACGTGGTGGAGGCTGAGTTCCCTGAGGCTGAGCGGGATCGGCAGCACCTGGACCTGACCTCCCCAGTTTGTGAAGGCGGGGGAGGAGGAGCTCACCGGAAACGAACGTTGGATAAAACCAGCCTCTGAGGATCTACTGCCAGATAGGTCCAGCCTACAGTGAGCCCCTTGGCCAGGGGCAGGTGCACCTCCCGCTTGGACCTCAGGGAGAACACCGCCTTCCCATACACACGCGAGGCTGCAATGATGGCCGAGGGGCCAACAATCCCAGCTAAAGCCTTCACGCATGTTTCTACGTCATCTTGGGGTGAATGTACCTCTTTACCCTCTTGGCCCTTGTCAGGAGGTGGAACGGTGATAGGGCCGTAGGAGCAGTGGCCGCTCCTGCATGGGTGATCTTGGCAGCCCCAACACTGGTGATAGCACCACCTCCACAGCTACCCAGGAGGGCCCGGCCACCAGTGACCCCACAGCAGCTATTGGGGAATGAGCCACACCCACCCTGAGCTCTGTCGGTGGCAACAACAGCATTTAGAAAAGGGGAGATGGGGAAATAAGGATTACCCTCTCCTGCCTGATGGTGTATAAAGACAAAAGCAGAGGAGAGAGAAAGGGAAAAAGGACAGGGAAGGGGTAATAGGTGCAGAGTGTGTGGGTGTCACTGGGTGGAGCGGAGTGGGGTGGTGGGGGCTTAGCTGTTCTTCCCGTAGGGGGAGGACGATGTCTTCACCAGGCAGCCAGTACTGCCTGGCACACAGAAATCAGGTCCGTCCATCCCTGTTCACCAGGCAGCACCTGCCACCTAGACTTGGACATGGGTGGGGTGAGAAGGGATGGGGGGTGATGGAAGATCTTAAATGGACACACATATGCACCTCTTCTCCCCGAGTCCCTTCGGTAGTATTCTACTTGCCCCTACAGAGCAACATGGTCTTCACAGCCTCCACCAAACAAAAGTCCAGAAACCCACTACAGGTGTAATGAAAAAGTCCTTGCCTCCTGGCCTCCCTGTCTAGCAGCACTTCCTCTCTCTTTCTCTCTCTCTCTCTCTCTCCCCCAATTCTTCAGGCCTCAGGCCTTGCAGGAACAGCCACTGGAAAACAGCAGCAGGAACAGCCACAAGGAAGTCCCACAGCAGTCAGGAAAACAGCCACAGGGAAATAGCAGTAGGAACAGCCGTACTGGAAATCCCACAGCATTCAGGAATAGCCACAGGAAAATAGCAATAGGAACAGCCATTAGAAATCTCAGAGCAGTAGCAAAACAGCCACAGGAATACAGCAGCAGCAGGAAAAGCCACAGCCTGCACCAAACACAAGCAACAGCAACGAGCTGCAGCTGAGACCAATCAGGAAGCTGTAACATTTTTGTGTTTTTTTGATCTAGCGACTGAAAGTTCCATCTTCTAAGTGTTTTTTAGTAAGGTTTCTGCCTGGTTTCAAACGGGGGACCATTCGCATGTAACTCTTTCGAGTACAAACACGTTTCCATCTGTTCCTATTCAGATGAAGTTACATTGTTTCATAGTTTGCCATTGTGAGATTTGAACTCTTGATCTTGGGGTTACAAGCCCAGCACCATAACCACTTTAACCACTACACTACATTTGCACGGCCTGGGCACAGGTGTTAATCAATTGTACAGACTATTCACTATTGTCAATAAACTCCCAAGAATGTCTCCCTGCCTGTGGCTCCTGGTTCTGATGAGCAGTGTTCTTGTCACTCAGATGTGAAACCTTTCTGCACAAGGTAAAGGCAGGTGTCTCAATCCAGGGTTTCTTCCCAGTGCTTTGTGCAGCCTTCAGACCAAAGTGATGGTCTGGCCGCACACTTCCTGGACATATTATTGATGCCTGCACCTCAGTGATGCTTGTCATTGCTGCCAGAATGCAGTGGAAAGGCATCACAGAGTTCTCTCATTCTCTCTGTGTGCTCTGAGCACCTTTAGGGAGGGGCTGGCCCTCATCTCATCAGCATCTGTGACCAGTGACGCTGTGCTCCTTAAGGGGTCAGGTGCTAAAAGTGGACAAAGGATCAGGTGCTATTAAAGTTTCGTGGTTACGTCTCTATGATATGACCCTGATCACAGAGCACAAGCGAGCTGCCCTCAGCTGGACACAAGTCAGGCATTGTCAGAGGCTATGTGAAGAGCTATGGAGCGTCTTTACTGCATGTTGTCATCATCCTTCACAAATCTAGCAGCTATAAGGGTCTCCCAATCACGCCTGCCTCATCTGGTAAGTGTGAGAGCCTCATTGCTGTCACCATTGCCTTCAAGGACTCCTCACCTTCATCACTGCCAATGTCCTCCTCATCGGAGGAAATGTCCAGCTCCTGCATCACCTCCTCAGCCAGCTCCTCTCTCCATTGCAGTGCCAGGTCGTAAAGGGCGCAGCAGACAACGATGATGCCTGACACCCTCTACGATCTATGTTGCAGGGCTCCACCAGACAAGTCCAGGCACTAGGACCTCAATTTCAGCATCCCAATAGTCTGTTCCACCAAGTTGTGAGCTGCAGCATATGCCTTGTTGTATCATTGCTCTGCTGCAGTCTGAGGCCACCGCAAAGGCATCATCAGCCACATCCTCTGTGGGTAGCCCTTGTCCCTGAGGAACCAACCCTGCAGCCTCTGTGGACCCTGGAATATGTCAGGGATCTGTGACCAACCGAGAATGTAGGAGTCGTGCACACTTCCTGGAAACTGTGCCAAATCTGCAGCATATGTTTGTGGTGATCACACACCAGCTGCACTTTCAGCGAATGCAATCCCTTGTGGTTGATATAATTGACCACGTGTTGCTCCATGAGTGCAGTTGTTGGCACCCTGCGCCTGTGGGAAACCTGAGATCTGGGCAAATCCAACCACTCTTACATCCTGGCTGTCCTGGTCCTGGGCGAAATGCACAAAGTTGTATGCCCTCATGAAGGTGGCATCCATGAACTCATGGATGCATTTGTGGATGGAGGCTTGTGATATGGCACACAGGTCACCCGTGGAGCCCTGAAAGGAACCACTGGCGTAGAAATTGAGCAACCACTATCACTTCGTTGGCCACTGGCACAGGATGCCCTTCATGTTCACATGGCACCAAAACCTGCACTAGATGTGACTGACCAGTTCCCTAGACATGCGCGGTCTTTGGCCATGCTGGTTTTTGGTCATCTGCAAGAATGAAATCAGCATCTGTAGGCCCTGGGCCTAGTTTGGCACCAATCAGCGACAGCTCACTGTGGCTCTTCGGCGGTGTGTGCAGGAGCCCCAGCCGCTCCTTCTTCCAGTCGGTGCTGTTCCTCCCTCTGCACCGCCAGGCACTTCAGTCACTGTCTTCTCCATTGTCTTCTCTCTCTGTACACCTCGAGGCATAAGGCTAATTCATCAGGCTCCATGATCCTGATGTACTCCTCCTGCAGGATGAAAGAGAGAGACAAGTGGGTTAGCATGGGTATACTAAGAATCTCTCATAGTTAAGTTTGAAGGCCCCTTAACTCATCCTAGAGAATTTTGGCCACCACTTGGATGGCCAGAGTTTAGTGCGCTGCATGGCTGCCCGAAACCCCACCTTCCTCCACCCCACTCCACCTGACCAATTGGCAACAGCTTTGCCCACTGGACTGCATGCTGTGCTCTCAGCTCAGGCACAGGCATTCTCCTAACCCACGCTGCAAGACTGCACTGTTAGCTTGAACCATGGGGGAGACTGGTCCAAACCGGGATGATGACATTTCAAGGGACTGTGAGCACCTCCACCAATAACTGCTCCACGGCCAGCTTCAGCAAGGAGATCTTACAATGTGCCCAGTTGTCCAACTGTTCTGCAGTCCAATAAAATGCTCATTAGTTTGCATCTGTGCCTGAGGGGTGAAAAGCTCTGGAGCAGTTGGTAGCACCTTGATGCCTCTGTGTTGCTTGAGTGGGCAGATAAACTAGAGGTCTGACTCCAATCATATCAATGTGGCTGTTCCTGAACTGTCTCAGCTGCAGAGGAATGGTCACTTTATACTAGGTGGCCGCTTCCTTTGCTCACCCCCACCTCACCTTACATGTGCTTGTGTACTACCTTCAACCACAGGGTCGCCTTTGCCCCACCCATACCAACGTGCCTCAACCTTGAAGTCAAACAGGCATCCCTCATGAGCGCTGCGTAACGTTACTATGCACTCATCTCTGAGTTCCCCTCAAAGTGCAGCCTGCCAAATGCATACCTTTTATATGCTGTTGTGAAACATGTCAGTGCAACCATGCCAATATGGGTGGATGACCCAGTGGGGGGTGTGTGGGGGTGGGGGGGCGTGGGTGGATGTGTCTGGTGGGTTAGCCTTATAATGATATGCAGATGTATTGCAATATGGTTCCTGACATCCGGTGGCAGGAACCATGGCCCCCCATCCACATGCTGAGTGGACGATCGCAAACTGGTTTCACGACTTTGTGAAACCAACTTTTGGCCTTCTCGTTATATTGTCCATTCACACCACTGAACATGCTTGACACCAGCGGGCATGGATGATTCCATCCAATGGCACCGGTCTCTGGGTTTACCATAAGTAGACCCTGAGTCTCCCAAAGTCCTAGAAAGATGTTGTCGGTATTCAGTTGTAAGCTATTGTGCTGTGACTGATCCATTTACTTCTAATATGAAAGGGGGTTCATGTCAAGAATAGCTAATTAGCATTCATAGCTAGGTACAAGGCTAATATGTTTCATGTTGCCGTGAGGAAAAGGGCAGAGGAAGCCACTTTTGAGATCTGGCTACAGGCTTCCCTACAAATCAGTGAATATCACAAACAGAGACCAAAGGTTCTGTGTGATCAGCAGAGAGAACAGGCTGCTTGGATTTGTGAGCTATCACAGCCAGATGCAGCTGGGAGATAACCTCCTGTCAAAGAGATGCATCCTGCAACCATCTATGGGATCTGGGAGATTTATCCTGTCATGGGCATGGGGAAAAAGAATCATCAGAACAGGCTTTACTGCTGCTGGTGGTTTAAGAAACTGAGGGAACCAAGGAAGGCGCCTAGTAATGGTTAAAGTTATTGTTTGGTGAAGGGGGAATACAGGATTGGAAGCTGGGAGCTAATGTGGACTGCTTGCTATAAGGACTGTAGTCCCATGGGAGTACAATGGGTGATAAGTATAAACGGGGAATGTTCCTCTCTGTAGTTTAAAGTGTAAGTTGCCTGCTAAAAGAAAAATCGATTTAGTCAATAGTGCTTCTAGTCATGTAAAACAGTGGAAGTTTTAAAACGTGAAATCTTGTGTCATTCTTTCAGCTGTTAACTGGAAGTTTGAATTTCTTTTGAAAAATTATCAGCCTCTATGCACAACATAACAATAGATTGGAGAGGCGGGAGCTGTTCTCCTTGGAGAAAAGAAGATTGAGAGGTGATTTGAGAGAGAATTTCAAAATCATGAATAGCCTAGACAGAGTAGATAGAGAGAAACATGTTCTCTTTGGTGGAAGGGTCAAGCAGCAGAGGACACCAACTTAAGGTGAACGTCAGGAAAACCCAGCATGTAACTTGAGGAAATCTTTTTTTACGCGGTGGTTAGGATCTGGGATGCTCTGCCTGACATTGTGGTGGAGGCAGATTCAATTGTGGCTTGCAGGAGAGAATTGGAAATAAGCACCTAAAAAGAAAAGGTTTTCAGGGATTTGGGGCAAGGTCTAGGAAGTGGGAACAAGCTGAATTGCTCTTGCAGAAAGCTGGCATGGACATGAGAGACTGAATGGCCTCCTTCTGGGCTGTAACCATTCTACGATTCTATGAAGGGGACTAATTAACAGTCGTTTGGTAGTACAAAACATGAATATTGCTGAAAAGAGACAAAGGGAGGAATTTTCCGTCCTGTTGGCATTGGGCGTCATGGCGGGCGTGAGTGGACAATATGGTGGGAAGGCCAAAAATTGGTTTAAAACTGTCATGGAACAGTTCCCACGGACAGTGGGAACATCATTTTAATATGTCTGCATATCATTATAAGTCCTGCTCACTGGACTCATCCCCATATTGGAATCATCCGGGCCCGTTGGCATGATTGCACACAGACATATTTCACAACTGTACATAAGTCGTGTGCAGCTGGCGATCTCCCCTAGCTCCCAGGTAATTCAAAAAAGGTGCAGGGCTTGAACATATTGCTTTTACTTTCAGAGAACAGGTCCCTGTGTATGAATGTATGCTACTTCTATTAAGCATAAGTGAGCCAAGTTATGAGCTTGACTAATTATCTTAAATTGGTTATTAATGTAGCTATTAGTGCACTCAGGATTGCTCAGCAGGTGCTGCATAATCGTGGAATCACATCTCTAACAGTAGACATTTTGTTTTGGGTTTTGCAAGCATGGGTTGGTTCAGTAAGGTCTGTACTCTGTCTATTATGAACAACCAAAAGAACATGCTGTCTGATTTAATCAGCCAATTGTTGAGACCTCGGACCTATTGCACCGGCACTAAAATTCATCCTTGTCATTGCTTAGCTGTGTGGTAGTACATGCTGTCTCACTGTGGAGCCTGTCCTGCTCCCCGCTCAACCCCCTAGCCCTGCTAGTTTATTCCTTTCAATTGTTAATCCAATTTCCTTTTGAAATTATTGATTGTTTCCGCTTCCACCACCCTTGTGGACAGTGAGTTCCAGGTCATTAACACTCGTTGAGTAAAAACATTCTTCCTCACATTCCCCTGGTGTCTCTTGCCCAAAATCTTAAACCAGCGGCCTCTAGTCCTTGCTCCATCAGCTAGTGTGAAGAGCTTTTCCTTGTCTACCTCATCTAAGACTGTCATAGGGCAGAATTTACTGTGCCCACTGGCATCGTGCATCATGGTGGATGTGAGTGGACAATATGGCGGGAAGGCCAAAAATTGGTTTCACGACATTGGGAAACCAGTTTGCAATGATCCGTACCACCTGTCAATGGCAGACCTCATTTCCCACTGCCGCATATTGGGAACTTCATTGTTATAAATCTATAGCATATCATTATAAGCCCAGCTTGCTGGAATCATCCCCCCACATTGGATCATTCGAGCATGTCGGCGTGATTGTCTGCCGATGTGTTTCACAACTGAACATAGGCGATGTGCATTGGGCTAGCTGCACCTCACTCGGGATTTTGAGGTTTGTTTACCTGCCTTGCTTTGGGCAGCCCTCATGATCATCAGCACCAGGCTTTGCAGGCAGCGCTACATCGCTTTTGGGGGGGGTCATGGACAGGCCTCTGCTTACGAGACTAGCCGTAAGATGGGTGTGGCTTTTCAATGGCTGCAGGGCTAGGGCTTGCTTGGGGAAGGGGGGTATCCCAGAGTGTGTGTGGAGACACATGTTGATCTGTGCAAATGGCCTCAAGAGGGTGAGGGCTGAGGAGGCAGTCACCAGAGGAGATGAGGGCAGATGGGGATATGAGGGTGTGTGTGAGAGAATGAGTGGTGATGTCTCTTGAGCTGGCAGTTAATGAGTTGCCAGTGAATGTATGATGGGCTTGAGAGCGGGTGAGTTTAGAGTGATGATATCTTAGCCTGGGGGCACGGGTGAGATCATACATCCTTGTTCTGCACTGGATGGCGAACCTCTTCTGCTCAGCGTTGGCACTGACCACCTCTGCCACCACCTCCCAAGCTGGAGTGGTGACACTGATGGGCCTCCAGTAGCCAGAGCTGGGGTAGTGGACATCGTGGCAAGCTGCAACGGTGTCCAGAAAGCATCCCAAGGATGTGTCACTGAATGGGGGGCGGGGGGGGCTACTGGTGTTCAGTCTTCTTGCCTTTCAGGGCCATGTCTTCTGTGCAGCAGTCCTGGGTTGAAAGGACTGAGTAGTGTGCACGCAGCTTCACTTTAAATATGTTGCCTGGTGTGAGGAAGCAGGGAGGTGGTGGCATGGCAGGTGAATTGGAGGCCGCCGTCAGCAAACTGGCATGTTTCCTAGGCATGCATGATTAATGAGCTGGGATTAGGACGGTACAGCGTGAAAACCCACCTTGCGGCCAGCAGGTAAAACATCAATAGTGCCAATAGTGCACTAGGATTGCTCAGCAAGTGCTGTGTAATTGCGGACTCACGTCTTTAACAGTAGACAATTTGTTTTGGGTTTTGCAAGCATGGAATGGTTGAGTATGGTCTGAACTCTGCCTATTATGAACAACTGAGAAGCATACTGTTTGATTCGACCAGCCAATCATTGAGACATTCAACCTATCGCACCAGCACCAAAATTCATACATGACATTATTCGTTTGTCTGGTAGATCATGCTGTCGCACTGTGGAGCAATCCAGTCAGTCCTACTCCCCCGTTCGATCCTCTAGCCCTGCAAGTTTATTCCCTTCAAGTGCCAATCCAATTTCCTTTTGAAATCATTGATTGTTTCTGTTTCCACCAGCCTCGTGGGCAGTGAGTTCCAGGTCATTAACACTCGCTGAGTAAAAACATTCTTCCTCACATTCCCCCTGGCATCTCGCCCTGAATCTTAAATCTGTGTCTTCTAGTCCTTGAATCATTAGCTAGTGTGAAGAGCTTTTCCTTCTCCACCTCATCTAAGCCTGTCATAATCTTGTACACCTATATCAAATCTCCCCTCAGTCTCCTTTACTCCAAGGAGAACTGCAACCTTTCCAACCCAAACTTGTAACTAAAACCCCCCATCCGTTGAATAGAAACATGGAAACATAGAAATTAGGAGCAGGAGTAGGTCTTTCAGCCCTTTGAGCCTGCTCCACCATTCATCATGATTATGGCTGATCATCCAACTCAATAGCCTGCTCCCGCTTTCTATCCATATCCTTTGATCCCTTTCACTCCAAGAGCTATATCTAGCTCCTTCTTGAAAACATACAATGTTTTGGCCTCAAGTACTTTCTGTGGTAGCGAATTCCACAGGCTCACCACTCTCTGGGTGAAGAAATTTCTCCTCAGTCCTAAATGGACTACCCCGTATCCTCAGACTGTGACCCCAGGTTCTGGACTCCCCCACCATCAGGAACATCCTTCCTGCATCTATCCTGTCTAGACCTGTTAGAATTTTATAGGTTTCTATGAGATCCCCCCTCATTCTGGTAAATCTCCTCTGCCACCTTTCAGGGACCTTCACATCTTTCCTAAAGTCTGGTGACTAGAACTGGGCACAATACTCTAGCTGGGGCTTAATGAGAGCTTTATAAAGGTTCAACATAACTTCACTGCTTTTTGCTGAAAAGAGGGACATGTCACCGAAGCTTTTCACCTAGCACTCATCAGTTTCTAATGCTGGTTAGTTGCCAAGTCAACTCTGATTGGTCGAGGTGTTGTCAAGGGAAGGCATGTAGCATCTGTAAGGTGAAAAGCTTCAGCACCATGTCTCTCTCAGAAATATTCAAGTTCTTAACTACCACGATGCCTCTATTTATGAAGCCCAAGGTCCCATTTGCTTTGCTAACCACTCTCTCAATATGTCCTGCCATCTTCAAAGACCCCAGGTCCTCCGTCCCTGCACACTCTTTAGAGTTGTGCCATTTAGCCTATAATGCCTCACCCTATCCCTTCTGTTAAAAGGCATCACCTCACGGTTTTCTGTATGTCCTCGATATTTGCAACTAGAAACATCCAACATTTCACAAATCAATTGCTTGGCTTAAAAGATTGCAGAACTTTTGGCACAATACTTTCAAATCCCCTCAATTTTTATGGTGTCAATCAATCCCCCCTCCCAATTGCATCTCCACACAGAAAATAATCTTTTCCCCAAGTTACAGACCTCAAATGCATTTTCTTGTAACTGTGTTTACTCAGAGACTCTCTACAAATTACAACCAGATTTTCAGGAAACAACATGATTTATTGTGATGTTTTGAGTATTTGAAAAAGAATCATCCTTACTGAGACATGCACAGTATTTTCTGTTTTCTAAAATGCATTTTTATGGTGTAAGTGTAAGTCATATTAAAAAATTGCAAAGTTTTCCCAATTGCAGTTTCTTAACAATGGTGTGCCTGATGTGCATGAATGATGAGTGGAAACCTGAACATTCATAGTTTAAGGTGATAAATATAAAATATGAGTTCAGTGCTTTAATTAAATCCAGATTATTTGCATTGATATATGTAAGTTTTACATTTCCATGTATTCTAAACGAGATATCATGGAGTTGTAATGGGTCACCCCCTATGGCAATGTTGGGAGAGAGACCAGTGAGTTCAAGTCCTCATTCCAAAGATTTGAGCATATAACCTAGGCTGGCACATAAGTGCAGTTCTGAGCGTGTGCTGCACGGCTGCAAATGTCTTTTTCTAGATGTTAATCTGAGATTCTATCAGCCCTCTCAGTTGGACATTAAATATATCATGGCATTATCTGAAGCAGAGCAGGAGTGTTCCTCTGTGCCCCAGCCTATACTTAGCCCTGAGTTAACATCTAAAACTCGTCATTTATTTCATTGCTATTTGTGGGATCTTGCTGTGCGCAACTTGGCTGCCATGTTTTCTGCATTAAAATAATGACTTATTAAAGTAATAAAGTACTTTTAAGTAATATATACTCCATAAAGCACTTATATGGTTGTAAAATGTCTTGGTATGTTTTGAGGTCATGAAAGGCATGATAAAAATATATTTCCTTTCTTTCTTTTCTTGGCCTCTCTTTCGGCTAATGGGCTGATTCTGTTTTAAATATAACAAGGGAGTCACTTCTGCCCCCTTTAAGCCAGCCAATCACTCCTTCCAGCAATGCAGTGGGTGGTTTTCTGGAGTGTAAATGAATTTCCCCCACATGCATTGACTGATTCCCTCTATATAGTGGGGAATCTGCTAAGAACTTTCCCTGCCAAAAGGATTATGCCCAAATGGAAAAACTGAAAAACTGGGTCTGTTTAATGCTTGATGGTTGATGGTAGAGTTGGAAGTCCAGCCCCAGTTGTGCTCCAACAGTAAATCCACCACACGGGGAAATCACCCCTTTTATTTAAGCCTTTTTGCCTTTCTTTGTTCCTTATTTGTTCCTTTTGGGTTGATTTTTAATCTTTTGCCATTTTTTCAAAGTTAAATATCCCATCCTTTTATTTCAAGATAGCTTGCCAGATTTAGGTAGCAGCACACTAAAGATAGCATAGGCATTCCATTGGGATTCCAACTTGTCCCTGGGGAATTGGAAAATGAAGGAGCATAGGGTAGTTACGTCAGTATCGGGAAGTGTTCAATAGAGGCATGCTTACTCAAGCACCAGCGCCTATAGATTACACCAGTTTCTTGGACATGTCATAGGTGCTGTGTCTACTCCCAATCTCTTTCAACAAGAAAGCAGGCATCAAACTTTGTCACTTTATGCAGTAGGAGATCCAACGTTCCTTTAGATCTGACACTGCTCTACCCATATTGGTAACAGCAGCTCGATGAAG
The DNA here is from genome assembly GCF_017639515.1 of Carcharodon carcharias. Lineage (NCBI taxonomy): Eukaryota > Metazoa > Chordata > Chondrichthyes > Lamniformes > Lamnidae > Carcharodon > Carcharodon carcharias. The sequence continues at coordinate 45,014,957 of NC_054486.1, read as the reverse complement.
CATTGCTTGATGGGGCCAATGTGTTCATGACTTTCCCAAAGGGTGAACAATATTGTCACTTTTCAGAGTAGTTTGATTCCTTGAAGTGAAAGGCCTCATTGATGAAAACCACATTACCATATGGCCTCCTTTCAAGAAGCCCTTGGCATTTCTGAGCCATTCCTGCAACATGCAAGTTTTACGTGGCAACAGGAGCTGGTGATTCTTACATCAGTCTGCCATATTGATCCACTTTAACAAGATGGATCTTAGCTGAAAAGAAATATTTTCTGAAATCCTTAGCACAGCATTGCAAAACCTCCCAAACTGTGTAGATGACAATACTGCTACTGCCTTAATATAAAAACACATTAAGTCCCCGTTTTAAAATGCCTCATTCAGCTGAATTTCATTTTAGCGTCCCGGCTCGATATGTGCACTTAGCATTGGGAGTTTTGCTTTAGCACCACTTTGTGCCAAGGCCAATGGAACATGTGTGACCTGATCAATAGCATTTTGAAGGAGCTTCTCCAGCTCCGTGAGATCCTGCCCCAATCCCCGAGGCTCCCTCCCACTCTCCATGTCTATGTGCCATTCACCAAGACTCTCTTTCCCATTCCCCGAGACTCTCTCCCACTCCTCGAGACTCTTTCTCACACCCTGAGACTCCGCTATCCGAGACTCCCTCCCACTCCCACAGAGTCACTCACATTCCCCAAGACTCTGTCCTACTCTCCAAGATTCTCTCCCACTACGTGAGACTCTCTCCTGCTCCCTGAGACTCTTTCCCACTCCCGGCGGTCCTATTTTGCTCCCCAAGACGTTCTCCCTCTTGCCGAGACTCTGTCAACTCCCTGAGACTCTCCCCACTCTCTGAGTCTCTCTCCCACTCCCTGAGACTCCCTTCCACACCACAAGAATTAATCCCGCTCCTGGAGACTCTCTCCCAATCACCTCCAACTTCTGGAAGATTCCCTCCCACTGCCAAAGACTCTCTCCCACTGCCTGAGACACTCTCCCACTCCTTGAGTCTCCCTTCCACTCCCTGAGCATTGCTTCGAGTCCAGGAGATCCTCTCTTGCTTCCAGAGACTCTCTCCCACTCCCAGAGATGCTCTCTCACTCCCGAGACCCTTCCCCATTCCTTGAGATTCTCTCCCACTCTGTGTGACTCTCTGCCGCACCCCGACACTCCGTCGCTCCATCCGAGACTCTCTCCCACTCCTTGTAGATCTCTCCCGCTCCTGAGACTCTCTCCCATTCCCCGATAATCTCTCCACTCTGTGAGACTCTCTCACACTCTCCAGTACTCTCTCCCACTCCATGGGAGTCTCTCCCATTCCCCAAGTCTCTCTGCCAACCCCTGAGACACTCTCCTACCACCCGAGACTCTGTCTCACTCTCTAGGATTCTCACCCTTTGCCCGATGCTCTTTCCCACTCTCGAAGACAATTTCCCATGTCCCAAGACTCACTCCTACTCCCAGAGACTCTCTCCCACTCCCCCAAACTCTCTTCCATTCCCTGAGATTCTCTCCTGCTCCCCAAGACTCTCTCCTGCTCCTTGAGCCTCTCTCCCACTCCTGAAGACTCTCTCCCACTTCCCGAGATTTTCTCCCACTCCGTGTGACTCTCTGTCACACCCCGAGACTCTGTCTCTCTATCCGAGACTCTCTCCCATTCCTTGCGACTCTTTCCCGCACCCGAGACTCTCTCCCACTGTCCGATACTCTCTCCCACTCCCTGGGACTCTCTCCCACTCTCCAATACTCTCTCCCACTCCCTGGACTCTCTCCCACTCCCCGAGTCTCTCTGCCAACCCCTGAGACTCTCTCCTACCACCCGAGACTCTCTCACTCTCTAGGATTCTCTCCCTTTGCCCAAGGCTCTTTCCCACTCCTGAAGACTCTCCCCCACTCCCCGAGACTCACTCCCACTCCCAAAGATTCTCTCCCAATCGCAGAGACTCTTTGACACTCGGCGAATGTTGGATCTTGAGGATCCTCATCGTCTGGTTCTTGTGAGTGATGGCTGAGTTGGGAGCATTGATAGAGTTGATCAGCAGAGACTTCTTAGGTTATTTACAAAGATACTCAGCAGGGAATTACTTCGTCGATTTGAACAGATCTTCTACTTACAATTACTGTGTGAGGTACAGTGCCAATTTCATTTCTCTTGATTTCTTCTGTTAAACTTGTTTTATTCTCGTCACCAGTTTGTTGCATCCTGTGGATCCTCGTCACCAGTTTGTTGTGAGTAGTGGCCGAGTTGGGAGTATTGATAGAGTTGATCAGCAGACACTTCTTAGATGGAAACGCTTAGTTTATTTCCAAAGGTACTCAGAAACAACTAAACATGTGCTTTCACTTCAAACTCCAACTCTACTCTACTTGACTACTAACTACTGAGGTAGGCAACACTGCTCTCTATTGGATACTAAGATCATGTGATCTTCCTTAATAGTATTCTTCTTAAAGGTATATTACACATTAGATAAAACCATAATTACCACATCCCTCCCTCTTTACTTGGATATACATTTTATATTTACAAGTACAATTTTTTCAAGATAGCAAAATATTTATGCTGATAAGTAATTTACAAATTCAGTCTTTCTGGGGCTTTCCTTATGTGTGTAGGGCATGTCAGATCTACAACTTCAGATGCCTTGTCAGGAGCCTCCTTTTCTGGAGTTGCCTGAACATCAGGTGCTTTGCTGGGCACCTGCAGATCTGTATCCTCCACTCTTGCAGGAACATCAGATGTGTCTGTACTGGGTTGAGTTCTCTCAACAGGAAATGCTAAGCCAGTCGTGAACACTGGTGGAACAATTTCTTGGTGAATTGTTTCTGTCTTCCTTAGATGTCCACATGTCTCTGTATGACTTGGCCTTCCACCTCCACATAGTAAGATAGAGGCCTAGTCACTGAACTTACTTCACCTGGTAACCACTTTGGCCCTTCTCCAAAGTTCTTCATGTACACCGTCTTTCCCACGGTAAATTTCCTCTCATGACTATGCCAGCCATGTCTAGTTTCCAGACTTTCCTGATCCCTACCCCTTTAAATTTGGCATTATTAAGCTCAATCTCATCGTGAGATGGTGCTTCATCAATAACTCCGCAGGTGTGACAGCTAATGTTGCGTGAGGAGTGGTCCTATATTGGAAAAGAAAGTGTGCTAGCTTGGCTGCGAAAGAATCTCCAGTTAACTTCTTCATGCCTGCCTTGAATGTTTGAACTGCCCTTTCGGCCAGTCTATTTGAGAAAGGGTGGTACTGTGAAGTTTTTACATGAGTGATACCGTTGAGGCTGATAAATCGCAGTTGTAAATGCTGTGCTATTATCAGAAATGACTACTTTTGGTAGCCCTTTGAAGTAACTTTTCAAATGTAGCAGAAGACATTGGTGACGTCACCTCATATCTGTCCGTACATTTTGAGTGGGACATCAAGAATGAGCCAAAACATTGGGCAGAATTTTCTGGATGACGTCGGGCAAGCGTCCTGACGTCACCGCGCGCCATAGCAATATTTTCTTGGGCGGGTGCATGATAAAGTGCGATGCGCACCTGCCATTAATTAACGGACTAGTTAAGGCCCTTAACTCGGCAATCGATGACGATTTTCAGGCGCCAGTGCAATCTTCCGGTTGGTGCATGGGCGCCACAGGCAGCAGGTAAGTGACTTTTTAATAAAACTCATCCATGGGGCGGGGGGAAGAGGGGGGTGGGGGGGGGGGCGGTGTGTTAAGAGGGTTCAGTGGGGTTGTCAATCTGGTCTGTGAGTATTATTACAGAAAGTTTTTTAAACTGCCTGTGTGATCTGTAGCCATTCGGAATGAATTCCAGCAGCTTTCTCTGTCCTTTCAACCTTCAGCTCAGCACTCTACAGTAAAGAATCTTTATCGGGCCTGCAGCTTTCTGGAGGCTTCCCTTTAGCCTGGGTGTGGGTTCTGACATGTCCACTGGAGGCAGCTCCTCTGAGGAGGGAGGGCTAGAAGGAAGATGGGGCCAGGAGTGGACAATCAGCCTCCAGGGGAGCCATCTTGGGAGTATAGGCGCAGGCACAAGGGGTGCAGGGCCAAGAGGTCATTCAAGGTGGAAGGGGCCGCAGAAGACGCCATTATCCTGCTGCCAGGGTATCCAGGCGGAGAAGCAGTTACCTCAATATGACTGAGATGCAGTGCCTGTCAAGGGAGACAGTCAACTATATCTGTCAGATGATTGGCCCTGAGATCTCTCCTAACTGTGTGGGCAGACACCCCATGCCAGTGGCTCTGAAGGTCACAGTTGTCCTCAACCTCTAAGCCTCTGGCTCCTTCCAGGGCTCAGTGGGTGATCTTTGCAGTTTCTACCAATCAGCTGTCCACACTTGTATCAAGCAGGTCACCGACGCTCTGTTTAGGTGTGCATTGACCTTCATCCACTTCCGCTGTGGCCAGGCAAGTCAGGCACAGTGAGCCAGAGGCTTCGCGGCCATTGCTGGCTTCTCCTGCATCCAGGATGCAACAGACTGTACACATGTGGCCATCAAGGCGCCATCAGGTGAGCTCAGTGCCTTCATCAACATGAAGGGATTCCACTCCATGAACATGCAGATAGTGTGTGATCACAGGATGCAGATTCTACAAGTTCATGAAAGGTACCCAGGCAGCTCCCATGATGCCTACATCCTCAGACATTCCCAGGTGCCGGGGCTCTTCAGCTGCTGGGTGACAAGGGCTATCCCCTCAGAAGGTGGCTCATGACGCCTCCCTGCCGTCCAAGAACAGAAGCTGAGCAGCACTATAATAGGAGCCACACCTCCGCAAGAGTTGTGGTGGAAAGAGCCATTGGTCTCCTCAAGATGTGCTTCCGATGCCTGGACGGTTCAATGGGGTGCATTCCAGTACCCCTCAGAAATTGGCTTGGAGATAGTGGTATCATGCTGCACTCTGCACAATCTTGCACTGGAAACTGGGAGCGCAGTGGATGATGAAGCCACTGACGCAGTGGATGCACACAATGACCCCAGCAGTGGTCCGGAGGATGAGGAAGCACAGGGCAATGATGAGGGGCTGACCGCTGACCTGGGACTACTTCAAGGAGGCAAGGACATCCAGGAGACTTTAATCGAATGAACCATCAGCTAGCTCCACACAAATGGATCAGGAGCACCAGCCTTGCCTGGCACTTACATAGTCAGCAATTAAGTGCTACATCAGCTGCAACTAAGGGCTTTGGACATAAACCTCAATGTCCACTCAAACATACAAATGCAGCACAAAGGAGCCACCCTCAGCCATGGTAAAACATCTGGATTTAATTTTATCCATCATATGGTCCAACAAAATGAAAGCAAAACGTTTTTACAACAGCAAGAAATAATAATTCCCTAATCTAGGGCCAACACAAAAGCACCAGTGAGAAACCCGTGGTGTGCCTAAGGTGCCTTATGCTTACATTTATGGGTGCTACGTCTTGGTGCCGCCCCATCACTCGGAGTGGCTTCTGAGACAGGCTGCTGACTCTGTTGTCCTGTTGGCCTAGATGACTTTGGCGGATGTCCTCTGGCATGTGGAGCCTGTGCTGGCCCCACCTGGGAGGGATTGGCCACTTTCACAGCTGGCACCTCTCCAGTCATCGCAGCCTCAACAGATGCAACGGTCACTGGCAGAGGGGCGGAGGAGCTGCTGCCCTCATCTGGAGCACCGCGAGAGGAGCCCGCAGAGATGACAGGCAGCTGCTGCGCCGACGTGAGGTCGTTTCGGACCTCCCTGCTCATTGTAGGTGGCTGGGCACTGAGCTGGGAAACTTGGTACCCAGACTGTCTCCCACATTGCCAATGACCAGCTGTGGCCATTAGCGCTGTGAAGGCTTGCAGGTCCGAGTGTAACCCCAGGAGAAGCTGCTTGTTCTCTGGAAGCCCCTCTCTATGGAGGAAGCTTGATGCTCTGACATGAGGCTCATGGCATCACTCATGCTCCACGTGGACTCCTCCACCATGGACACCAAGTCTCATGCAACACTCCCAGATGCTGCTGCATATCCGGCTGCATTTCCTGCAGTTGCTGCATCGTGGACGACTCCAGAGGCACATCATCATAGCCCGACTCAGCATGCACCTGATCCCCTGCAGTCCTCCGGCTGCTGGCGCCATTAGCACTCTCTGTCTCTGCCAGCTCCTCCAGTGATTGTGAAGTGCTCTCTCCGCTGTGCCCTGGGACACTAGCCGATGTTGCAATTTCCGCCGAGGTGCTGGTATGCGCTGGTGCCTGCCTCCCAGAAATAGTGTGACCCAGGTGATAGTTGAGGGCCCTTAGGTGTGAGAGGGGGCATCTGTAATCGACCCTGGTCAACAGCTTCTGATAATGCTGAAAATAACAACAAGGACAGTGGATCAGTTAGCGTCCATACAGCGACACAATTCATCCCTTTCCCACCAGGCTCACTATGTGCTCAACCTTTCAGAACCTAAGGAGACAAATATTGGTGGGGTGGCAGATAGTCAGGAGGAGGCCCAAACATTACAGGCGGATACAGACAGGCTGGTCAAATGGTCTAAGGAATGCCAAATGGAATGTTTTGTAGATATGTGTGAGGTGATGCACTTGGGCAGGACAAATAAGGTACGGGAATACACGAGGAATGGTAGGACTGTGGAAAATAAGGAGGATCAGAGGGACCTGGCTGGGCACGTCGACAGGCCTGTTAAGGTAGCGGGACAGGTACATAAGGCGGTTAAGAAGGTAAATGCCATACTTGCCTTTATTAGCCAAGGAATAGAATATAGGAACAGGGAGGTCATGTTGTAAGTGCAGAAAATGCTGCCTAGGCCACAGCGATAGTTTTGCATTCAGTTGTGACCAGTGCTTCACGGGAGGAATGTGATTGGACTGGAGAGAGTGCAGAGGTTGCTGACCAGGATGCATGCTGGGCTGGAGTTATGAGGGCAAAAAGCATTGACTGGGGATATTTGCCGTGAGCAGAGGAGATTGAGGGGTGACATTATTGAGCTTCATACCATTATAAGGGGCATAGATTGGGTGGACAGAAAGCAACTTTTCCCCTTGGCGGAGGGATGAGTAACCAGGTGGCATTGATTTAAGGTAAGGGGCATAAGGTTGACAGGTGAGGTGATGAGGAACTTTTGCACACAGTAATGTGGGACGTACTGGCTGAAAGGGTGGTGGAGGCAGAAACCCTCCTAAGATGTAATAGGTATTTGGATATGCAGTAGTGATGCCATGGCAAACAAGGCCATGGGGATAATGGTCAGAAATAGGATAAAGCGACTTTCGAAAGTGCTAGATACGCGCATCTTTGAAGGGCTGAGGGACGTTTGTCTATGACCCACACGCCTGACTCTACCAGTGTGTGAAAGAGCAGTGTTGCTGCATTAACGATTCCAACAATCATCAGTGCTTTGGATGGTGGGAAAACAGAGTGGATGGGACTATGGACCTCAAATACCTGGCTGCTCCACCCCAGCTTCACCGACACCTGTGGACCTGGGCACATGGCACCTTTCAAGCTCCAGGGCCTCCTGCTCAAAATCATCTGCTGGGCCTGACCGCCTCCTGTCCCCGAATGCTCACAGGCATTATGCGCATTTTTCTCCTGCAAAACAGAGAGGACCATTCATTGCGGCTAATCGCCCATGGACTCTGCACGTGCACGCCGCACCCTAACCACAGTGGCCCATCTGAGGTCTCCAGTGCCTCCTCTCCCCGCTACTGGTGATCGGTCACAAAAATATAGTACAAGTGGTCCCAACACCCCCCCAATGGCCACCTTGGACATATTCTGCATCCATCACTTTAGGAAACACACGGTCTTAGCTTCCATAGCAAGGAGGTGCAACTAGGTGCGGTGCTGGTGCCACCACATGGCTCTTGGCCAAGACACCTTGAGGCTCCCCTTCCACAATCTCATCACCGTGAATAGGACATGCATTAGAGTTCTGACTATGTGCCTAGCTGCATCTCCTGCAGGTTGCCCCCACACTAGTCATGTGCGACTAAGAGCAACACATGGTGCGGGGCAGAACTCATCTCCTCATGAACTACTCAGGCTGATGTAAGCATGGGCACTATCTGCTTGCCCACCCAGCGTACGAGAAATGCCCAACATGATTCAATGCAGTCACAACTTGTGGAGGGAGATTGGGGAGGGGTGGTGGGGTGCCCTCAAAGACTAAGGCTACTTGCTGGGTTAAATGCCCAATGCTAACATGGTACTCACCCTTCCAGAATGCAACAAATCACTGAAGCGCTTACAGCACTGGATCCAGGTGCGTCGCACCAAGTTGCGGGAGCTCATCACCTCCGCCACCTCCTCCCAGACATGCTTTGTCATGTGGGGGGCCTCCTCCTCCCATCTTGGGGAATCAGCACACCCTGCCATACTGCCACCTCCTCGAGAAGGGCAGCAAGGCAATCATCAGAAAAGCGAGGGTCGCATTGGCTGGCCTACCGTGCGGCCTGCCCTGCTCCTGGGGCGGACCCTGCAGCCTGCCCTGCTCCTCTGCCCTTCTCTCAACATTGACCTGCTGAGCAGACCCCCTGTAGGAGGATCTGCAGCTAGCCATAGCGAACAGACTACAGGAGGCTGCCAAGCTTGCTTTGAAACAGATTGTTGGGTCTCCATTGGACTCGCCCGCCGCAAACTTCACACTCCTGCTCTCCACGGGAGTCTGAAATGCGCTGGGCGGGCCTTAATTGGCCCACCCAGCACAAAATGGCAGCGGTTGAACCCCGATTGCGGTTGAAGTACGGTTTCATTTCATTAGATACTGTTCTTGTGACCAACCATGAAGCACTTGTTCTCATACTTGAGATAGGAGTGGGTCCCTACTTGTCCAGTCTCTGCTCAGTCAAACACATACCGGTGAGGAGTCTAAGAAATTTAGCAATAAAACAAGTTCTTGTGGAACTGGGACTTCCTCATCATTTTCTTGTAAAGGCAAAAGACTAAGTGCATTGACATTTGCGATTTGACTGGCAGGCCTATGTGTGAGGGTATACTCATATGCTGCCAGGATTAAAGCCAAGGCGAGAGGTATGGGTGATATAGCCTTGTCCTTGCTGGACAGTCCTGCCAATGGCTTGTGGCCTGAAACGATAGTAAAATGATGGCCGTGTATGTACTGGTGAAATTTCTTGACACCAAGGATGATTGACAAGCCTTCTTTCTCTATCTGTGGGTATCCCTTTTCCGCTGTGGTGAGCGTTTCGAATTGCGGCACTCTGTGAGGGAATTACTTCGTTGATTTGAACGGAACTTCTACTTACAGTTACTGTGTGAGTTACAGTGCCAATTTCATTTCTCTTGATGTCTTCTATTAAACTTGTTTTATCCTCGTCACCAGTTTGTTGGATCCTGTCGATCCTCGTCATCAGTTTTTTGGATCCTGTGGATCCTCGTTGCCAGTTTGTTGTGAGCAGTGGCTGAGTTGGGAGTATTGATAGAGTTGATTAGCAGACATTTCTTAGGTGGAAATGCTTAGTATATTTACAAATGTACTTAGAAACAACTAAACATGTGCTTTCACATCAAACTCTATCTCTACTCTACTTGACTACTAACTGCTGAGTAACCAATGCTACTCTCCTATTGGATACTATGATCATGTGACCTTGCTTAATAGCATTTTTATTAAATGTATATTGCACATTAAATAAAGCCATAATTACCAAACCAAGACTCTCCCGCACTCCCCGAGACTCTCTCCCACTCCCTGAGATTCTCTCCAATCCCCAAAACTCCCTCCTACTCCCTGAGACTCTCTCCCACTCCCTAAGCCTCTCTCCTACTCCCAGAGGCTCTCTCCCACTCCAAAGAGTCTCTCCCACTCCTCAAGACAATCTCCCATTCCCAAAGGCTCTCTCCCCCTCCATGAGACTCTCTCCCACTGCTGGGGACTCTCCCCACTTACTGAGACTTTCTCCTACTCCCAAAGGGTCACTCCCAATCCCTGAGATGCTCTCCCACGCCTGAAGTCTCTCTCCCCATCCCCAAGACTCTCTCCCACTCCCTGAGACTCTCATGGACTCCTTGAGACTTTCTCCCACTCCCTGAGACTCTCCCTGAATCCCTGAGACTCTTGCCCACACTCTGAGACTCTCACACACTTGTTGAGGCTTTCTCCCACTCTCTGAGACCCCATCCCACTCCGTGAGATTCTCTCCCACTAGCCCAGACTCTCTCCCACTCCCTGAGACACTCTCATACTCGCCAAGACTCTCTCCCATTCTCTGATACTCTCTCCGACTCCCTGAGACTCTCTCCCATTTGCCAAGACTGTCTCCCACTCCCTGAGGCTTTCTCCCAATCCCTGAGATTCTCCCCCACTCCTGGAGACCAGCTCTCACTTCCTGAGACTGTTTCCCACTCCTCGAAATTGTCTCCCGCTTCCCAAGACACTCTCGCACTCCCTGAGACACTCACTCACTCCCTGAAGCGCTCTCCTACTCCATGAGACTATCTCCCACTCTCTGAATCTCTCTCCCACTCCTAGAGATGCTTCCAACTCCCCAAGACTTGCTCCCGCTCAGCAAGATTCTCTCCCACTGCCAAAACCACCTGCCACTCCCCGAGGTTCCGTTCTCTGAGACTTTCTTTCAATGCTTGAGATTGTCTTACCCCTCCCCAAGAACCTGTCCCACTCCCTGAGTGTCTCTCACTCCCCAAGACTCTCTCCCATTCCCAAGACTCTCATCTGCTCCCTGAGACTCCCTCCCATGACCTGGGACACTCTAGCTATCCCTGAAATTCCCTCCTGCTCCCCAAGACTCTCCCCCACTCGCCGAGACTCTCCCCTGCTCCCTGAGACACGCTCCTGTTCCCTGAGACTCTCTCCTGCTCCATGAGACTCTCTCCCACTCCCTGAGACTCTCTCCCACCCTTCTACATGACTCTCTGCCACTCCCCAAGATTTTCTCACAATTCTGGAGACTCTCTCCCACTCCCAAGACTCTCTCCCACTGCCCAAGATGCTTGCCCACTCCCCAAGACACTCTTCCACTCATGGAGACTCTCTCCCACTCAACAAGAATTTCTCCCACACCCTGAGACCCTCTTCCCATCCCCAAGACTCCCACTCAGCAAGGATCTCTCCCACTGCCCAAGACCGTCTCCCGCTCTCCGATGTTCCACTCTCCAAGACTCCCTTCCAATGTTTGAGATTGTCTACCACTCCCCAAGAAGCTGTCCCACTCCCAAGTCTCTCTCTCACTCCCAAGCTGCTCTCCCTCTCGCTGAGACTCTACCCACTCCCCGACACTGTCTCCTGCTCCCCGAGCCTCACTCCCCCACCTCCTGAGACCATCTCCCACTCCCTATGGCTCTCATCCACTCCCCAAGTCTCTCTCTCACTCCCTGAGATGCTTTCACACTCCCCAATGCCGAGACATTCTTCCACTACCTGAGATGATCTCCCAATCCCTAAGACTTGCTCCCACTACCAGGGGCTCCCTCCTACTCCTTGAGATGCTCTCCCACATCCTGAGACTCTTTCCCATTCCATGAGACTCTCTCCAACTCCAGAGGGCTTCATCCCACTCATTCAGACTCTCTCCCACTGCCTGAGAGTCTCCCCAACACTCCGAGACTCTCTCCCGCTATGCAGGACTCTCATCCACTCCCTAAGACTCCCTCTCACTCCCTGAGACTCTCTCCTCCTTCCTGACACTCTCCCAATCCTGAACATTCTCCCACTCCTTGAGACCATTTCCTACTCCCCAAGACTCTCTCCCACTCCACCAGACTCTGTCCTGTTCCACAAGGCTCTCTCCTACTATCAGAAACTCTCTCCCACTCCCTGAGACTCTCTCTCCCAATCCAGGAGACTCCCACCCACTCCCCAAGACTCTCTCACAATGCCTGAAACTCTCTCCTGCTCCTCAAGACTCCCTCCCGCTTCCTGAGACACTATCCCACTCCCCGAGATTCTCTCCCACTCCCTGATACTCTCTCCCATTCCATGAGACTCTCTCATACTTCCGGAAACTCTCTTCCACTCCCTGAAGCTCTCTCCCACAACCTGAGACTCTATCACACTTCCTGAGGCTCTCTCCCACTCCATGGGACTCTCACCCAAACGTTGAAACACCACCCACTCCCTGAGACTCACTCCATCTCCATGAGGCACTCTCCCATTCCATGAAACTCTCTCCCACAGTCTATTGGTAGACCATGTTAAGGGACATTTTCAACCCAAGCCCTCAGACACAATGCAGAGGTTCAGGTTCAATTCACGGAATAGATTCCCGGGGATCGTTTCGTATATGGCATACAGGAGGATACTATTCAGTGAAGATTGCTGGCTGAAGTGGATCTTGTTTTAAGAAAGCGTTAGAAATAGCGCTGGCGATGGAAAGCACTGTAAGGGATTCACAAGCGATTCAAGGGGTGCAAAGTGGCACCGTTTTCCTAGTTGGGCAGGAACAGTAGCCCAAAATAGCACAAAAAACCAGGACTCTGCCACGAAGAGGGAAACAGCCCCCGCTAACTGAAAACTGAGAGGAAACAACTTAGCAGCAATTTCGAAAACTAATTTTTATCGACGTGGAAACAATTATTCTTCTAGCGATTGGCAATTTAAAATGGTAGAGTGTTATTTTTGGCACAGTAGTGGACAAATATTGAGACATTGCGAAGTGAGATGTAAACAGACTTCCAAACAACAAACAAAGTCCAATGAAGTCTATAGTGTAAAAGACTCAGAAGCAACCAATTCTGACATTTATTCATTATTCAACATGAAAGTTGGGAAGACAGAACCAATATTTGTCACAGTGCAAGTGAATGATAAACCCTTAAAAAGAAAGTAGACATAAGTGCTTCTACCACTGTAATAGGAGAACACATTTTCAAAGAACAAAGAACAAAGAAAAGTACAGCACAGGAATAGGCCCTTCAGCCCTCCAAGTCTGCGCCGATCATATTGCCTGTCAACTAAAACATTTTGCACTTCCGGGGTCCATATCCCTCTACTCCCATCCTATTCATGTATTTGTCAAGCTGCCTCTTAAACACCACTATCGTACCTGCTTTCACCACCTCCTCTGGCAGCAAATTCCAGACACTCACTACACTCTGCGTAAAAAACTTGCCTCGCACATCTCCTCTATAGTTTTCTCCTCTCACCTTAAATCTATGTCCCCTAGTAATTGACTCTTACACACTAGAAAAAAGCTTCTGGCTATCTACTTTGTCCATGCCAATCATAATTTTGTAAGCTTCTATCAAGTCACCCCTCAATCGCCGTCGCTCTAGTGAGAACAATCCGAGTTTCTCTAACCTCTCCTCATAGCTAATAATCTCCAGATCAGGCAGCATCCTGGTAAACCTCCTCTGCACCCTCTCCAATGCTTCCATATCCTTCTGGTAATCTGGTGACCAGAATTGCATGCAATATTCCAAGTATGGCCTAACCAAGGTTCTATACAACTGCAGCATGACTTTCCAGCTTTTATACTCAATACCCCTACCAATGAAGGCAAGCATGCCATATGCCTTCCTGACTACCTTATCCACCCACGTGGCCACTTTCAGTGACCTGTGGACCTGTACACCCAGATCTCTCCGCCTGTCGATGCACTTAAGGGTTCTGCCATTTATTGTATAATTCCTGCCTGTATTAGACCTTCCAAAATGCATCACCTCACATTTGTCTGGATTAAACTCCATCAGCCATTTTTCTGCCCAAGTCTCCAACCGCTCTATATCCCGTTGTATCCTTTGACAATCCTCTTCACTATCTGCAACTCCTCCAATCTTAGTGTCGTCTGCAAACTTACTAATTAGCCCAGTTACGTTTTCCTCCAAATCATTTATGTATACTATAAACAGCAAAGGTCCCAGCACTGATCCCTGCGAAATTCCACTAGTCACAGCTCACCATTCAGAAAAGCACCCTTCCACTGCTACCCTCTGTCTTCTATGACCAAGCCAATTCTGTATCCATCTTGCCAGCTCATCTCTGATCCTGTGCGACTTTACCTTCTGTACCAGTCTGCCATGAGGGACCTTGTCAAAGGCCTTACTGAAATCCATGTATATAACATCCACTGCCCTTCCATCGTCGATCATCTTTGTCACTCGATCAAGTTAGTGAGACACGACTTCCCCTTCAGATATTTAAATAAAGGTGACCAGCAATTAAATTTGGAACAAACATCTGCCAAGTTGAAAACATGCACAGGCAAAGAAATCCAAGTTAAAGGTATCACCAAAGCAACTGTTCATTACAGACACCAGTCGGCACAGCTATCAGTGATGGTGGGATGGTGGTAGAAGGCGAAGGGTCAAGCCTTCTAGGGCATGATTGATTAAAGGAGATTAAATTAAACTAATCTGAAATCTTCCAGTTGTGAACAGGTGGACTACCAGAGCTGTTAAAAAAAATGACATCGTCTTCAAGGATGAATTGGGAAAAATCCAAGGCCTACAGGCCAAGATTTACATGGACCCAGAAGCAACCCCTTACCTCTTGAAAGCAAGACAGGTGCCATATGCCCTGAGAGAGAAGGTTGATGCTGAGCTGAACTGGCTAGAGAGGCTGGGTGTCATTAAAGCGGTTCAGATTTCAGAGTGGGCAGTGCCCATAGTTCCTGTCCTTAAACCAGACCAGACCGTCTGGATCTGTGGGGACTATAAACTAACAGCCAACTGAGCAGCCAAACTAGGCAGGTACTCTATTCCCAAGATTGTCAAACTAGCAGGAGGGACAACATATACAATGCTTGACATGAGTCATGCATATCAGCAACTGGAACTGGATGACTCTTCCGGGAACTCGTAACCATAAATACCCACAAACGGCTATACCAATAAATATGCCTGCCCTTCAGTGTTTCCTCAGCCTGTGCCATTTTTCAGAGGACAATGGAAAGCTTACTACAGAGACTACCTCAGGTTCTGGTCTACCTGGACTGATAACTGGATTCACAGAAAAGGAACACTTGGCAAACCCAGAGGAAGTCCTGAAACAATTTTTAGAAGCAGGAGTGTGCCTGAAGAAGGAAAAATCCACTTTTCAAGCAAATGAAGTCATTTTTTTGGCCCACCAGGTAGATGCCCAAGGGTTTCCTCTAGTTGAAGAGAAATTTAAAGCAATAAGAGAGGCACCTGCACCCAACAACACCTCTGAACTTAAATCACTTTTAGGGATGATAAATTATTATGGGCAATTTCTACCAAATTTATCCACTATTCTAGCCCCTCTACATTCACTACTAAGAAGAAAACAGTGGTTTTGGGAGGCACCCCAAAAAGAAGCCTTCATGAAAGTAGAACAGCTCTTACACTCTTCAAATTTGTTAGTGCATTATGACCAGATAAAGGAATTGGTGTTAACCTGCGATGTGTCTCTCTATGGAGCGGTATTAACTCACAAAATGGACAATGGCACAGAGAGGCCGAGAGGCAATGTATCCAGGTCACTTACCACAGCTGGAAAAGGGTTTTCACAGATCGAAAAGGAAGGTCTGTCGATTATTTTTGGTGTAAAAAATTCCACCAATACGTGCACAGGTGAATTTCACGACAGTATCAGACCACAAACCACTTTTGGGTCTGTTTAGCGAGGAAAAGGCCCTACTTCCCACAGCCACTGCAAGAATACAAAGATTGGCCCTAATGGCAGCATTTGTATATACCTTTGTACGTAGACCAAGGATTCATATAGCAAATGCTGATGCCCTAAGTCACCTTCCTTTGCAAGAGAATGATGAACATGTCCCAATCCCACAAGAGCTTGTATTAGTGATGAATTTTCTAGATTCCTCACCAGTCTGTGCCAGGCAGATAAGAAACTGGATGAATCGTGATCCAGTCCTGTCTCGAGTGAGAGACCAAGCATTACATGGTTGATCCCAGGAACCAGTCTCTGATGAATTGAAGCCATTTTTCAACAGAAGACACGAGATGAACAGTCAAGATGGTATTCTATTATGGGGTGCATGGATGGTAGTTCCCACACAAGGAAGGGAACCATTTTTAGCAGAGCTACACAGTGCCCATCCAGGGACCTCCTGAATGAAGGCAACAGCAGGAAGTTATCTTTGGTGGCCGGGGATGGACAGTGATATTGAAAACTTGATAAAACACTGTATGCAGTTTCAACAGCTACAAAAGTCGCTGCTGGCAGCCCCATCATACCCATGGCACTGGCCTGGTAGACCCTGGGTGCGATTGCACATTGATTATGTAGGTCTTTTCCTTGGAACCATGTTTCTACTGATTATAGTTGTTCATTCCAAGTAGTTAGATGTTTACGAGGTAAAGTCGCCAATGTCAGGCGCTACTATAGAAAAACTACGCCAGAGCTTCGCCACCCATGCATTTCCAGAGGGAATCATCTCAGATAATGGTGCTGCAGTAATGGTACTGAGTTCCAATGATTTATCAGCTTCAACGGTATCAACCATGTGAAGACTGCACTGTACCATCCGTTATCAAACAGACTGGCGGAAAGGGCAGTTACAAACTTTTAAAGCAGGAATGAAAAAGTTAACAGGTGATTTGTTGGAGACTGAACTTGCTCATTTTCTATTTCACTACAGAACAATCCCCCACACTACGACAGGAGCAACACCTGCAGAATTACTGATGAGGCGCTGTCTTCTGAGAAAACTAAGCCTAATACTTCCCAATTTGGAGGGAAGGTGGAGAAAAGTCAAGGGAACAAAAAAGTGACTCATGATTTGCATAGTGAGTGACAAATTACTGCTGGAGAAGCAGTATATGTAAGGGATTTCAATGGAGGACCGAAGTGGTTACCTGGTAAGGTAAGTTTTGTGACCGGACCATTGTCGTATCACGTGCAAGTGGAGGGCTGGATCATCCGTAAACATGTGGATCATTTAAGAAAAATAGAGATACCCCAACAAAATGATGTTCCACCTGTAAACATTACTGAACCTGTGGTTCCTGCTGAAGTTGCTCAACCAAGAACAGACATGTCCGATGTCTCTGTCGGACTGGAAGGCACTGAACTGCCTGTGCCTAATGAGGTATCTGATTTTAATTTGGTTCCAGAGAATGTGTTTCCTACAAAAGAATCTGAAGTCGTGGAGCTGCGACGTTCCACACGGATCAGGAAACCATCTGAAAGACTGAACTTGTAATTTCACGACCTGTGTAAATATTGTAATGTCATGAGATAAATATCCTTGTAAATACAAAATGTACAGAGAAGTTAAATGGGGAGGAATGTAGCAACTATAGTTTTGGGAAATGTAGGACTGTAGCTAAAGAATAATCTTGTGTTGTAAGACCACATGATCCATGTAAACCAATGTGTTAGCAGCATAGGGAACCTCTACATGAGAGTTCTCCTTTAGTTATGGAGTTTGATGCAGTTGCTGCTGCTGTCCTCTGAATAAAATTAAATGTTTCCACAAAGAAAAGTTGTCTGAGGATCAACTCTATAACACTAAGACTCTGTCCCACTCACCGCGACTCTCTGCCACTCCCTGCGAGGCTCTCTCCCAATCCCTGAGACTCTCTCCCACACCCTGAGACTCTCTCCCACTCTGGGATACTCTCTCCCACTCACAAGAATCTCTCCCACTCCCCAAGACACTTGTCCACTCCCACACTCTATCTCCCACTCCCCGAGGCTCTTTCCTGATCCCTGAGATTCCTTCTCACTCCCGGAAACCCTCTCCCATTTCTAGAGACGGTTTCCTGCTCCCCGAGATGCCCTCCCACTCCCCAGGACACTCTCCCACTCCCTGAGACATTCTCCCACTCCCAAGGTGCCCCCCTACTCCCCGAGACTCTCCCCCACTCCATGAGATTCTCTCCCACTCCCCATGAAACTCTCTTGATCCCTGAGGTTCCGCTCTTCAAGACTCTCTTCCAATGCTCAAAGTTGTCTAACCCTCCCGGAGAATCTGTCTCACTCCCAAGAATTTCTTTGTTTCCGAGACTCTCACATGTTCCCGAGACTCTCTCCCATTCCCTGAGACTTGCTCCCAATCCCTGAGACTCCCTGCCATGGCCTGAGATTCTCTCACAATCTCAGAGACCCTCTCTCACTCTGTGAGATTCTCTCCTACTCCTAAGACCCTCTCCCACTCGCTGAGACTTTTTCCCACTCACAAGACTCTCTCCCACTCCACGAAGCTCATCTTCCACTCCTGAGACTATCTCCCACTCCCCGTGACTCTTCCCCACTTCCCGAGACTCTATCCCACTCCCTGAGACCCTCTCCCACTCGTGGAGACTTACTCCCATTCGCCGAGACTGTGTCCCACTCCCTGAGATCTCTGCCAGTCCCTGAGATTCTCTTCCACGCCCGGAGAATCTCTCCCACTTGCCACTCACTGAGATGCTCACCTGCTCCCCAAGACACTTTCCCACTCCCTTCAACTCTCTACCAATCCCTGAGATTCTTTCACAATTCCAAAGACTTTTCCCACTCCGTGAGACTCTCCGCCACTTCCTGAAACTCTCTCCCACTCCCAAGACTCTCCCACTCCCTGAGGTTCTCTGCCATGTCCAGAGACTCTTGCCCACTACCACAGACTCTTTCCTGATTCCTGAGACTCTCTCCCATTCCTTGAGACTCTCTCTGACCTGCTGAGACTCTCTCCCACTTACTGAGATTTTTCACAATTCCAGAAATTCTCTCCCACTCCGTGAGACTCTCCCATTCACTGAGACCCACTCTCACTTGCCATGACTCCCTGACACTCCCCGAGATTTCCTTACAATTCCAGAGACTCTCCCACTCCATGCTCCTGCTTCCCCAGACTCTCTCACACTCTTTGAGACTATCTCAAACTCCCCGAGACTCTCTCCCACTCCCGAGACTCTCTCTCACTCCCCAAGATACTATCTCACTTCCCGTGGCTCTCTCCCACTCCCAAAGACTCTCTCCTGCTCCCTGAGACTCTCTTCCATTCAATGAGACTCTGTCCCACTCTCCGAATCTCTTGCCCGCTCCTTGAGACTCTCTCCCACTATCCAAGACTCTTTCCTCATCCCTGAGACTATCACACATTCCTTGAGACTTTCTCCCACTCCCTAAGACTCCCTCCCACTCCCTGAGTGTCTCTCCCACTCCCTGAGAGTCTCTCCCACTCCCCAAGACACTCTTCCAAATCCTGAGGCTCTCTTGCACTCCCAGAGACTATCTTCCACTCCCAGAGACTCTCTCCCACTACCCCAGATTCTCTTCCACGCACCAAGACTCTCTCCCATTACCCAAGACTCTCTCCAACTCCCTGAGACTCTCTCCCACTCTCTGAGACTTTCTCCCATCCCGTCAGGCTCTCTCCCACTCATCGAGACTGTCTCCCACTTCCTGAGACTCTCTTCCAATCCCTGGGATTCTTGCTCATGCCTGAAGGCTCTCTCACACTTCCTGAGACTGTTTATCACTCTCCAAGTTGCTCTCCCAGTCCACAAGACACTCTGCTCTCTCAGACTCTCATCCAAATGCTCGAAATTGTCTACTGCTCCCCAAGAATCTGTCCCACTCCCCAAGACTCTCTCTCATTCCCCACATCTCTCTCACAGTCCCCGAGACTCTCTCCCATTCCCAAGACTTTCACCAGTTCCCCAGTGCTCACTGTCACTCCCCAAAACTCTCTCCCACTCCACGAGACTCTCTCCTACTTCCTTGACCCTCTTCCACTCCCACAGACTCTCTCCCACTCCCAAGACTCTTTCCAACTCCCTGAGACTCTCTCCCACTCCCCGAGATTCTGTCCCACTCCCTGAGACTCTCTTTGTGGTAATCTGAGGTGTAATACACCTTTAAGAGAATGTGAGCAGACTGACCACATGATTGTATTACCCAATTGCTGTATAGTGCGTGTTACAATGTTAATTGGTAGTTTAGAATAGGGTCTGGTTTGAGAAGCACACGTGTTAGTGCTATGTGGCTTGTGTTAATAAACAGCCTGTGCTTCATCTTACTCACCAGTAGATAAGTGTGCAACCGTGCTCGCTAGGCAAAGTGACCCGACAGAGAAGGAACATAACAACTGGTGATGAGGAAAATCATGACCAGTCAACAACACCAAAGAAAGCCACAGAAATTCAAGAGAAGTAAATCAGCCATACCTTGCAAGGCGATTATAAGTACAGCCTTCATCATAATTGTCAAAGTTATCTCCCTCCAGTATGCCACAGTATGGCCGTATCGAACCGTTTGATCAGACCACCGATGACAGGTCACATTATATTGAACACCTCGCTATCTCCTTTTTGGCTAACGACATATCAGGGGAAGAAAAGAGACAAACTGTGTGGTATTAAAACATATGGTCTAACTCGTCGTCTGATGGGGCACGCAACGCCCCAGATTCCAAGAGCTTTGATGAGTTGGTAAATGTTGTGAAAAGCCACTTTCAGCCAAAACCCCCAGTAACAACACAGCATCTTAAATTTAATTTGAGGTGTTGCACCCCTGGAGAGACAGTCACTTGCTATGTAGCAGCCTTAAAACAACTGACAGAGCACTGTGAGTTTGGGACGTCGATTAATGACATATTAAGAGACCAACTAGTATGTGGGATTAATGAAGACGCCATTCAAAAAAGGTTGCTGTCAGAAACAAATTTAGACTTTGGCAAGTCCCTGGAGTTGGCGCTCGCAATGGAAAGCACAGTCAGGCATTCAGAAGGTATCAAGGGAGCACAAAATGGTGCCATCCTTTACATCGGGAGGGAAGTACCGATTAGAAATGACGCGGAAGTGCAGGTCTCTGCAGAAAGGCGGGAAACAGCCGCCATTAACAGACCAGCAAAAAACAATAGTTTTATAGAGAAAGCCTACAATTAAAACAGCAGAAATTGAACCAGGCAGCCTTCTAGCAAACGACAATTTAAAAGAACCGAATGTTTCTACTGGCATCATAATGGGCAGATTATGCGATATTGTAAAGACAGTTTAAGGCAAAGCTTTAAGCAAAAAGGTAGAAATCACAAAATCCACATAATAGAGGAACCAGAAGAAACAGAGTCAGATATTTACTCACTACACAACTTAAAAATGGGTAAAACAGAGCCAATCTACGTGACAGTGAAAGTCAACAGGAAACCCATCGAATGGAGGTGGATACAGGGGCATCAACAACAGTTATAGGGGAACATATGTACAAATATTTGAATGGGGGAGACCACTCAATAAATCTGGAAAATTCAGGTGCTAAATTAAAGATGTATACTAGTGAAAACACACCAATAAAAGGTATATGCAAGGTTCCAGTACAGTAATCAATCTGTTAATTTACCCCTGACAGTGATAGCAGGGGAGGGTTCAAGTCTACTTGGTCAGAACTGGCTTAAGAAAATAAAGTTGGAGTGGGCCAAAGTTTTTCAACTCAGAATGAAAGATCTGCAAGAATTATTACAGAAATATGCCTCTGTGTTCAGGGAAGAGCTTGGGAAGATTCAAGGGTTGTAAGCTAAAATTCACATGGATCCTGGGGCAACCCCCAGGTTCTTAAAGGCGAGGCCAGTCCCCTCTGCATTACGAGAAAAAGTTAATGTTGAATTAGACAGGCTGGAAAGGTTGGGAGTCTTACAACCTGCACAATTTTCTGAATGGGCAGCACCTGTAGTTCCAGGACTAAAGCCTAACCAGAGTGTGCAAATATGTGGGGACTACAAGTT
Organism: Carcharodon carcharias; assembly: GCF_017639515.1. Lineage (NCBI taxonomy): Eukaryota > Metazoa > Chordata > Chondrichthyes > Lamniformes > Lamnidae > Carcharodon > Carcharodon carcharias. The sequence goes on along the minus strand of NC_054486.1, from coordinate 44,993,367 downwards.
GATTGTTAACAAAGTGGCCAGACTTGACAGGCATCCTATACCGAAAATTACTGAATTGTACTCCAAGCTGGCAGGGGGAACTGCATATATAAAACTCGACATGAGCCATGCTTACCAGCAAGTCAAGCTAAAATAGGCCTCTTGGGATTTTGTGACTATCAACACACATAGGGGATTATACCAATATACCAGGTTGCCCTTCGGAGTCTCATTGGCTTGTGCAATTTTCCAATGGACAATGGAAAATTTACTTCAAGGTTTGCCCCATGTTCTGGTTTATCTCGATGATGTCCTAACAATAGGACTAACTGATGAAGAACACCTGGCCGACCTGGAAGAGGTATTGAAGCATTTCTCACAAGCTGGAGTATGTTTGAAAAGAGAAAAATGTATCTTCCAAGCAAAAGAAGTGGTTTACCTGGGTCATAGATTTGACTTGCAGGGCTATCACCCAGTAGAAGACAAGGTGAGAGCTATCTGGGAGGCGCCAGCACTGAAAAACGCCACAGAACTCAAGTCCTTCTTTGGCATGATTAACTATCATGGCTCTTTAACCCAAAGTTGTCGATGGTACTGTCTCCATTATACTGTTTGCTCAGGAAAAACCACAGGTGGACTTGGCAAACTCCACAACAACAGGCTTTTATGACAGTAAAGCAGTTGCTACATTCACTAGCCCTGTTGGTACATCTCGACCCAAAGAAAGAATTAATTTTGATCTGCGATGCATCCCCTTACAGAATAGTGGCAGTACTCTCCCACAGGATGGCAGATGGCTCCAAACGGCCCATTGGTTACGTCTCAATATCACTCAGTGTTGCAGAATGAAGATACTCACAAATAGAGAAAGAAGGCTTATCCACTGTATTTGGCGTTAAGAAGTTCCACCAATACATCCATGGTCACCACTTCACCATTGTATCCGACCAAAAGCCACTCCTAGGCTTGTTTGGGGAAGATAAGGCAATACCCCCAATTGCCTCTGCACACATCCAGAGGTGGGCACTGATTCTAGCTGCTTAGGAATATACTTTTATCCACCGGCCGGGAAGCCAGATTGCAAATGCAGACGCACTGAGCCGATTACCTCTAAAAGACAGCACTGTGAATGAACGTCCCAATTCCTCAAGAACTTGTCTTGTTATTAAACTTTCTGGATTCATCACCAGTACCCATGCCAAACAAATAAGAGAGTGGACAGACTGCAATCCAGTTTTGTCTCACGTAAAGGGACAAGTTTTACAGGGATGGTCTAGTGAGCCCAAGTCTGATGAAATTAAGCCATATTTTAATAGGAGATATGAGCTCACCTGCCAGGATGGCCTCTTTGTGTGGGGAGCGAGAGTCATTGGTGCCTCCAAGAGCCATTATTGGCCGAGTTGCATTGTGCTCATCCTGGCATCTGTAGAATGAAAATGTTGGCGCACAGCTACTTATGGTGGCCAGGGATGGATACAGAAATCGAAAATTTAGTTAAGAGCTGCAAACAGTGCCAACAGGTACAGAAATTGCCCCCTTCTGCTCCATTGCATCCCTGGGAATAGCCAGGAAGGCTATGGGTCTGCCTCCACATTGACTATGTGGGACCTTTTATGGGCACAATGTTCCTCTTGATTATAGACGCTCATTTGAAGTGGATGGACAGATACGAAGTGAAATCACCCACATCTGCCACCACCATAGACAGATTACTTCAGAGTTTTACGGTACACTGGTTACCAGAGATAATTATGTCTGATAATGGAATGGCATTCACCAACAAGGAATTCCAAAGATTTACACATCTCAACGGCATAACCCATGTTAGGACCTCGCCATACCACCCTGCATCCAATGGTGTGGCCGAGAGGGCAGCCCAGACCTTCAAGTCCGGAATGAAAAAACTAGAATATTTACACAGGTCATGAAATTATAAGTTCAGTCTCTCAGGTGGTTTCCTGATCCATGTGGGATATTGTAGTTCTACAGCTTATGATTCTTTGGCAGGAACCTCAGTCTCTGGACCTGCAATAACATCAGGTACCTCATTAGACACAGGCAGTTCAGTGTCGTCCACTCCAACAGAGACATTGGGCATGTCTGTCCTTGGTTGAGCAACTTCAACAGGAGTCACTGGTTCAACAATGAATATAGGCAGAACATTGTTTTGTTGGGATATCTCCCTTTTTCTTAAATGATCCATGTGCTTACGGGTGATCCGGTCCTCCACTGCTATGTGGTACGACAATAGACTAGTCATAGAGCTTACTTTACCAGGTACCCAATTTGGTCCTCCACCAAAATTCCTTACATATACTGCTTATCAACAGCAAATTGTCGCTCACGATTATGCAAATCATGAGTTGCTTTTTGATTCCCTTGACTTTTCTCCACCTTCACCTCCAAATTGGGACGTATCAGGCTTAGTCTTGTTTGGAGACGTTGTCTCATCAGTAACTCTGCAGGTGTTGCACCTGTCGTAGTGTGCAGGGTTGTTCTGTAGTGAAATAGGAAACGAGCAAGTTTAGTATCCAATAATTCGCCTGTTAACTTTTTCATTCCTGCCTTATAAGTTTGTGCTGCTCTTTCTGCCAGTCCATTAGATGACAGATGGTATGGTGCAGTCTTCATGTGGTTGATACCATTGATGCTGACAAATCTTTGAAATTAAGTGCTAGTAAATGCAGCACCATTATCTGAGACTATTACTTCTGGCAAATCATGGATAGAAAAGCTTTGACGTAATTTTCTATAGTAGTACCTGATGTTGGCGACTTAACCTCATAAACCTCATAAATGTCTAACCACTTGGAGTGAGAATCTATAATTAGTAGAAACATGGTTCCAAGAAAAGGACTGACGTAATCTATGTGCAATCTTACACAGGGCCTACCAGGTCACTCCCATGGGAGTAATGGGGCTGCCACAGTAACTTCTGTAGCTGTTGGCATTACACACAGTATTTAACCACCTTCTCAATATCGCCATCCATGTCGGGCCACCAAAGATAACTTTGTGTGATCGTCTTCATTCTTGAGATTCCCTGATGAGCACTATGTAACTCTACCAAGAGCAGTTCCCTTCCTTGTGAAGGAACTACTACTCACACGCCCCATAATAGGATACCATCTTGACTGCTCATTTAGTGTCTTTGGTTGAAAATGGCTTCAATTCATCAGAGGCTGGTTCCTGGGACCATACATTTAACACTTGGTCTGTCACTCAAGACAGGATCATGATTTGTCCAGTTCTTATCCACCTGGCACAGACTGGTGAGGAATCCAGAAAATTCATCACTAATATGATCTCTTGGGGAATTGGGATATGTTCATTGTTCTCTTGCAAAGGAAGGTGACTTATGGCATCGGCATTGGCTATATGAAGCCCTGGTTTATGCACAAAAGTGTACTCATATGCTGCCAAAATTAGGGCCCATCTTTGAATTTGTGCAGAAGCTATGGGAGGGATAGCCTTTACATCACTAAACAGACCCAAGAGTGGTTTGTGGTCTGATACTATCGTGAAGTGTCGCCCATGCACGTATTGGTGGAATTTCTTTACACCAAAAATAATCAATAGGCCTTCCTTTTCAATCTGAGAATATCCTTTATCGGTTGTGGTAGCCTATTGGCCCCTCTGCACCATCATCTTGTGAGATACTACCGCTCCATAGGGGGGATGCATCGCAGGTTAGCACTATTTCCTTTGTCGGGTTGTAGTGCACTAACAAATTTTTAGAGTGCAAGAACTGTTTGACTTTCATGAAGGCTTCTTCTTGGGGTGAATTCCAAACCCAATGCTGGTTTCTCTATAGCAGCGAATGTAGAGGGGCTAGAACCGTTGATCATATTGGTAGAAATCGGCCATAATAATTTACCATCCTTAAAAATGATTTAAGTTCAGAGACGTTCTTAGGTGCAGGTGCCTCTCTGATATCTTTAACCTTCTCTTCAACAGGGTGTAACCCTTGGGCATCTACCAGGTGGCCCAAATAAATGACTTCATTTGCCTGAAAAGTACATTTTTCCTTCATTAGGCACACTCCTTCTTCTAAAAATCATTTCAGGACTTCCTCCAGATTAGCCCAGTGTTCTGTTCCCATGAATCCAGTTATTAATACATCATCTAGGTAATCCACAACTTGAGGTAGTCCTTGTAGAAAGCTCTCCATCCTCCTTTGGGAAATGGCACAGGCCGAAGAAACACTGAAGGGCAGGCGTGTGTATTGATATAACCCTTTGTGGGTGTTTATGATCCCAAATTCTCTGGAGGCATCATGCAGTTTCAGTTGCTGATATGCTCATATCTAGAATTATATACTTTGTTCCTCCTGTTTGGCATAGAGGTCTTCAATCTTGGGAATAGAGTACCTGTCCAGTTTGGCTGCTTTGTTGACCATTAGTTTATAGTCACCACAGATCCAGACAGTCAGGTCTGGTTTTAGGACAGGGACTATGGGTGCTGCTCATTCTGAGAAGTGAACAGTTTTAATGACACCCAGCCTCTCTAGCCGGTTCAGTTCAGCGTCAACCTTCTCTCTCAGGGCATATGGCACCGGTCTTGCTTTCAAGAAGCGAGGGGTTGCTTCTGGGTCCATGTAAATCTTGGCCAGTAGGCCTTGGATTTTCCCCAGTACATCGCGGAAGACGGTGTCATTTTCTTTTTAACAGCTCTGGTAGTTTTCCTACTCGCAACTGGAAGATTTTGGATTTAATCTCTTTCAACCAATCATGACCTAGGAGACGTGGTCCTTCACCTTCTACCACCATCATTGGTAGTTGTGCTGTCTGGTAACTACAATAAACTGGTAATACCCTTTACTTGGATTTCTTCACCTGTATACGTTTTCAACTTGACAGAAGTCTGGTCCAAATTTAATTGTTGAGCACCTTTATTTAAATATCTGAAGGTGTGCTCTCCTATTACAGTGGTAGAAGCCGTAGTGTCTACTTTCATTTTTAAGGGTTTCTCATTCACCTGTAAAGTGACAGTGATTGTCTTTGTCCTTCCCTACTTCCATGTTGAATAAGGAATAAATGTCAGAATTGGTTGTTGCTAGTTCTTCCACATTATATACTTCATTTGACATTGTTTGTTGCCTGGAAGCCTGTTTTAATTTTGCTTTGCAATGTTTCAATATGTGCCCTCCTTTATGGCAAAAATAGCACTCCACCTCTTTAAATCGGCAATTGTGAGGAGTATGATTGCTTCCACATTGATAACAATTAGTGATAGAATTTGCTGCTGAACTGTTTCCTCTAAATTTTCAGGTAGTGGGGGCTGTTTCTCACTTCGCAGTGGAGTCCCGGCTTTTCACGCCATTTTCACCTGATCGTTCCAACCTATGAAAATTGTGCCATTTGTGCACCTTGAATCTCTTGTGAATCCCTTACAGTGCTTTCCATCGGAAGCATTATTTCTAACACTTTCTTAAAATCAAGATCCACTTCAGCCAGCAATCTTCACTGAAAAGCATCAGCTTGCATGCCACAGACCAAACGATCGCTGAGCATATCATTCAGGGTTTCACTGAAATTACAGTATCCCATTAGTTGTTTTAATTTCACCATGGAGGTAGCAATGGTCTCCCCAGGGTGCTATTCCTTGAATTGACCCTGAACCTCTGCATTGTGACTGAGGGCTTGGGTTGAAAATGTTCCTTTACGAGGGCTACCAATTCACTGAAAGTCTTTAAATCAGGAGCACTGGGAGCCATCAAGCTTTGAATTAAACTGTAGCTCTTGCTCCCACAAACACTTAGAAGAATCATCCGTGATTTTGTTGGCTTGAAAGTAGAACCCAAGATGTTCTGCATGTTGAGACCAGTCATCTGTGGCTGGCTCAGAGGGATCGATTCTGCCAAACTGTGGCATCTCGGATGAGTATATCTTCCTTTCTTTTTAATTATCTTAGACACTCACGATCGCTGGGCAAAGGACAGCACCTGGTCTGATTTATCCTCATCGCCAGTTTGTTATAGTGTTGATTTTCCAGGCAGCTTTTCTTGGTAGAAACACTGAACTTTATTTACAAGCCAGCAGCAGCAGCTACATGTATGCATCTAACTCTATAACTAAAAAAAAATTCCCTCCAAGAGGTTGCCCATGCTACAAACTGATAGGTTTACCAGATCACGTGACCTTACAACACAGGATTATTCTTAAAGTTACAGTCCTACTTTTATCAAAACTATAATTACTACAACCTCTGTGTGTCAGAAGTGAACCAGTGCAAGCTTAATATGTATGCTTTTACTGGAATCTCATCCTAAATGTCTTAGTCACATTGTAAAAATAGCAGGAAGCATTTCCTATGTTGACTATTCCTAGCAACCTCCTAGAATTGTTGCAGAAGATGAGCTTGTGATTGCACTTGAAACAGTGTACAAACCTGCCCTTTTTATGACACCTCAATCAGAGGAAATCTTCCCTCGGTATTAGTACAGAAAATAAAGCAATACGTTTAAGTAAGTCATAGGGAAAAAATGAAGCATGCAGAGAGGAAACAAAAGTTAGACCAAATCTTTCAAAGGTCTAAGAATGTGGAGCATAATCAGAATGTAAAAATGAGAGAAAAAAGCATCAAATATCAGGAAAACCATCTGAAAAATAAGCAATGGAAAAACCCACAAAAAAGAGGGAAGCAGGAATTCAGACAATTCAAGAAAATTCATTACATGAAGTAAATGGTCTTTATTTCCCACAGCTGCAGTCATTATGACTCCATGGGGCAGAATTGCTGCAGATTTGCACTAAGTGCAGTAGCAGGCAGGAGAAAAGACGTTTTACCCATTGGCCGCAATGGTGGGTTTTCACACTGTATCATCCCATTCCCGCAAACACGCTGGGGCATCTTCTGATTTACCTGCCCCTCCATTACCTCAGGCCTTCACTAACCTAGGTGCCATATTTAAAGGCAGCCCCTGCACAGAGCTGAGAAAGGATGGTTGTCAAAGGGAGGAAACATGCATTTAGTGATGCCTCCGAGGCACCTACAGGATGCAGTGAAGGCTGGCTGTGATATCCTCTACCCCTGGTCTGGGCGAAGGCCAGCAAGCAAGATCACCAATCCAGCATGGAAAGTGGTGGTCAGAGTCAATATCCTGAAAAAAAGAACAGTCATCCAGTGCAGGAAGAGGATGAATGGTGTCCTTCATTCCACCAGGATAATTCACTCTTCTCATCACTTTCAACTCACACACTTACAAACCCATCACATATCCACAGGGATCTCACCCCTCAAGGGACAACACCACTAACTCTCACACACACCCTCACATCTCCATCAGGCTCATATCCCCTGGAGCTTGCATCCTCATCCCATCCATCCTGCTCACCACACAAACATTCCATGCAGTGCCATATGTCCTGCTCACACTTTGTTTGTTTTCATGTGGGAGAAAATGGTTCACAAGAGTAGGGAGAGGTCTCAGGCTAGGGGCTGGAGTCACCCACATTAGGCCCCTCACTCACTTTGAGGAGCGTGCCATCATGCTGGCTGGTGAGGATGTGGATTGTGCCTGTGATGACAGTGAGGTTGGTGGCAAACACCCATGTGAGGATCATGCACCACATCATCCCTCTCTTAACCCAACTGTGAGTGCTCTCTCTCCTGCTTTTGACTGCTGCCATACACTAATTATCTCTACTTTGATTCACAGGGAGTTTCTGCCACTTGATCAACACCCTCAACCTGCCAGTCCCTTATCTCCATCTACGTCCTCACCTCCAGCCAAGAGGACACCTCCTTCATTGAGGAGCTGGAAATAAGCAGCTGTCACAGCACTTACCCACACCCTCCTCCAGCGCAGAGACACACACCTCGGTGGGACCGAGATCTACAGTAGGCCCAGGTTCACAATCTGGTGGTCACCACACAGACACATGTCCACAGCAGGAGGAGGCAGGTTCAGCCAAGCGCCCCTGGCACTCGGAGGACTGCTGGGGAAGAGGCATCTGTGAGGCCTGAGTAAGGCGATGAGCCTCTGGAATTTGCCTTCCAACTCATCCTGGAGAGTCAGCAGAAGGTGGGAGAACATCATGCAGAGCTGTTGGAAGCCCTCAACAGAGTGGTACACAAGTCGGAGGTGTGCGTCTACCTGCTCTCTGATGAAGTGGTGTCCACATATGTGCGTATGCATGTCTCCAAGGGAAGGATGGCAGATGCCATGGAGACCCTGGCCCAAAAGAACATGGAGATGTGCGCAGACCTACACCCCATCATGGTAGCCATGGGTGAGTTCCTACAGTGGCAATGCGAGAGGGAAATGGGGCACTTTGCCATCCCTCCAGATGCTCCTTCCCCTCAAGGAGTCAAGCCTTGGCCCTTGGGTACCCAAAGGGAGGAAGAAAAGCAGCTGGATAGCCCTGGGCCATCCACTCAGGAATTTCAAAGGCTGTCCTCGCCCTCCAAGCCCCCTTTGCCTGTGACCCCTCAACCTCATCCTCTTTTTTTTTGCAAAAATATACTTTATTCATAAATCTTCAACAACATTTCAAACCATTTCAAAATCACCATCACAAAAATACAATCAGGTTCAACTTTTACAACACGAATCACAAGGTGTATCAGTACAAACAATGAATATTACAATCATTGGCAGACATTCATTTTGAACTGTACATCCCGAGGGGCTCTTTACAGTCCCCAGCCCCTCGGTGCACTATGGCAGAAAGGTCTTAGGCAGCGACCCTTCCCCATTGCGCCTTTGCAGCAACTGCCCCAAGCTTTAGTGCGTCCCTCAGCACGTAGTCCTGAACCTTGGAATGTGCCATTCTGCAACACTCGGTCGGGGGACAACTCTTTGCGCTGGAAGACCAACAAGTTACGGGCAGACCAAAGAGCGTCTTTTACCAAGTTGATGATCCTCCAGCTGCAGTTGATGTTTGTCTCGGTATGTGTGCCTGGGAACAGCCCGTAGAGCACAGAGTCCTGTGTCACAGAACTGCTCGGGACGAATCTCGACAGAAACCACTGCATCTCTCTCCAGACTTTCTTTGCAAAGGCACAATCTACAATGAGGTGAACAACGGTCTCTTTCCCACCACAGCCACCTCGAGGACAACGTGCTGAGGGGGTGAGACTCCTGGCGTGTAGGAAGGATCTGATGGGGAGGGCCTTTCTCACCACCAGCCAAGCTACGTCTTGGTGCTTGTTAGAAAGTTCTGGCGATGAGGCATTCTGCCAAATGACTTTGTCAGTCTGCTCGGGGAACCATCCCACTGGGTCCATCTTCTCCTTTTCCCTCAGGGCCTTTAAGACGTTACGTGCCGCCCACTGCCTGATGGACTTGTGGTCAAAGGTTCTTCTCTGTATAAATTTTCCCTCGAGGGACAGGTGGTACGGCACGGTCCAACTACTTGGAGCGTTTCGCGGCAGCGTGGCCAGACCCATCCTTCGCAACACTGGGGACAGGTAGAACCTCAGCACCTAGTGACACTTGGTGTTTGCATACTGAGAGTCTACGCACCGCTTGATGCAGCCACACACAAAGGTGGCCATATGTATGAGGGCAATGTTGGGCACGTTTTTTCCCCCTTTATTTAGAGGCTTGTACATCGCGTCCCTGAGGACACGATCCATTTTTGACCTCCAGATAAAGCGGAAGATGGCTCGGGTGATTGCCACCACACAGGAGTATGGAATGGGCCAGACCTGCGCCACGTACAGCAACAGCGAGAGTGCCTCACACCTGATGACCAGGTTCTTACCCGCAATGGAGAGGGAGTGTCGCTCCCACATGCCCAGTTTCCTTTTCACCTTAGACACTCGCTCTTTCCAGTTTCTAACGCGTGCCCTGGTCCCTCCGAACCATATCCCCAGCACCTTCAGGCCGTCAGCCCTGACAGTGAAGGGGACAAAGGATCGGTCAGCCCAGTTCCCAAAGAACATAGCCTCGCTCTTCCCACGATTTACCTTGGCTCCCAAGGCCAGTTCAAACTGGTTGCAGATGTGGATCAGTCTGCGCACCGACAGGGGATCCGAGTAGAAGACGGCGACATTGTCCATGTACAGGGAGCCTTTGACTTGAGTGCCTCCACTGCCTGGGATCGTCACTCCTCTTATGCCCGGATCCTTCCTGATGGACTCAGCAAAGGGTTCTATGTAACACACAAAAAGAACAGGCGAGAGAGGGCAGCCCTGCCTGACTCTAGATTTAATCGGAAAGCTATCTGATTCTCACCCATTGATTGAGACTGCACTATTAATGTTAGTGTAGAGCAGTTGGATCCAATTGTGAATTCCATCCCCAAACCCCATTTTGGAGAGCACATCCACCATGTAGGTGTGCGATATTCTGTCAAAGGCCTTCTCCTGATCCAGGCTGATGAGGCAGGTATCCACAACCCTGTCCTGTACATAGGCAATCATATCCCTGAGCAGAGCGAGGCTGTCAGAGATCTTCCTGCCCGGCACAGTGCAGGTCTGGTCAGGGTGAATCATCAATTCCAGAGCGGATTTGACCCGATTGGCGATGACCTTGGACAGAATCTTATAGTCCACATTCAACAGTGAAATGGGTCGCCAATTTCTAATTTCCTCCCTTTCCCCCTTGTGCTTGTAGATGAGGGTGATAATGCCTTTCCTCATGGATTCTGACATACTGCCGGCCAGGAGCATACTCTCGTACACTTCTAGCAGGTCTGGGCCGATCCAGTCCCACAGAGCCAAATATAACTCCACCAGCAAGCTGTCGATTCCAGGAGTTTTACTCTTCTCGAAGGAATCAAGGGCCTTAGTCAATTCGTCAGGAGTTAGCGGTTTGTCCAGGCTCTCCCATGTACTGTCGTCTAAGACCTCCATGATAGAGGTCAGGAAGGACTGGGAGGCTGTGCTGTCTGTGGGCTTCACATCATACAATCCGGCATAAAAGGATTTGCTGATCCTCAAAATGTCGGACTGTGATGACTTTACTGAGCCATCTTCTTTCTTCAGGCTGCTGATCACAGAGCTCTCTCTGTGTACCTTTTGGAAGAAGAAATGTGAGCGCGTCTCGTCCTGCTCCACAGAGCGGACTCTGGAACGGAATATGATCTTGGAAGCCTCCGAGGCAAAGAGCGAGGCATGCTGGCTCTTCACCTCTTGGAGTTCCTCCTTGACATCGACCCCCATCGACTGCAGCCGGAGCAGATTCTGCATGTTTTTCTGGAGTCAGAACATTTCCCTCTGTTCCTTTCTAGCTTTCTGAGTGCCTTTGAGGATGAAAAACCTCTTGATGTTTCCCTTGATCGCTTCCCACCAGTGTGTCAGTGACTCAAAGTGGGGTTTCACGGTTCTCCAAACTTGTAATCCTTCTTGAGCTCTTCAATGTTCTCTGGGGTCAGCAGTTGCATGTTTAGCTTCCATGCCCCCCTGCCCACCCTCTGGTCCTTCTCTAAGTGGCAGTCAGCCAGTAGAAGGCAGTGGTCAGAGAAAAACACCAGCTTGACGTCGGTGGATCTGACTGCGAATGCATGGGAGACAAACAGGAAATGTATCCTGGAATGGATGGACCTGTCAGGCTGCGACCAGGTGTAGCTACACTGCACTCCGTCTGCAGGGTTGCTGAAGACGTCGTGCAGCTTGTCATCCTTTACTGTTTCCATCAGGGATCTGGACGTAGCGTCCAATCTGCTTTCGGCCCTGACTGATCGTCCAGCCGCATCGATGATGCAGTTGAAGTCACCGCCCAGAATGACCAGCCTGGAGGTCGCCAGCAGCAGTGGGAGCTGCTGAAAAACCTCCAGCCACTCAGCCCCTTGTGACAGGGTGTACATGTTAATTAACCGGAGTGGAGCATTCTAGTACATTATGTCTGCTACGAGGAGGGGCCCGCCTACAACCTCCTTAACCTGGGAGATGGTGAAGCTGCCTCCCCACAGCAGAATCCCCAGGCCGGAGGAACGAGAGTTGTTTCCTCCCGACCAGATCGATGGCCCATGGGACCACCATCGTGACCATTGCCTGTAGGAGCAGAGGTGCGGTATCGCACACTCCTGCAGAAACAACAGGTCAGCTTTGACCTTGGCAAGGTAGTCCAAGGTCACAACACATCGCGTAGTAGATTTAATGCTACGCACATTTATGGATACAATCCTTAAACCCATTTTAAAGCATTTAGTCTCTTACCAAACCTGTTGTCTCTGAGAGTTCCAGACCTTTGGTCTGCTCCTGTAGTGTGCTCAAATTGCCTCACTTTGGATGGGCTGAGGAAACTGTCCTGAACCTCCCCATTGGCAATGTTCTGCTCGGGTGGCATCTGGGGGTCCATGCAGAGAGTGGGGTTTGAAATGTCCTCTGTTGGAGAAGCTTCTCCAATCCTCTCCCCCTCTGGGGCATTGCTGCTCCCGGCTTCCCGGAGCTGGGGTGCGCTGAGCGCCTCACTGCTCCCAGATTCCTGGGGCTGTGGTACACTGGCCTCTTCGGGTTGTGGGCAAAGTTGGGGTGCGCTGGTCTCCTCATTGTCTCCAATGTTCTGGAGCTTGGGTGTCTCATCCTCCAACTCCCTAGCGTTTTGCAGCTTCTTCTGTCGGCGCCGCCCTGGCCCTTCTTCGTCCGAAGAGCTGCTGCTCTTGTTATCCGTGTCGGATGGAAGACGCCTCTTGCCTCTTGTCTGGGAAGTGGCTTGGTTTCTTCTTAGCCCCTTCTTCCTTTTGGCTCTCTTCACCAGCTGCCACTCCCCTGCTGCTTTCCCAATGCTGCCTCCTCCTCCTCCATTGATTCGCTCTACTGAGGAGTGGGAGGTTCAGGGGACAGTGTTGTTGATTGGCTGTCTGTTGCCCCAATCTTTTCCCCACCTTATCTCTCTCTCTGTGTCCTCCTTTGTCCCGTTGTTCTCCCCGGGGGCCTTGGTGCTTGGAGTGACACGAGGCATTTCTTCTGCTTCCCCCTCGTTGGCTTTGGCTGCCTGTACATAAGAACAGCAACATTTGGGACAAGTCCTGTAGAGGTGACTTGCCTCGCCACACAGGTTGCAGCAGTTAGCCTGTTTACAGTCTTTTGTCTGGTGCCCTTCCTGTTTGCAGTTCTTGCAGAGGACGGCACTGCAGTTGGCCGCCACATGACCAGCTTTGCTGCATGAGCGACAAAGTTTGGGTTGCCCAGCATAGACAAGGTAGCCATGACTTCCCCCAATAGCGAATCTGGAAGGAGGGTGGAAGACGGCTCCCTTACCATCGGTCTTGAGCGTGACCTTAACCTGGCGTTTACATGTCCAGATCCCCAAATCGTCTCTAACCGCGGTGCAGCTCCTAACCTTATTGAAGTACCTGGTAAGGAAGGTGAGCACATCAGCGACAGGGACGAAGGTGTTGTAAAGATGCACCATCGCAACCCGGTCTTGTTGCAACGGCAGAGCAAAGAGCGGCTCCGTCGTCAGGATCTTCATTTCTGGCAGGTCTTTCTTCTCCTCAAACACCTTCAGGAGCTTGATGCAAGCTGCCACTTGCTTGAATGTCACATCAAAAAATCCAGCGCTGGGGAAGTCCTGTAGGCAGTAGATCTCTGCAGCCTCGAAACCACACCGCTTGAATAGGATCCTCTTGGTGAAGAAGGTCCGAACCATAACTGTTCCTTCCTCGTTGCCCTTCACATGACTTGGATGGTGCTGGGTACTCCATAGTAAGGGGTTCGACTGGTTATAGCCATTGTTCGATGACCTTTCCCTGGCAGAAACGCAAAAAAGGTCTCTCCCCTGCCAGGTAAGTATCCCCTCAACCTCATCCTCTGACACTGCAGAAGAAGCAGCTGGCCCATAGGACAGCCAAAGCAAGCCGGGGTCCTCAAAGCCTTGGATCTCCAGTGGACCCAGTCATCTGAGGCAACAGGACCAAACATTGCACAAGCAACCTCCACCCCTGCTGCGGATGTCAGGGCAGCACCTAGAAGAAGTGGTAGACCTAGAAAAGTTAAGAGTTTCTGATCACAAGTGGTTGCACAGTGAACACATTTTGTCATTTTATAATCTGAAAATGTATTCACATTCACTGAATAATGTAATGTTGTCTTTCAGCTTCATTTACAGACTTCATGTTTCCTTCCCCTGCATCCTCCCTACCCGCACTAGCAGTACAGCTGAAAGCTGGGAAGGGTGTCCTCTACAGTCACCGTTGCCGGGAAGCAGTCTGGAAAGAGTGTCCTCTGCAGTCACTGTTGCCGTGAAGCAGTCTGGGAAGAGTGTCCTCTGCAGTCACTGTTGCTGAATGAAAAAAAGCAAAGAGTGACATCACAGGAAAACCGTAAATTCATTGGTTGGTAAGTAACTGCTAGTTTGAACCGCCTATTCTAAGTTGATTTCAGATTAAAGGTGACTACTGGGGCCCAGGATCGGAGGCTTCAGCTTTAACTCAGCAGAGAGAGCGAGTTCCAGTTGAATTAAAAAGTGTATTTTGAATCTCTATTCTAACTTGCTTTCAGATTAGAGTTAAACAGGAGAAATATTTTACAGATTGATAAACTAAAGACCAGTAGGAAATTTAAAAACAAATTGATAAACTAATTAAATAAAATAGAGATGCAGGGCCAGGCGATGTGTTGTAGCTGCATGATGTGGGAGCTGGTGGACCCCATTGTGGTTCCTAGTGACCACATTTGTAGCAAATGTTGGTTGCTCGAAGATCTCCAGCTCAGAGTTGATGAGCTGGAGTTTGAGCTTCGGACACTGTGACGCATCAGGGAGGCGGAGAGTTACCTGGATGCTGTGTTTCAAGAGCCAGTCACACCCCTTAGATTAACTACCTTAAATTCGCCCAGTGGTCACATAATAAAGGATCCTCTCGGGAAGAGTGATCATAGCATGCAAGAATTTCAAGTTCAGTTTGAGAGCGAGAAACATGAGTCCACACTAGTATTCTGGAGTTAAACAAAGGTTTTATACATAAGTTATGGAGTTATACATAGGTATGAGGGCAGATTTGGCCGTAGTGGACTGGCCAGGGAGACTACAAGGTAGGACAGTTGATGAACAGTGGCAGATATTTAAGGAGATATTCAATTCATCCCAAGTAAAATATATTCCAAAGAGGAAGAAAGATGGTAAGAGGGGGAAAAAGCATCCATGGCTAAGCAAGGAAGTTAAAGATAACATAAAGGCAAAAACTAAGGCATACCAAATTGCAAAGGTCAGTAGCAGGCTGGAAGATTGGGAAACTTTTAAAGATCAACAAAGGATTACTAAAAAACATAATAAAAAGAGCAAGGTAAATTATGAAAGAAAACTAGTGCAAAATGTGAAAACTGATAGTAAAAGCTTCTACAAGTATATAAAAGGAAAGAGAGTAGCTAAAGTGAATGTTGGTCCCTTGGAGGATGAGACTGTGGAGTTAATAGTGGGGAATGCAGAAATGGCAGAGACACTTAATCAATATTTTGCCTCAGTTTTCATGGTGGAGGACACTAGTACCACCCCATAATAACAGGTATAGAGAAGGAGAAACTTAGAACAATCACCATCACTAGAGGAAAAGCACTGAGCAAACTATTGGGATTAAAGGGTGACAAGTCCTCAGGACCTGATGGCCTATATCCCAGAGTTAAAAGTAAGTGGCCTCAGAGATAGTGGATGCATTGGCTATAATATTCCAAAATTCTCTGGATTCTGGAAAGGTTCTAGTGGATTGGAAAAATGCTAATATAACACCCTTATTCAAAAAGAGGGGAGAGGCAGAAAGTAGAAAACTATAGACCAGTTAGTTTAACGTCTGTCATTGGGAAATTGTTGGAATCCATTATTAAGGAAGTAGTAATGGGGCATTTGGAAAGTCAAAATACAATCCATCAGAGTCAACATGGTCTTATGAGGAGTAAACTGTGTTGACTAATTTGCTAGAGTTCTTTGAAGATGTGACAAGCAAAGTGAATAATGGGGATCCTGTAGATGTAGTATATCTGGACTTCCAGGAGGCCTTTGATAAAGTGCCACACAAAAGATTAATACACAAGATAAGATCACACAGAGTTAGAAGTAATATATTAGCTTGGATAGAGGATTGGCTAACCAACAGAAAGCAGAAAGTCAGGATAAATGGATCTTTTTCTGGATGACAAGCTGTAACTAGTAGGGTGCCACAGGGTACGGTCCTTGGACCCCAACTATTCACAATCTATATTAATGACTTGGATTCAGGGATAGAAGGCACTATAGCAAAATTTGCAGATGGTGCAAATAGGTGGGGAAGTAAGTTGCAATGAAGAAATAAGAAATTTACAAATGGGTATGGACAGGTTAGGTGAATGGGCCAAAATTTGGTAGATGGAGTTTAACGTGGATAAATGTGAGGTTATCCATTTTGGCTAGAAGAATAAAATGGCGGCTTATCATTTAAATGGAGAGAAACTTCAAAATGCTTCAGTGCAGAGGGATCTGGGTGTCCTCGTGCATGAATTGCTGAAAACTGGTATGCAGGTACAGCAGGTAATAAGGAAGGCAAATGGAACTTTGGCATTTATTGCTAAAGGAATAGAGTATGAAAATAGGGAAATGTTGTTGCTACTATTCAAGGCATTGGTGAGACCACAACTGGAGTACTATGCACAGTTTTGGTCACCTTACGAGAGGAAGGATGTAGTTGCATTGGCGGCGGTTCAGAGGAAATTCACTAGATTGATTCCAGAGATGCAGGACTTGCCTTATGAGGATAGATTGAGCAGTTTAGGCCAAAACGCATTAGAATTTAGAAGGACGAGAGAAGATCTAATTCAGATATTTAAGATGCTAAAGGGGATAGATGTGGAGTGGATGTTTCCCCTTGTGGGGCATTCTAGAATGAGAGGCCATAGTTTTAGGCTAAGGGGTGGTAGATTTAAATCAGAGATGAGGAGGAACTACTTTTCTCAAAGGGTCATGAATCTGTGGAATTCACTACCTCAGAGTGCAGTGGATGCCAGGACACTGAATAAATTTAAGGAGAAGATAGACATATTTTTAATTAGTAACGGGTTGAAAGGTTATGGGGAGAGGGTGGAAAATTGAACCTGAAGCCGAAATGAGATCAGTCAAGATCATATTGAATGGTGGGGCAGGCTCGAGGTGCTTAATTGCCTACTCCTGCTCCTAGTTCTTATGTTCCTATGTTCTTATGTAAGCAGCTGGCCCACAAGTATCTCTGGAGGGAGAAGTGTGTGTGTGGCAGTGCCTTTCAGAGCTTCCTGCAAGCATTCTCCCTCGCACGCGGAGCCTCCCTCTATCACACTTCATCTTAATGTCATGAGTATTTTGAATGCTGCCTGCTGGGGTTCGCTTTCAGTTGTCCATCTGAGTTGACCTGCATCTCTGCCCACCCACTGATCGCACTACCATGCACTGTGTTTGCCCAACATGAGGCTCTTTTCACTTTTGATTATTGAAGCATGGTGGTTGTTAAGTATATCTTCAGATCCCCTGTCTTTTCCCCTCCCCAGTTACCCATGGCCTTTCCTCCATCACTGTTGACCTCCATCACCTTCCACCTCCTCACAGTCACCTATCAACTAGAATCATTTTCTTTCCTGGACATCCAGGTCAATGTGTACATTCCCTGTCTCCCTGAAAATCCCACTCCCATCCACATTAACCTCCTGACCTCCTCCTTCCCACCCTCAGGGTCCGTGTCTGCCTCCGAGTCCCCACCAACCACCCTCGCTGTCCCTTCTATGGCTACCATCACAAGCTCACCCTCCCACCCTACTGGCTCCCTCTGCCCTCTCTCATTCTCACCATTCCCTCCTACCACACCCACCCTCATTTCGACCCCCAGGAGGCAGCCATCGACTCCACAGATTGCTCCTTTGCACGTTTAACTGGACATCCCCCCTCTTACTCCTTTCTTCACATGTATTCCTTCCTCCACGGGACTCCTTCCCCTCTCTGAACTCTTTCCCACCTCCAAACTCCTTCCTTTACCTCATCCTCCCCCCTTACCCCTACCTCCTCAGTTGCCGCATTATCCCCCATTGCACCCTCCTCCCCCATTCCCTCTCATCCCTAACCTCACACCGGACACCTTCATTCCCCCCCAACCTCACCCTCCCAGACACTATCGTACCCCCCTCCCAACCTCACCTCCAGACATCATCACTTCCCCTCTCCCAACCTCACCCTCCTGTCAAACCTAGTCCTTCCTCTCCCACCCCCCTGTACACATTCCTCTCCCACTCACAGCTGGACCTTCCTCTCTACCTCCTCAATGATCATCCGTAGCAGACCATGGACAAGACACTGATGTCGCAAAGCAGACCCCAGGCATCAACGGTCAGCCTCCACCTTCCGTGAGCTGCTTCGCGGCTGCGCCATATCCATATAAATCCATACAGTATGCAATGCACATGTTCCTCCAGGGTCTGGTAGCTGCAGGGCTCCAGCATCTTCTGCTCCTTGGATGTCCACGATGTGAGCAAGGCCCTAATGGTAAGTCCCGACTTCTGCACAACTTGTCCAGGCATGTTCTAAGCTGGCATGCTTTCCTGCCAATGTGGGCAGTAAATTCTGGTGAGCGGGGCTTACTGTAAACAGAATATAATTTTCCCTAATATTACTGTGGGATGCTGTGAAGCAGGCTTGTGGGGTCTGTGCCTGCCTCTGAGCCTATGTGTGTGTGACTAATTTGATTAAACTGAACACAGTTAGACTGCAAGGTTTAAATCATCAAAGGGTTAGATGTAAAAGCAGGTGTTTTGAAATGGAGATGGACAAGCTAAGGTGAGATCCCAGTAGATACCATATGAATGGAAATTTGAATTAGGAGATAAGTGAGCAGTAAATTAACTGTTTGAATTTCAAAAGAGGCACAATAGGAAGTTTTACAACTGGCAAAAATTGTAACAAAATAAGGCAAAGTTATTCAGTTTATTTTTCCCAAAAGTGCAGGCCATAATGTCACCATGAACTATTTTTATATTCTGGGAAAAGTAACTTCCAAAGAAAGTTTAGAAAAATACATTTAAAGATCAAAGGGGAGAAATATATTTAAGGAAAGATTGAAAGGTGTAAGGGGTGTGGCCATGTGAGATGTGGAAAGGTGGGCTATGCAAAGACAGATTTGTGAAAAGCAGCCTCTAGCCACTCCAGAGAAGTGCTTGCTTTTTCCAGAAAGTTTTGTTAAAAGTCTTGGATTTCCATTGTTGAGTGAGAAAGAGAGGGAAGCATATGGGTGCCTTGTGGTAATATTACTGAATGGTTTATAGATTAAGAATTTATTTGGACTGTTGCCTGGAAAAGGGAGTTAGTTTTAGAGTCTAGCTAGGGAGAAAGCTTTTGGGAAATGTTTTAAGACTAAATTTAGCTGTGTAACTGTAACCTTGTGTTTATGTTTTCTTTTCTTTTGTTAATAAATGTTTTAATTTAATATTTAAAATCTCCAAAAGTGGTAGTGGACTCTTTACTTCTAAATTCATTGCACATACCTTCTCATAATAACATACAAATTGCAAATCATTGTGATAGCTTGGCCAATTTTCCTTTGGGATTTGGTCAGTCTGGCAATTACCACTTGCCAGGTCATAACATTGCAATGATATGCAGATGTATTACAATGCCATTCCGGCAGTGGGAAACATGGTCTGGCATTGATGGGAATATCCCAAACTGGTTTCATGATGGTGTGAAACCGGTTTTTGGCCTTCCCACCATATAGTCCACTCACGCCTACCATGATGCTCAACGCCAATGGGGACAGAAAATTCTGGCCATTGTTGGCACCAGGATTCAGGATGACTGCCCTGTAAGGAGAAAAAGGTCATCCTGATTTGCTTCCTCCTAAGGAGATATGTGGCTTCTCCAATAAAGAGGAGCCAAGTCGAGAACTAGTAAAACTCATCCAGTGAGACTAATGAGGTTTGAGTGACAACAGAAGCTAGGCTCTGTAAATGGATATCCACCTTCCATCATGAGAGCTGACACTGTTGAAATTAGCCTTCAAATTTGGACAGAACACTCAAACTATTTAACCCCATTGTTAGTTCATGTAGCTTAAAATTCTATAACAAAAACAGAATTACCTGGAAAAACTCAGCAGGTCTGGCAGCATCGGTAGAGAAGAAAAGGGTTGAAGTTTCGAGTCCTCATGATCCTTCAACAGAACTGAGTGAATATTAGGAGAGGGATGAAATATAAGCTGGTTTAAGGTGGGGGAGGGGGGGAGTGGTGGGAGAGAAGTGGTGGGGAGATGCGGTTGTAGGGACAAGCAAGCAGTGATAGGAGCAGATAATCAAAAGATGTCACAGACAAAGGAACAAAGAAGTGTTGAAGGTGGTGATATTATCTAAACGAATGTGCTAATTAAGAATGGATGGCAGGGCACTCAAGGTACAGCTCTAGTAGGGGTGGGGTGGAAAGACTAGCAGGGCATAAAAGATTTAAAAATAATGGAAATAGGTGGGAAAAGAAAAATCTGTATAAATTATTGGAAAAAACAAAAGGAAGGGGGAAGAAACGGAAAGGGGGTGGGGATGGAGGAGGGAGTTCAAGATCTAAAGTTGTTGAATTCAATATTCAGTCGGGAAGGCTGTAAAGTGCCTAGTCGGAAGATGAGGTGCTGTTCCTCCAGTTTGCATTGGGCTTCACTGGGACAATGCAGGAAGCCAAGGACAGACATGTGGGCAAGAGAGCAGAGAAGAGTGTTAAAATGGCAAGCGACAGGGAGGTTTGGGTCATTCTTGCGGACAGACCGCAGGTGTTCTGCAAAGCAGTCGCCCAGTTTATGTTTGGTCCCTCCAATGTAGAGGAGACCGCATTGGGAGCAACGAATACAATAGACTAAGTTGGGGGAAATACAAGTGAAATGCTGCTTCACTTGAAAGGAGTGTTTGGGCCCTTGGACAGTGAGGAGAGGGGAAGATAAGGGGCAGGTGTTGCACCTTCTGCGGTTGCATGGGAAGGTGCCGTGGGAGGGGGTTGAGGTGTAGGGGGTGATGGAGGAGTGGACCAGGGTTTCCCGGAGGGAGCGATCCCTACGGAATGCCGCCAAGGGGTGAAGGGAAGATGTGTTTGGTGGTGGCATCATGCTGGAGTTGGCGGAAGTGGCGGAGGATGATCCTATGAATGCGGAGGCTGGTGGAGTGGTAAGTGAGGACAAGGGGGACCCTATCATGTTTCTGGGAGGGAGGAGACGGCGTGAGGGCGGATGCCCGGAAGATGGGCCGGACACGGTTGAGGGACTTGTCAACGACCGTGGGTGGAAAACCTCGGTTAAGGAAGAAGGAGGACATGTCAGAGGAGCTGTTTTTGAAGGTAGCATCATCAGAACAGATGCGACGGAGGTGCAGGAACTGAGAGAATGGGATGGAGTCCTTACAGCAAGCGGGGTGTGAGGAGCTGTAGTTGAGGTAGCTGTGGGAGTCAGTAGGCTTATAATGGATATTGGTGGACAGTCTATCACCAGAAATTGAGACAGAGAGGTCAAGGAAGGGAAGGGAAGTGTCAGAGATGGACCATGTGAAAATGATGGAGGGTTGGAGATTGGAAGCAAAATTAATAAGTTTTTCCAGGTCCCGATGAGAGGATGAAGCAGCACTGAAGTAATCATCGATGTACCAGAGAAAGAGTTGAGGAAGGGGGCCGGAGTAGGACTGGAACAAGGAATGTTCCACATACCACATAAAGGGATAGGCATAGCTGGGACCCATGCGAGTACCCATAGCCACACCTTTTATTTGGAGGAAGTAAGAGGAGTTAAAGGAGAAATTGTTCAGTGTGAGAACAAGTTCAACCAGACAGAGGAGAGTAGTGGTGGATGGGGATTATTCGGGCCTCTGTTCGAGCAAGAAGCTAAGGGCCCTCAGAACATCCTGGTGGGGGATGGAGGTGTAGAGGGATTGGCCGTCTATGGTGAAGAGGAAGCGGTTGGGGCCAGGGAACTGGAAATTGTTGATGTGATGTAAGGTGTCAGAGGAATCGTGGATGTAGGTGGGAAGGGACTGGACAAGGGGAGAGAGAAGGGAGTCAAGATAATGAGAAATTAGTTCCATGGGGCAGGAACAGGCTGACATGATCGGTCTACCAGGACAGTTCTGTTTGTGGATTTTGGGTAGGAGGTAGAAGCGGGCCGTCCAAGGTTGGGCGACTATCAGGTTGGAAGCTGTGGGAGGAAGATCTCCATAGGAGATGAGGTCAGTGACAGTCCTGGAAACAATGGCTTGATGTTCATTGGTGGGGAGAGGTAGGAGGAAGTGTCTGAGAGTTGACACTCAGCCTCCGCGAGGTAGAGGTCAGTGCGCCAGACAACAACAGCACCACCCTTGTCAGCGGGTTTGATGACAATGTTAGGGTTGTACCTGAGAGAATGGAGTTGAAGTAAGTTCAGAGAGAGACAGATTAGAATGGGTGAGAGGAGCAGAGAAATTGAGACAACTAATGTCACGCCGACAGTTCTCAATGAAAAGATCAAGAGAAGGTAAGAAACCAGAGGGAGGGGACCATGTGGAGGGAGAATATTGGAGGTGGGTAAAAGGATCCATTAAACAGGGAGAGGACTCCTGTCCAAAGAAGTGAGCACGGAGATGAAGGCGGCGGAAGAAGAGTTCAGCATCGTGCCGAGCCCGCAATTCACTGAGATGAGGGTGTAAGGGTATGAAACTGTCCTTTGCTGAGCACTGAGCATTCAGCGTCGGAGAGGGAAAGGTCAGGAGGTATAGTGAATACATGGCCGGGGCTGAGATTGGAAGATGGGGTGGGGATGGAGGGACAGGTGGGGGTGGAGGGTCCTAGATGGGTGTTGGTGTCGATGAGTTGTTGGAGCTTGCCTTCCTTAGCACTTGAGAGAAAGAGAAAAAGTTTCTTGTTGAGGCGTCGGATGAGACGAAGAATAAAATGAAACTGGGGGCACGCACAGCTTTGAAAAAGGGGGCGGAGAGGTCGAGTGTGTTCATATGGCGGCGCATGGCACTGAGTATGGATCTCAGAATGTGACAGGAACAGCAGTCCGGGAAACGTTTTATGTCCCGGAGGTACCTGTAATCCTGGGTGGGTTTGAAACAAGAGGGATGGAATTTCAATTGAAATACACGTGGGGTATGTCGGAGACGGAGATAGTCACTGAGAAAGGAGATATGGATGTGAAAGCGGGTTTTAGTAAACACCTTGTCAAACACCAGGAGAGAAATGAAAAGCAATGAAGGTGAACAAGGCAAAAGAGAGATACAGAAATCTTGTCGCAGAGAGGAGCAGAACTTCTTCAAGGTAGGCACTTCTTGAAGAGGAGTGGCAGTCAATTAAACACAGAGATAAAAATAAAAAACTGCGGATGATGGAAATCCAAAACAAAAACAGAATTATCTGGAAAAACTCAGCGGGTCTGACAGCATCGGCAGAGAAGAAAAGAGTTGATGTTTCGAGTCCTCATGATCCTTCAACAGAACTGAGTGAACATTAGGAGAGGGATGAAATATAAGCTGGTTTAAGGTCGGGGGGGGTGGCGGGAGGTGGTGGGAGGAGAGAAGTTGGGGGGGCGGTGTGGTTGTAGGGACAAGCAAGCAGTGATAGGAGCAGATAATCAAAAGATGTCACAGACAAAGGAACAAAGAGGTGTTGAAGGTGGTGATATTATCTAAATGAATGTGCTAATTAAGAATGGATGGCAGGGCACTCAAGGTACAGCTCTAGTGGGGGTGGGGTGGAAAGACTAGCAGGGCATAAAAGATTTAAAAATAATGGAAATAGGTGGGAAAAGAAAAATCTATATAAATTATTGGAAAAAACAAAAGGAAGGAGGAAGAAACGGAAAGGGGGTGGGGATGGAAGAGGAGGTTCAAGATCTAAAGTTGTTGAATTCAATATTCAGTCGGGAAGGCTGTAAAGTGCCTAGTCAGAAGATGAGGTGCTGTTCCTCCAGCTTGCGTTGGGCTTCACTGGAACAATGCAGCAAGCCAAGGACAGACATGTGGGCAAGAGAGCAGGGTGGAGTGTTAAAATGGCAAGCGACAGGGAGATTTAAAATGCTACTGGACAAACCGGAGTCAGTAAACCAGATATCTTTGGTTATTATTCTATACACGATTGTTAACCTGCACATTCTATTCATGGATTAAATATTTTAAAGTGTTTTTCTGAAATTCAGGCAATTCTGTTCAGAACTAAAAGTTGGAAGAGTTCAAGCCACATTTCATAGTGAGATTCTCCAGGGATCTGTGTAAGATTGTTAATGCTCCACAATTTCTTAAAAACATTTTGGGAGAAATGCTACAGAGATTTTTATATGTAGGCTGCAGTTTATAGCAATACATCTGTGGCTCCAGGAAGGACAATTGAACCACATTTGTGGCTTTTGTTGCAATTAGATGTGTCTCACCCAGATAAAAGTTGAAAAACCTAGTAGGATTCCTGATTAGGGTCCACACATAAAGCAGTCCCCATGGGTGACTTCATTTTGCTGAATATTCTACAACTGCAGCCTTTGCTGGGGCCTGTCAGCTAATGAGCCCCTGTCTGATCTTGTGAAGCAGCTGTGGTGCAAGCTGATATAAGCCAGTCTGCTTCCTAGCACCAGCAATTCCATATGGTCCCAAGGGAAGAGTCTAAAGTGCAGGAAGTCTCCAGCCAAGAACTGACTCTATCGTGATCAATTTGGCTCCACAACTTTGGTGTGTCTGCCACCATTTTCTAGCTGAGCCCCTGAATAATCCATGCTGATTTCATGTTCCCGTTTTCAGATGAGATGAGGAAAAACATTTTTCAAAAGAAGAGAAAAGGTTTCAGAATGTGAGGGGCTAGGGAGGAAATGGAAAAATAAAAAGAATACTAGAACACTCACACTCTGAGTAGCTGTGCACATTGCCATCACTATCTTTTTTGTAATCTTTGCCTTCATATTCTTTCCATTTATTTTGTTTGCAACCTGACCCTATCATTTTGTATTATGGGCACTTTGAGAATTTTTCACTTGACTAGTTGGGTCTTGAAATGTATCATGTTAATTTGTCATTTACAAATCTATTAATTTCCTTTTTATTTGTTTCCTTTCTGTATTCTGTGCTTTGAAACTGCAATATTAAATATCTTTAACTCTATTAGAAGGCATATCATAAGTCATCACTGCTCATAACCATCAGTGCCAGGCTTCACAGACAGCAAAACATCACTGACAGGTCGCTACCTACCAGATCAGCCATATGTGGGTGGCTTTTCATTGGCTCAGGGCAAGAGGGAGAGTGGCCTCAGGCAAGGGAAGAGGCTGCAGGATGAGACCTGTATTGGGGAATGAGGATATCCCAGCGTGTGTGTGGGGGTTACACATGTTGATCTATGCAAGTGGCCTCAAGACGGTGAGAGCTGAGGAGGCAGTCTCCAGAGGAGATGAGGCCAGAAGGACATGTGAGGGTATGTGTTTGAGAATGGGTGGTGATGTCCCTTGAGCTGGCAGTGAGTGAGATGCCAGTGAATGTGTGATGTGCTTGAGTGTATGAATTTAGAGTGATGAGATGGTTGCCATACCCTGGTTGCACGGATGAGATCATTCATCCTCTATATGCATTGGATGGCCAACCTCTTCTGTGCAGTATTGACCACTGTTGCCACTGCCTGCCATGCTGGATTGGTGATGCCACTACCCGTCCTGTGGCCAGAGACAGGGTAGAGGACATCACAGCGAGCCTCCACAGTGCCCAAAAGGCATTCCAGTGATGCGTCATTAAACCCGGGGGCTGCAGTATTTTTGCCTTATGTGGACAACTTCCCTGTAGTAGCCCTGGGCTGGAAGCACTGAGATGTGTGCACACAGCTGGACTTTAAATATGGTGCCCTGCATGATGAAGTGGCAAGGTGATGGTATGGTGGGTGAATGAGAGCTCGCCCACCAAGGAAACAATGCATTTCCTGAGAATGCATAAGTAATGTGATGGGTTTGGGACAATACAGCATGAAAATGTGCCCATGATCGCATTTAGTGCAAATCTGGGAGGATTCCACCCAGTATTTAATCATTTTTTCTATATTACTGTCCATACCTGGCCACCAAATATAGCTCCTTGCAAGCATTTTTATTTTGGAAATTCCAGGATATGCACTATGCAACTTAGTTAAGATCTGTTCTCTTCCTTGTACAGGAACAATGACTCATGCACCCCATAATAGGATACCATCCTGACTACTCAATTCATTCTTTCGAGTGAAGAATGTCTTCAATTCTTTGGGGACTGGTTCCTGGGGCTATCCTTTCAATACTCGTCCAGTTTCTTATATGTCTTGCACAGACTGGCAAAGAATCCAGGAAATTCATCACTACTATGATCTCTTGGGGTGTTGGGGCATGTTCAATGCTCTTCGGCAAAGGAAGGTGACTTAGGGCATCTGCATTGGCTATATGCATCCCTGGTCTGTGCATAAAAGTATATTCATATGCTGATAAAATCAAGGCCCATCTTTGAATTCTTGAGAAACTATGGGAGAGAAAACCTTTTCTTTGCTAAACAGACCCAAGTGCGGTTTGTGATCAGATACTATAGCAAAGTGTTGGTCATGTACATACTGATGGAATTTTTAAACTCCATTGTCCAGTAGAAAATTCCGCAGGCCAGAGAAACACTGGAGGTAGGATGTGTATTGATACAACTCTTTGCATGTGTTTATGGTTACAAATCTTCTGTATTTATCATCCAGTTCCAGCTGCTGATATGCGTGACGTTTATCTGATTTAGTGTAAGTTCTCCTTCTTGCTAATTCGGCATAAGATCCTCAATCATGGGGTAGGGTACTTGTCCAACTTGGCAGCCTTGTTTATTGTTAACTTATAATCCCCATAGCTTGGACCATATGGATGGTCTGATCTGGGTTTCAAGACAGGGACTATGGGTGCTGGTTGCCAATTCCAAAAATTGAGCTGGGTGAATAATACCCAGCTTCTCTAAATGGTTTAATTGGATGTCGACCTTCTCTCTCAGGGCATAAGGCACAGTCCTGGCTTTAAAAAAACGAGGAGCTGCTTCACAGTCAACATCGATCTTAGCCTGCTGGCCTTTGATTTTCCCCAGTTCCTTTCTTTAGCAGCTCTGGCAGTCCTCCAGTCTCAGCTCAAACATTTCAGGCCAATTTGGTTTAATTTCTTTTAACCAATCACAATCTATAAGGCTTGGTCCTTCACCTTCCACTACAATCAGAGGGAGTTGTGCTATCTGGTACTTGTAATAAACAGTACAGTGGTAATACCTTTCACTTGTATGGCTTTACCTGTATATGTTGTCAGTTTGGCTGAAGTCTGCTCTATATTCAATTGTTGAGTACCCTTGTTTAAATATTTGAATGTGTGCCTCCCCACTTCAGTGATTAATGCACCGGTATATACTTCCATAATCAATGATTTTCCATTGACCTGCAGAGTAACAGGGATTGGCTCTGTTTTCCCTACTTTCACATTAAATAGAGAATAAACATCAGAATTAGTGGTTTCTGGTTCTTCCACATTATGTACTTTTATCAGTTTAGTTTGCTGCCTGGGAGTTTGTTTCAATCTTACTTTACATTGCTTCTGTATGTGCCCTCTTTTATGACAATAATGGCACTCCGCCTCTATAAAATGGCAAGTTTCAATGATATGGTTACTCCCATATTGGTAACAATTCATTTTCAGATTTGCTCTTGAGCTGTCTCCTGTATATTTTTTAAATTTTCGGGTAGCAGGGACTGTATCTCGTTTTTTAGCAGACTCCTTGGTTTTTGCGGCACATCCAGCAGTCTGTTCCTGCCCCAACTGAAAAACCAGTGCCATTTTGTACACCCTGTAAGGCCTATGAATCCCCCTCAGTGTTCTCCGTCACAAGTGTTATTTCCGATGCTCTTTTAAAGTCGATATTTACTTCAGCTAATAACCTTTATTGAATGGTATCATCATGAACACTGCAGCCCAACCAATCCTTAACATATCATTTAGGATCTCCCCAAAGTCACAATGTTCAATTAGCTGTTTCAACTTTGCTACGCATGCTGCCAAGGTCTTCCCCGGGGCTCTTACTTTCAAATTAAATTTGAACTTCTGCATGATTATAGAGGGTTTGGGTTGAAAATGATCGTTTACGAGGTCTACCAATTCGCTGAAGGTCTTCGATTGGGAGCATTCAGGACTGTCAAGCTATGGATTACTCCCACAGGCGCTTAAGAGAATTGTTTTCCTTTTTCTCTCTACCGTTATTTCGTTTGCTTGGAAAAAGAAACCGAGGTGTTCTATATATTGACTCCAATCCTCTGTGGATAAGTCAAAGGGGTCACTCCTGCCAAAAAGTTGCATACCTGGTGAGTATATTTTCCCTTTTTTCTGTTTAAAATGAGATACTCACATTCACTGGGCGAGGCACAGCACTGGAACCAATTTATGGCTCTGAAACATTAACTCTGTTTTTCTGTCCACAGATGCTGTTAGACCTGTTGAGTTTTTCCAGCATTTTCTGTTTTTGTTTCAGATTTCCAGCATCCGTAGTATTTTGCTTTTAACCAATTTATCCTTGTCACCAGTTGTTATAGGCTTGATTTTCTGACAGGTTTCTCATAAGAAACAGTGAACCTTATTTACAGGGATTCAGCAGCAGTTACATGCTTCCTTCAAGAAACACAAATAGACACAAACTCCAGGCTTAAGGTTCCCTGCACTTATGGCTAATTTGTTCACACTGTCACATCATACTACACAGTACATTAAGTCTTAAAGCTATAGTCACCACATTCCTTAAAGCTACAGTTACTACATAACTTGAATGAGAGAAGAATATATAAGAAAATGGTCAATCTGCCACGGCAGTAATTTCAGTTTAAGTAGCTCCACATGTTTTCCACACTTAACTTTTGATTAATTTAATGAGTGTGTGTTGGGAAGCATGGTGCTTTTACTTGTAATTTGGAATATTTGGGCAATTCTCTGTACTACATTGTAGTGTAGCACTTACTGCCCTGGTAATGCTATCACTCCAATGCTGCCTTTTTCCTGGGGCTATTAAGTGGACAGTCCATTAAAAAAATCAGCACCTATGTGCGTGGGGTTTGGAATTTCCTCGGGATTGCTCTTTCTCCACTAGTAGAGCTTTACTGGAAGTACAGCAAAAACCTGAAATGGGATTCCATCAAGAGAAACTACGGCCCTGATATTTACTGGGGTGGGATTTCCAAGGATGGGTGGGGGAATGAATCCTGGTCAGGAAGCACAGAAATACAGCTTCCCCAGAACACTATGGAGTTTTAACTTGGCTTCCTATTGGGCAGAGAAGGTTGCAGAAGAGGCCACGGTCCAGGAGCAGGTAAGGTCATGTTGCTTTGGATAGAGATTGCAAACAGGTGGGTGGCTATAGCATAGTTCAGTGGATCAGGGTTGGGAGTGATTGTCCGGAAATCACAGAAATTGGAAGGAGAGATAGGGGGAGAGATGGGGGGGAGAGATGGGGAATTGGGGAGAGTTGGAGATCACAGAGGGAGGAAAATTGATGATCATGAGGGTGGTTGATGATCAATTGCTGGAGTCCAATTGTTGGAGCAGGTAACAGGTATTCTTGGAGGGCAGGGGGAAACACTCCAGTTCCTCTTAATCCACAAGAAATGCTAGAAAATTGGTTACACACAGAACAGCTGAGTTTCCTGAGACCACTGACCAGCATTAAGTCAGAAACACAGCTAAAACCTTAGGCACACAGCCTCATTAAAATATTTAAAGAAACAGTTGGCCTCCTGAGAGTGTATTGGTAGTTCACCTCTTGTCCCGCCTCCTTTAAAACTGAAAGTTTTAGTCAGTTTCGCAGCTTCGAATCAGGTTTTGTTCAGATTGGAGATTTTTTTATATTTTAACTTCCCACCAGCCCAAATCCACCCGTTTTGGTGGTTTGAAAATTCCTTCTATGTTACTGACTGTTAATAATATTTTAAATGTAAGCCGTTGTTTTTCATTTTGTTTTAATTTGTGATATTTATTCTTAATAAGTAGATTTGCTAACTTAATGCCATCACTGGAGCACCAAAATTACAATTTGACATCTGGGTGCTACATATACATTGTAACATACTTTACATAACCCATCCATTTGCTTTATTGGATATTTAGACAATATCAAACCCTTTCTGTAAGACTTTGAAATTAGCAATATTGTGAAGGAATTACACATGGATTACACAGTAAAAATACAACCTATGAACAAATAGTAGAAAAGTATTTAAAATTGTGTGGCCATTATCCCTTTTAAAATAATAGTTTTCACTGACATCACTGTGAGATTTGTAATCCTGAATACACAGTGTGCCTGGGATTGACTGGAAGTATCGTATTTTAATGCAGCAAACATTCAACATGCATGTCAGATGTTTCCCTTTTGGTAAGTACAAGAACTTTAATGGACTATATATTTAAAGTTCTTTGAATTATTTGAAGTGGCATTAACTCCAAAAATGAATGCAGTCGGTGTTCTTTCTGTCTTTATAATAAGTGAAGTGTATAAATTAGATGGGCAGTCACAAATTCCTGTTGACACTATTTTCTAATTGCATTGAAGTGATGCCAATGTCCAGCCTGATATAAAGCATGCCCCACATAGTTTAAAACAAAAACAGAATTACCTGGAAAAACTCAGCAGGTCTGGCAGCATCGGCGGAGAAGAAAAGAGTTGACGTTTCGAGTCCTCATGACCCTTCGACAGAACTTGAGTTCGAGTCCAAGAAAGAGCTGAAATATAAGCTGGTTTAAGGGGTGTGTGTGGGGGGCAGAGAGATAGAGAGACAGAGAGGTGGATGGGGGGGTGTGGTTGTAGGGACAAACAAGCAGTGATAGAAGCAGATCATCAAAAGATGTCAACGACAATAGTACAATAGAACACATAGGTGTTAAAGTTGGTGATATTATCTAAACGAATGTGCTAATTAAGAATGGATGGTAGGGCACTCAAGGTATAGTTCTAGTGGGGTTTTTTTTATAATGGAAATAGGTGGGAAAAGGAAAATCTTTATAATTTATTGGAAAAAAAAGGAAGGGGGAAACAGAAAGGGGGTGGGGATGGGGGAGGGAGCTCACGACCTAAAGTTGTTGAATTCAATATTCATTCCGGAAGGCTGTAAAGTCCCTAGTTGGAAGATGAGGTGTTGTTCCTCCAGTTTGCGCTGGGCTTCACTGGAACAATGCAGCAAGCCAAGGACAGACATGTGGGCAAGAGAGCAGGGTGGAGTGTTAAAATGGCAAGCGACAGGGAGGTTTGGGTCATTCTTGCGGACAGACCGCAGGTGTTCTGCAAAGCGGTCGCCCAGTTTACGTTTGGTCTCTCCAATGTAGAGGAGACCACATTGGGAGCAACGAATGCAGTAGACTAAGTTGGGGGAAATGCAAGTGAAATGCTGCTTCACTTGAAAGGAGTGTTTGGGTCCTTGGACGGTGAGGAGAGAGGAAGTGAAGGGGCAGGTGTTGCATCTTTTGCGTGGGCATGGGGTTGTGCCATAGGAGGGGGTTGAGGAGTAGGGGGTGATGGAGGAGTGGACCAGGGTGTCCCGGAGGGAGCGATCCCTACGGAATGCCGATAAGGGGGGTGAAGGGAAGATGTGTTTGGTGGTGGCATCATGCTGGAGTTGGCGGAAATGGCGGAGGATGATCCTTTGAATGCGGAGGCTGGTGGGGTGATAAGTGAGGACAAGGGGGACCCTATCATGTTTCTGGGAGGGAGGAGAAGGCGTGAGGGCGGATGCGCGGGAGATGGGCCGGACACGGTTGAGGGCCCTGTCAACGACCGTGGGTGAAAACCTCGGTTAAGGAAGAAGGAGGACATGTCAGAGGAACTGTTTTTGAATGTAGCATCATCGGAACAGATGCGACAGAGGCGAAGGAACTAAGAGAATGGGATGGAGTCCTTACAGGAAGCGGGGTGTGAGGAGCTGTAGTCGAGATAGCTGTGGGAGTCGGTGGGTTTGTAATGGATATTGGTGGACAGTCTATCACCAGAGATTGAGACAGAGAGATCAAGGAAGGGAAGGGAAGTGTCAGAGATGGACCACGTGAAAATGATGGAGGGGTGGAGATTGGAAGCAAAATTAATAAATTTTTCCAAGTCCTGACGAGAGCATGAAACGGCACCGAAGTAATCATCGATGTACCGGAGAAAGAGTTGTGGAAGGGGGCCGGAGTAGGACTGCAACAAGGAATGTTCCACATACCCCATAAAGAGACAGGCATAGCTGGGGCCCATGCGGGTACCCATAGCCACACCTTTTATTTGGAGGAAGTGAGAGGAGTTGAAGGAGAAATTGTTCAGCGTGAGAACAAGTTGAGCCAGACGGAGGAGAGTAGTGGTGGATGGGGATTGTTCGGGCCTCTGTTCGAGGAAGAAGCTAAGGGCCCTCAGACCATCCTGGTGGGGGATGGAGGTGTAGAGGGATTGGACGTCCATGGTGAAGAGGAAGCGGTAGGGGCCAGGGAACTGGAAATTGTTGATGTGATGTAAGGTGTCAGAGGAATCACGGATGTAGGTGGGAAGGGACTGGACAAGGGGAGAGAGAAGGGAGTCAAGATAACGAGAAATGAGTTCTGTGGGGCAGGAGCAAGCTGAGACGATCGGTCTACCGGGGCAGTTCTGTTTGTGGATTTTGGGTAGGAGATAGAAGCGGGCCGTCCGAGGTTGGGCGACTATCAGATTGGAAGCTGTGGGAGGGAGATCCCCAGAGGAGATGAGGTCAGTGACAGTCCTGGAAACAGTGGCTTGATGTTCAGTGGTGGGGTCATGGTCCAGGGAGAGGTAGGAGGAAGTGTCTGCGAGTTGACGCTCAGCCTCCGCGAGGTAGAGGTCAGTGCGCCAGACAACAGCAGCACCACCCTTGTCAGCGGGTTTGATGACAATGTCAGGGTTGGACCTGAGAGAATGGAGTGCAGTAAGTTCAGAGAGAGACAGGTTAGAATGGGTGAGAGGAGCAGAGAAATTGAGACGACTAATGTCGCGCCGACAGTTCTCAATGAAAAGATCGAGAGAAGGTAAGAATCCAGAGGGAGGGGTCCAGGTGGAGGGAGAATATTGGAGATGGGTAAAAGGATCCGTTGAACTGGGAGAGGACTCCTGCCCAAAGAAGTGAGCCCGGAGACGAAGGCGGCGGAAGAAGAGTTCAGTATCATGCCGAGCCCGAAATTCATTGAGGTGAGGGCGTAAGGGTATGAAACTAAGTCCTTTGCTGAGCACTGAACGTTCAGCATCGGAGAGGGGAAGGTCAGGGGGTATAGTGAATACACGGCTGGGGTTGGGATTGGAAGAAAGGGCGGGGACGGAGGGACAGGCAGGGGTGGAGGGTCCTAGATGGGTGTTGGTGTCGATGAGTTGTTGGAGCTTGCGTTCCTTAGCACTTGAGAGAAAGAGAAAAAGTTTCTTGTTGAGGCATCGGATGAGCCGAAGGATAAAATGAAACTGGGGGCACGCGCAGTTTTGAAAAAGGGTACGGCGGTGCTGCTGGAGGGAGAGGTCGAGTGTGTTCATATGGCGGCGCATGGCACTGAGTGTGGATTTCAGAATGTGACGAGAACAGCAGTCCGAGAAACGTTTTATGTCCCGGAGATACCTGTAATCCTGGGTGGGTTCGAAACATGAGGGGTGGAATTTCAGTTGAAATCCACGTGGGGTAAGTCGGAGACGGAGACAGTCACTGAGAAAGGAGATATGGCTGTGAAAGCGGGTTTTAGTAAACACCTTGTCAAACACTAGGAGGGAAATGGAAAGCAATGAAGGTGAACAAGGCAACAGAGAGATACGGAAATCTTGTCGCAGAGAGGAACAGAACTTCTTCAAGGAGGTAGGCATTTCTTGAAGAGCAGTGGCAGTCAATTAAACACAGAGATAAAAACAAAAAAACTGCGGATGCTGGAAATCCAAAACAAAAACAGAATTACCTGGAAAAACTCAGCAGGTCTGGCAGCATCGGCGGAGAAGAAAAGAGTTGATGTTTCGAGTCCTCATGACCCTTCGACAGAACTTGAGTTCGAGTCCAAGAAAGAGCTGAAATATAAGTTGGTTTAAGGGGTGTGTGTGGGGGGCGGAGAGATAGAGAGACAGAGAGGTGGAGGGGGGGGTGTGGTTGTAGGGACAAACAAGCAGTGATAGAAGCAGATCATCAAAAGATGTCAACGACAATAGTACAATAGAACACATAGGTGTTAAAGTTAAAGTTGGTGATATTATCTAAACGAATGTGCTAATTAAGAATGGATGGTAGGGCACTCAAGGTATAGCTCTAGTGGTTTTTTTTTATAATGGAAATAGGTGGGAAAAGGAAAATCTTTATAATTTATTGGAAAAAAAAAGAAGGGGGAAACAGAAAGGGGGTGGGGATGGGGGAGGGAGCTCACGACCTAAAGTTGTTGAATTCAATATTCAGTCCGAAACTGCGCGTGCCCCCAGTTTCATTTTATCCTTCGGCTCATCCGATGCCTCAACAAGAAACTTTTTCTCTTTCTCTCAAGTGCTAAGGAACGCAAGCTCCAACAACTCATCGACACCAACACCCATCTAGGACCCTCCACCCCTGCCTGTCCCTCCGTCCCCACCCTTTCTTCCAATCCCAACCCCAGCCGTGTATTCACTATACCCCCTGACCTTCCCCTCTCCGATGCTGAACGTTCAGTGCTCAGCAAAGGACTTAGTTTCATACCCTTATGCCCTCACCTCAATGAATTTCGGGCTCGGCGTGATACTGAACTCTTCTTCCGCCGCCTTCGTCTCCGGGCTCACTTCTTTGGGCAGGAGTCCTCTCCCAGTTCAACGGATCCTTTTACCCATCTCCAATATTCTCCCTCCACCTGGACCCCTCCCTCTGGATTCTTACCTTCTCTCGATCTTTTCATTGAGAACTGTCGGCGCGACATTAGTCGTCTCAATTTCTCTGCTCCTCTCACCCATTCTAACCTGTCTCTCTCTGAACTTACTGCACTCCATTCTCTCAGGTCCAACCCTGACATTGTCATCAAACCCGCTGACAAGGGTGGTGCTGCTGTTGTCTGGCGCACTGACCTCTACCTCGCGGAGGCTGAGCGTCAACTCGCAGACACTTCCTCCTACCTCTCCCTGGACCATGACCCCACCACTGAACATCAAGCCACTGTTTCCAGGACTGTCACTGACCTCATCTCCTCTGGGGATCTCCCTCCCACAGCTTCCAACCTGATAGTCGCCCAACCTCGGACGGCCCGCTTCTATCTCCTACCCAAAATCCACAAACAGAACTGCCCCGGTAGACCGATCGTCTCAGCTTGCTCCTGCCCCACAGAACTCATTTCTCGTTATCTTGACTCCCTTCTCTCTCCCCTTGTCCAGTCCCTTCCCACCTACATCCGTGATTCCTCTGACACCTTACATCACATCAACAATTTCCAGTTCCCTGGCCCCTACCGCTTCCTCTTCACCATGGACGTCCAATCCCTCTACACCTCCATCCCCCACCAGGATGGTCTGAGGGCCCTTAGCTTCTTCCTCGAACAGAGGCCCGAACAATCCCCATCCACCACTACTCTCCTCCGTCTGGCTCAACTTGTTCTCACGCTGAACAATTTCTCCTTCAACTCCTCTCACTTCCTCCAAATAAAAGGTGTGGCTATGGGTACCCGCATGGGCCCCAGCTATGCCTGTCTCTTTATGGGGTATGTGGAACATTCCTTGTTGCAGTCCTACTCCGGCCCCCTTCCACAACTCTTTCTCCGGTACATCGATGATTACTTCGGTGCCGTTTCATGCTCTCGTCAGGACTTGGAAAAATTTATTAATTTTGCTTCCAATCTCCACCCCTCCATCATTTTCACGTGGTCCATCTCTGACACTTCCCTTCCCTTCCTTGATCTCTCTGTCTCAATCTCTGGTGATAGACTGTCCACCAATATCCATTACAAACCCACCGACTCCCACAGCTATCTCGACTACAGCTCCTCACACCCCGCTTCCTGTAAGGACTCCATCCCATTCTCTTAGTTCCTTCGCCTCCGTCGCATCTGTTCCGATGATGCTACATTCAAAAACAGTTCCTCTGACATGTCCTCCTTCTTCCTTAACCGAGGTTTTCCACCCACGGTCGTTGACAGGGCCCTCAACCGTGTCCGGCCCATCTCCCGCGCATCCTCCCTCACGCCTTCTCCTCCCTCCCAGAAACATGATAGGGTCCCCCTTGTCCTCGCTTATCACCCCACAACCTCCGCATTCAAAGGATCATCCTCCGCCATTTCCGCCAACTCCAGCATGATGCCACCACCAAACACATCTTCCCTTCACCCCCCTTATCGGCATTCCGTAGGGATCGCTCCCTCCGGGACACCCTGGTCCACTCCTCCATCACCCCCTACTCCTCAACCCCCTCCTATGGCACAACCCCATGCCCACGCAAAAGATGCAACACCTGCCCCTTCACTTCCTCTCTCCTCACCGTCCAAGGACCCAAACACTCCTTTCAAGTGAAGCAGCATTTCACTTGCATTTCCCCCAACTTAGTCTACTGCATTCGTTGCTCCCAATGTGGTCTCCTCTACATTGGAGAGACCAAACGTAAACTGGGCGACCGCTTTGCAGAACACCTGCGGTCTGTCCGCAAGAATGACCCAAACCTCCCTGTCGCTTGCCATTTTAACACTCCACCCTGCTCTCTTGCCCACATGTCTGTCCTTGGCTTGCTGCATTGTTCCAGTGAAGCCCAACGCAAACTGGAGGAACAACACCTCATCTTCCGACTAGGGACTTTACAGCCTTCCGGACTGAATATTGAATTCAACAACTTTAGGTCGTGAGCTCCCTCCCCCATCCCCACCCCCTTTCTGTTTCCCCCTTCCTTTTTTTTCCAATAAATTATAAAGATTTTCCTTTTCCCACCTATTTCCATTATAAAAAAAAACCCCACTAGAACTATACCTTGAGTGCCCTACCATCCATTCTTAATTAGCACATTCGTTTAGATAATATCACCAACTTTAACTTTAACACCTATGTGTTCTATTGTACTAATGTCGTTGACATCTTTTGATGATCTGCTTCTATCACTGCTTGTTTGTCCCTACAACCACACCCCCCCCTCCACCTCTCTGTCTCTCTATCTCTCCGCCCCCCACACACACCCCTTAAACCAGCTTATATTTCAGCTCTTTCTTGGACTCGAACTCAAGTTCTGTCGAAGGGTCATGAGGACTCGAAACGTCAACTCTTTTCTTCTCCGCCGATGCTGCCAGACCTGCTGAGTTTTTCCAGGTAATTCTGTTTTTGTTTTGGATTTCCAGCATCCGCAGTTTTTTTGTTTTTACCCCACATAGTTTACGTGTTTTCCAAATCATCAGGTAAGAAGTTTACGAGGATTGCAGTCACCAGTTTGAGGGGTGTCACCTGAGATACAACGATCTGGGTTCAAGTCCCAGTCATTGGAGGTTTCACCTTTCAGATGAGACATTAAACTGAGACTCCAAATGCCTGCTTAGAGGGGTTAAAATATCCCCTAACACTATTTTGAAAGGGATTTTCCTCAATCAGCACCACAAATACAGATTCTCCGGTCATTAACACATTGCTGCTCATGGGAGCTTGCTGGGTGCAGATTGGCTGCATGATTCCTACATTACAAAATTAATAGCCATCAGGACAAAATTAATAGTCACTCGGGTGAATGTGGGTTAATTAAGGAAAGCCAGCATGGATTTGTTAACCATGGTAAACCATGTTTAGCTAACGTTCTGGAGTTTTTTGAAGAGGTAACTGAGAGGGCTGATGAGGGTAATGCTGTTGATGTGGTGCACATTCCAAAAGGCATTTGATAAAATGCAGCACAACAGATTTGTGAGAAAAGTTTGAGCTCATGGAATAAAAGGTAAGTAGCAGCATGGATACAAAATTGGCTCTGTAACAAGAAACAGAATAGTGGATAATGGATGCTTTTTGGGCTGGAAGAAAGTTTTTAGTGTGTTCTCCAGGGGTTAGTATTAGGATTGTTGCTCTTGCTGATGTATATTAATGACCTGGACCTTCATGTACAGGGCAAAATTTCACAATTTGGGATGAAATGAAACTTGGAAGCATTGTGAAGAGTGAGAAGGATAGGGTAGAACTTCAAAAGGACAGGGATAGGTTGGTGAAATGGGCAGATAAGTGGCAGGTGAAATGTAATGTTGAGAAATGTGAAGCAATTTGTTTTGCTTGGAAGAACATGGGAGACAATGAGCCTTAATGTCCGAGATCCCCAGCATCGGATTGGTGGGGGGGGTGGGGGGGTAACCCCAGAGATGCGCTGAGGAATCCCCCTCAGAAGTTCCCAGATAAATTTGCACAACAATTGCCCAGGAGTGCAAACTTCCCTCGGGCAATTGCCCTGCACTGGGAACCATTCAAAAATGTGATTTAAATTGCAAATTTCACATGGTTCCAACTGTGTTGGATCAATAGTTACCCAGAAAAAGTTAGAAGGATTAAAACCACTTCTAACTTCTGGCTATCTATTGTACAGACTTTCACACATCCTTGGGCACCCCCCATTGGACTCCCCCACCCCCTCCCATCCCCCTCTGACTACGAACCCCCTTCACAGCATTCCCCCCACCTGCATGGGACTCCACCTACACCACACCTGCCTCCCCAGGCCCAATCAGACTGGGCCCAAGGCTCAATACCCTACCACTCCCCCCACTGAGGCCTGATCCTCCCGACACCCTGACCTCCAATGCCCCCCTGACCTCCAATCCCCCCCGAACCTCTGATCCCTCACAGCCCCCAAATCCTATCCACTTACCTTAGACATATACCTTCTCCCTGGCCTGTCAAGAACATTTGAATTTCAGTGGGACCTTTAACATACCTGGTTTACAGCAGTTAGTGCCATAAAAATGGGGGTGTGGCCTCCTTCACTTTGACTCTCCTGCACTTCGATGCTAGGTCTCAGGGATGCACTGCACTGCCTGGATCTCGCCCAGGCTAAGTTGGAAGGTTGGGCGGGACAGGCTGGGAAAAACATCAGGCAAGAAACTGGGCATGGAGTGGCAATCCAGCACTGAGTGCCACTCCAAGGAAGTTCAGGCCCATTACAAAATAAAAGATGCAATTCTAAAGTGGTGTAGGAGCAGAGGGACCTGGGTGTATATGTGCACAAATCGTTGAAGGTGGTAGGATAGGTTGAGAGAGTGGTTAATAAAACATACGATATCCTGGGCTTTATCACTAGGGGTATAGAGTACAAAAGCAAGGAGGTTATGTTAAACTTGTACAGAACACTTTTTCAGCTTCAACTGGAGCATTGCATCCAGTTCTGGGCACCACACTTTTGGAAAGATGTGAAGGCATAGAGAGAGCGCAGAAAAGATTCATGAGGGTTCCAGGGATGAGGAATTTCTGTTACATAGATAAATGGAAAGGTTGGGACTGTTTTCCATGGAGAAGAGAAAGGTGAGAGATTTGATAGAAGTATTCAAAATCATGAGGGGTCTGAACAGAATAAATAAGGAGAAACTGTTCTCAAAGGATGGAGAACGAGAGAGAACAGATTCAAGGTAATTGGCAAAAGAAGCAATGGCGACATGAGGAAAAGCGTTTTCATGGAGCTTATGTTGGAATCTGCTCTGTCAGAGTGTGGGGTGGTGGCAGGTTCAATTGAAGCATTTAAGAGGGAATTGGTTTATTATCTGAAAAAGAAGAATATGAAGGGCTAAGGGGAAAATGCTGGATGTTGGCACTAGGTAAATTGTTCATTCGGAGACCCAGAACAGACATTATGGGCCAAATGGCTGCCTCCTGTGCTGTAAACATTTTGTGATTCTGTGATCACAGTAGTGGCTATTCTTCAAAATTACTTCATTGGCTGTAACGTGCTTTGAGACATCAAATGGTCGAGAAAGGGCCGAGATAAATGCAAGTCTTTCTTTCTTTTCCTTTCTTTTAAGGTCAATACACCCAATAGTTTTATTTGAGAACTTGGAAACTCTAAGGACCCAACTACTGGCAAAAATTAAGGATGGAATCTCCCCAGATTTCCACAAAGTGTGGTAGCGAACAGGGAAAAAGACTTTTTATCAGCTGGCCGCAGTGATGGGTTTTCGCGCCATATTGTCCCATTCCCAGCCTCATTGATAATGCATTCGCAGCAAACACACTGGATCACTGCCAAGGCAGCCTCTGATGCACCCACCCCACAATCACCTCAGGCCTTCAGTAATCCAGGTGCCATATTTAAAGGCTGCCCCTGCACAGAGCTAGTACTCTCTAAGGGATCAAAAGCTCCTGCAAAGTCATGGCTGCCAAAGGGAAGAAACATGCTGCCCCCAAATCTAGCAACACCTTTCTCGGGTGCCTACTGGATGCATTGGAGGTCCGCTGTGAAGTCCTCTACACCCACTTTGGGCAAAGACCAGCAAGCAAAATCACCAATCCAGCATGAGATGTGGCGGTAGCGGTGGTCAGAGCCAACGCCCTGCAAAAAAGGACAGCCACCCAGTGCCGAAGGAGGATGAATGATCTCCTCCATTCCACCAGGGTAAGTCACTCTTGTAACACACTCACAAACCCACCACACATCCACAGGGATCTCACTCAATGCCAGTTCAAGAGGCACCACCGTTCACTCTCTCACACATACCTTCACTGCCCTGTGGACAGTGCCATCATCCCATCCATGACGCCACTCACCACCCACACATGCCAGGCATCCTTCGCATCTGGTCGAGCAGGCGTACTACTTACACTTCCTCCATCTGTATTCATGCAAGACAAGCTGGCACACAACAAAAGGGAGAAGCCGCAGACTGGTGGAGGAATGCCTGACATCTAGGTCCTCACAGACTTTGAAAATAGGGTCATCCAGCTGGTGGTGATGACCTGGACCATTTCTGTGCTGACAGTGATGTCGGCGGTGCTCAACCAAGTGAGGATCCAGCAGTGTAATAGCCATCAGACAACCATGCTGTGAGTCAGTTCCCCTCTTCCGCAGTTCCCTGCAATGCACTAATTCTCTCTTCTTGCTTTCGCAGGCACATCTGGGAAGCAGCCGAGGGGGTCCACATCCCAAGTCCTCAACTCAAGCCTGGAAGATACCTCAGAAAAAGAATCTGATGACAGATTAATTTAAGACCCATCACAGCGCTCACCCACACTCTCCACCAGCACAGAGACAAACACCTCAGTGGGACCTAGCTTTAGAGTAGCCTCAGGGTCACAATCTGGTGAGCACGTTGCACTGATCCACAGCAGGCAGTAGCAGGGACTTCCCTGGTGTCTGGCACTTGAAGGACTGCTGGAGGCCAGAAATCTGCTGAGTCCAAGTCAGATGATGAGCCTCTAGACTCGGTCATACCTCAGTTGCTGAAGCTGCAAGGATAAGCTCGGGAATATCAGGAAAGGATGTCCATTGCCCTCCTCAGATTGCAAGGCACGACGGAGGAGTCTGTCCGCCTTCAGTCTGAGATGATAGCGTCAGCATGCCAGTGCACCAAGCTCAATACTGGTAGGATGGTGACCACCATGGAAACCTTGGTCCAGGACATTGGTCCTCCACTGCTGCGTGGGCTGAACCCTATCGCTGATGCCATAGTTGTTAATGTGAGATGGGTGCAGGGAAGCTTGATCTTTCTCCAGCTCCCCCTTCTCCTCAAGAAGTCAGCCAGAGGCTTATGGGCACCCATAGGGATGAGGATCAGCGTGTGCACACCCTGAGGCCATCAACCCAGGTAACTCTGGGATTGTCCATACCATCCAAATCCCTTCTTCCTGGGACTCCAGCAGTTCCTGCTCCACAGGCTGAAGAGGGTGCCACTGCCACACAACAGAAACCCAAAAGCAGGCCGGGGCTCTCCAGGTCTCGGCCCTCCAGAGGACGTCCGTCAAGGTCATCGCGGACAGGGCATCACAGTCAGTAGGTTGTCTCCACCTCCACTGTGGATGTCAGGGGGGCACCAATATGTAGCGGCAGGGCTAGGAAGGTTAAGGGGGTGTAACTCTTTTGGAGTTAAAACAATTAAACTAAATTAACAAAATAAGGGAAAAATCAAGCACAGCCCCTAAGTCAGGTACAATTACTGTGACTAGCTTTCTATTCCAGATTTATTAATCTAATTCAACCAGCTACTGTGGTGAGATTTGAACCCATATTTCCAGAGCATTAGCCTGGGCTCTAGACTAGTCTAGTGATATTATCACTACACCACCAGCTCCCCCGTTGCACAGCCTGGGCTTGGGTGTTAATCACTTGTGCGTCATGTTCACTATTGTAAATAAACTTCCAAGAATGTCTCCTAGCCTATGGCTCCTTGTTATGATGAGCAGTGCTTATGTCATTCAGATACCTTGGTTTCTGCACAAGATAAAGGCAGGAGCCTCAGTCCAGGGCCTCTTCCATGTGCAGTTTGTAACCTTCAGATCAAAGTGATGGTCTGGTTTCATACTCACTGGACACATTAGTGATGCCTGCGCCTCGATGATGTTTGTTATTACTGCCAGAACGTTGTGGGCAGGCATCACATAATTACGTCATTGTCTCTATGTGCTCCCAGTATCTTTAAGGTGGTGCTGACCCCCATCTCTTCAGCATCTGCGACTGGTGATGCTGTGCTCCTGAAGGGGACAAGTGATGAAAACTGCCGAAGGATCAGGTGCGTTTTAGGATTCATAGTTGCATCTCCATGGTGTGACTCTGATCACACAGCATGAGCGAGCTGCAGTGAGCCAGATAGGAGTCAAGCATTCATAGAGGCAGTGAGAAGATCTATGGAGTGTCCTGACTGCATGTCATCATCATCCTCCTGGAATCTAGCCACTATTAGGGCCTCTGCTGCATCTCCATGACAAGAGGCTGAGCGCTGAGGGTATGTGTGCTGCCATCAGCTACACAGGAATCGTGTTCAGAGGTGTATGGTGATGGTGTCAGGACTGTCCTTAATGCATCATTTCATCATCCTCCATGAATCTTGCTGCCAGGAGGGCCTCCCAAGTGGGCCTGCCTTGTCTAGCCAG
Organism: Carcharodon carcharias; assembly: GCF_017639515.1. Taxonomy (NCBI): domain Eukaryota; kingdom Metazoa; phylum Chordata; class Chondrichthyes; order Lamniformes; family Lamnidae; genus Carcharodon; species Carcharodon carcharias. Next base: position 44,950,572 of record NC_054486.1, on the reverse strand, counting down.
TGCGATGGCCTCATCGCTGACATCTTTGCTTTCGAGGACCTCATCATCATCATCCTCAACGGAGGATACATGCAGCTCCTCCTCAGCCGTGTCCTCGCACTGTTGCAGCACCAGGTTGTGGAGTGCGCAGCAAGTGATGATGATGCGCGACACCCTCTGGGGACTGTATTCCAGTGCTCCACCAGATATGTTGAGGCACTAGAACCTCATTTTCAAAATGCCAATCATTTGCTCCACCAAAGCACGGGTTAGGGCATGAGCATCGTTATACCATTGCTCTGCTGCAGTCTGAGTTCGGTGCAAGGGCGTCATCAGCCATATCATCTGTGGGTCACCCTTGTTCCCGAGGACCCAATCCTGCAGCCTCTCTGGACTCTGGAAGATGTCAGGGATCTGAGACCTGCTAAGGATGCATTTGTGGTGGTCACAGACCAGATGAACATTCAATGAGCGGAAGCCCTTGTGGTTGATGAAGTTGACCGTTGCCACAGAGATCTAAGTGCCAGATGAGTGTAGTCGATGTCACCCTGCACCTGTGGAAAATCTGTGATCTACACATATCCCAGTGCTCTTGCTTCCTGGCTTTCCTGATCCCAGGTAAAATGCACAAAGTTCTGTGCCTTCATGAAAATGACATCCACGACCTCCTGGATACACTTTAAAAACAGTTGCATTTTCTGTAACACCTCCAGAAGACATGGAGGAAGACCGCAAACTTCAAAGAAGTTGCTGTCATTGCCCTTAGGATCCACTAACCAGTATATGAGTCACATGAGTACGTCACAGAATGTTCCTTTGTAAACTGTTGTACATTCAGTCCTGTACCAAGTCATATGAACTTTGCAGCCCTTTTGTTGCTGAAAATGCATACCCATACGACATGCATTACAGCTGCAGCATATGTGGTGAAAGCTATGGCATATTCACATCTTCTCCTGAGCTTAATAAATAAAAATATCACCATGTAGCCTAGGGCTCGAAGCATGCTTTATTTGACATATGTTTTAGCCAACACATTAGCTGATGCAGCAGTAACCTGCCATGGACAGAAATGACAAGGACAGGAGTAATTTTGACAACTGTTGGCAGAGCTCCATTTATGTTGCATCTTGGCTGCAGGTGTCCTACAGAAGATGGCAAAGAACAACTGTAGGTTTCTTTCTGACTTCCAGTCTACGAAGGCAGTTAGCCTTACTCATTGGCAGATCTTATGTCAAGGCTGGCAGATTTGGTCAAGTGGCATAATTTTAGGTTCCAGTGTTACTTTAGCATAAATGATGGCAGAATTTTCTGGCTGACATGTGGGTGGCGGAGCCCACACGTCAGCACTTAAAATGTCACGCGTTGACATCGCACGAGCGTCCCAACGTCAGCGCGCAGCATCATGATATTTTGGTCGACAGGTGTGCACAGAAGTGGGGTGCATGCCCGCCATTAATTAAAGGCCTCGTTAAGGCCCTTAACTTGTCAAGTGTCGAGGATTTCGAGGGGCCCATGCGAACTTCAGGTCAGCGCATGGGCCCAACGGGCAGGCGGGTAGGAGATTTTTAAATAAAACTCATGCAATGTCGGGATATGTGGACTCAGAGGGGTTATTCATGTTTTCCACAAAGTTTTAATTGCAGAAAGTGTTTTAAAGTTGCCTGTTTGATTGTTAGCAGTTCACATCGATTTCCAAGAGTTTTTTGTGTACTTTGAAACCAGTCTGCAGACAATAATCTTTCCTGGGCCTGCAGCTTTCCGGAGCCCTCCATTTAGCCTGGGGGTATGGGTTCTGACATCTCCACTGGAGGCAGCTCCTCTGAGGAGGAAGGGAGGGATAGAATAAGGAGGAGGCCAGGAGTGGACAATCAGCCTTCAGGGGAGCTACCTTTGGGAGGCAGGCGCAGGTACAAGGGGCGCAGGGCCAAGAGGTTGTCCAAGGTGGAAGGGACCACAAAAAATGCCACTATCCTGCTGACAGGATATACAGGCAGTGAAGCGACTACCTCAATATGACTGAGGTGCAGTGCTGAAGGAGGCTCCAACTCTCAAGTGAGACAGTCAACTATTATCTGTCAGATGATTGGGCCTGAAATATCCCCTAACTGTGTGGGTGGATACCCCATGTCAGTGGCTTTGAAGGTCACAGTTGCCCTCCATTTCTATGCCTCTGGCTCTTACCAGGGCTCGGTGGGTGATCTTGTGTCAAGCAGGTTACAGATGCTCTGTTCAGACGGGTATTGGCCCTCATCCACTTCCGCTGCGACCAGGCAAGTCAGGCACAGTGAGCCAGAGGCTTCGCGGCCATTGGCTTCCCCTGGGTCCAGGGTGCAATAGACTGCACACATGTGGCTATCAAGGCACCAGCAGGTGAGCCTGGTGCCTTTGTCAACAGGAAGGGATTCCATTCCATGAACGTGCAGATAGTGTGTGATCACAGGCTGCAGGTCCTGCAAGTTTGTGAAAGGTACCCAGGCAGCTCCCACGACACCTACATCCTCAGACACTCCCAGGTGCCGAGGCTCTTCAGTGCTCCGGCTCGGCTGGATGGATGGCTGCTAGGTGACAAGGGCTATCCCCAGCGAAGGTGGCTCATGACGCCTCTCCGCCATCCAAGAATAGAAGCTGAGCAGCGCTGCAATAGGAGCCATGCCTCCACAAGGTCTGTGGTGGAGAGAACCATCGGTCTTCTCAAGATGCGCTTCTGATGCCTGGACTGCTCAGGGGGCGCATTCCAATAGCCCCCAGATCATGTCTCTCTGATAGTGGTAGCATGCTGCGCTCTGCACAATCTTGCGCTGGAAAGGGGGGATGCAGTTGACAATGAAGAACTTGATGCTCTGGATGAGGCTGCACATGATGAATCCAGCAGTGGCTCATAGGATGAGGAAGCACAGGGCAATGATGAGGGGCAGCACGCCGACCCGCAATTACACCAAGGAGGCAGGGACACCCAGGACAATTTAATCCAGCGAACCTTCAGCTACCTCCACACACATCGATCAGCAGGACCAGCATTGCCTGGGGCTTCCACACGCGGCACTTAGATCTACATCTTCCACCTTCTCAGCTGCAACTAAGGGCTTAGTACAGAAACATCAATGTCCACTCAAACACTCATGAGATGTCTGTGAAAAAGAGAAATGCAGCACAAAGGAAACACCCTCAGCCATGGTCAGAAAAGTGGACTTTATTATGTCCAAAATGTAACAGAAACGGCTCCATTGCAAACATAAATATATTTTTCTCTATTCTAAGGCCAACACAAAATCACCAGTGACATACCTGTTGAGTGCCTAACGTGCCTTATGCTTATGTTTACGGGTGCTACGTCTTGGTGCCGCCCCATCGGTCGGAGTGGCTTGTGAAACAGCCTGCTGACTCTGCTGTCTTGTTGGCGTTGATGACCTTGGCGGGCGTCCTCTGGCCCGTGGAGCCTGTGATGGCCCCGCCTGGGAGAGAGTGGCCAGTTCCAGAACTGGCACCTCCCCAGTTGTCGCAGCCTTAACGGAAGCAACATTAACTGGCAGAGGAGAGGAGGAATTGCTGCCCTCATCCGGAGCACCCTGAGAGGAGCTCACAGCGATGACAGGCAGCTGCTGCGCTGACGTTTGGTGCCCACAACATCTCCCACATTGGGAATGACCACCCGTGGCCAGTACCGCTGTGAGGGCTTGCAGGTCAGAGCGTAACCCAATCAGAAGATTTTCCATCCGACTGAACCCCCTCTCCATGAGAGTCGCCAATCTCTCAGTGAAGGAAACATGAAGCTCTGCTCTGAGGTTCATGCCTTCATGTGCACTCTGTCTGGACTCCTCCATCACAGAGACCAGCTGAACAATACCCTCATGTAACCCTGCCAGATGCAAACACGATTCCTGCCACTTGTTCTGCAGCTGCTGTATTGGTGACAACTCCAGAGGCACGTCATCACTGTTGGACTCAGCATGTGCCTAGTCCCCTGCAACCCTCCGGCTGCTGGCGCCATCGACACTCTCTGTCCCTACCATCTCCTCAAGCGATTGTGAAGTGCTTTCTCCACTGTGACCCGGGACACTAGCCAATGGTAAATTCCCCACCGAGGTGTTTGTGTTTGCACTGGTGCCTGACTGGCTGAAATGATGTGCCACAAGTTGCACGTCTTGGGCCTTAGGTGTGGAGGGGGGGCGCTGCAGTGTCTTTGGGCGTGGCCATGTGGTGATGATGCTGAAATTAACAACAAGGACAGTGTATCAGTTAGCGTACAATCAGTTAAACCTTCCATCCCTTTATCCCCCCAGCCTCATAAGTCACTCAGCCTTCAAGACCCTAAGGAGACAAACATTGGTGGGGTGGAAAAGCGTCAAGAGGAGGCCCAAACATTAAACGTACATACAGACAGGCAGGTCAGATGGCCTCAGGAATGCTGCATGGCATGTTATGTGCCATTGGAGTGGGGAGAGGTGGGGTACCTCACCTGGATGCATGCTGGCCTGGAGAGTTGTGGTGCTGAGGAAACATCACAAACACTTGCAACATTTGCCGTGGATCACAGGAGATTGACAGGTCACATTAGTGACCTTCATACTGTTAGGAGGGGCATAGACCGGGTGGACAGAAGGCAACATTTCCCCTTGGCGCAGGGATGAGTAACCTGGTGGCATTTATTTAGGTTGAGTGCCATGAGGTTCACAGGTGAGGTGCTGAGGACCTTTTGGACAGAGTAATGTGGGACGCACTGGCTGAAAGGCTGGTGGAGGTTCCAACCCCCCTAAGATGCAATAAGTCTTTGGATGTGCAGCAGCGATGCCATGGCATGTTAGGCCATGGGGATAGTGGTCACAAATGGGATAAGGTGACTTTGGAAGGTGGTGGAGATGCAATTACTCAAGGGGACAAGGGACCTTTGTGTATGACCCAGACGTCAGAGTGTCTCAGTCTGTGAATGAGCAGTGTTGCAGCATTAGCGATTGCAGCAGCCAACAGTGGTTTGGATGGTGGGGAAACAGAGTGGATGGGATTGTGGACCCCAGCCTCGCCACCACCTGCAGCCCTGACCGCCTGCCTCCTCCCCAGCTCCATGGCTGCTCCTCAAAGGTCATGAGGCATTGGAGCAGTGCGTGCCCACCTCCAATCCTCTGGCCTCCCACTGATTATGTTCAGTTTTTGCCTGCAGAACAGAGGATTTATTGGGGCTGATCGCTCATGTACTCTGCACGCACAGGCCACGCCCCAACCACAGTGGCCCATCTGAGGCCTCCAGCAGCTCCTGTCCACATTACTAGTGATCAGTCCCCAGAAGATAGTACGGCTGGTCCCAACCCCCTCCCCCAACGGCCACCTTGGACACATTCGGCGTCCGTCACTTTGAATAACACACGGGTCTTAACGCCCATAGCAAGGAGGTGCAACTAGGTGCAGCACCAAGACCAGCAGATGGCTCTTGGCCATGAGACCTTGAGGCTTCCCTTCCACCATCTCATCACTATCAATATGACATATGTTGGAGTTCTGGCAGGTTGCCCCCAGACTACTCAAATGCAACAAACACCAACATATGCTGCGGGGAGAACCCATCTTCTCCCCTACCACTATGGCTGATGTAAGCATAGTCAGTACTCGTTTGCCCACCCAGCATGCGCCATATGCCCAATGCAGTAACGACAGCAAGACGTGGGGGTGGGGGGGGTGCTCAAAGGCTAAGGCTACCTGCTGGGTCAAATGGCCAATGCCGACATGGTACTCACCCTTTCAGAGCGCAACAAATCATTGAATCTCTTGCGGCACTGCGTGTCTGTGCGCCGCACATCATCATGGGTGCTTATAGCGCCACCCACCTCCTCCCACACTTGCCCTGTGACATGGGGGGCCCTCCTCCTTCCATCCTCCAGATACAAAATATCCCGACGGCTGGACACCTCTTGGAAGACAGCAAGGAATGCATCAGAGAAGCAAGGGGCACACTGGTCCCCTGCTGGCCTCTCCTACAGCCTGCCCCCCTCCTCCTGCTCCTGCTCCTGTCCTGTGACAGCTGCCTCTTTCTCTCCCCGAGTAGCCATGCTGCACTGCCTCAACAAGGCTGCCTGGCCACTCTTTTTACAGACTGCTGGTTCCCCATTGGAACTGGTGGTCTGAAGCCGCCCGCCTCCACGCCTATTTTCCCGTTCTCCACGGGAGTCGCTAACTTGCTGAGTGGGCCTTAATTGGCGCGCCCATTGAAAATAGTGGTGCAGCCCATTTTGGCGGCGGCAATCGGCTGCCCGCCCGCTGCCGAGTCAGTCGGGCCCGCCCGCACATCAAGGGCAAAATTCTGGCATATGGAAATGTGTACTATGGTGTTTTCCTATTATTAGCACATAATTTGAATACTCTAATTTGGGTAGATTGATCATGCCTGCTGTCACTTCTGACAGAAAGTTCAGAACTGGCAGCAGGCCACAGGCAACAAGTACAATGACACCATGCATATATTTCCACTCCACCTGCCGTGGATACGCTCAGAATTGGGGGAGTAGGAAACAGATGCTAGATAGGCCCTTATGACTTAAATTATGTGAACTTCAGCACACAAATTGCAGCCGATGGGAAATCAAGATTTCCTGTTCCTGATGATAACCCTGAATCCCAGGATTATTATCAACTGCTGTGATGTGCAGAAGGCTGGCCTTCTGAAACTTTGCTGACAGATATTCCCTCTCTCTGAAGTAATATCTTCATTATTTGGTGAACATTGTGAGTCACTGGATATAGGAAACAATAAGTATAAACCGTACCCAGCCCACATAACAATGTCCTGCTGCACTTTGCTGGATTATATAAGTAGAAAGATAGAATTTCAATAGAAATAATGGCAGACTTGGAGGAGTGGTAGAGGGTGTCTGGAAAATAGGACGGGGAGGGTGGATGGCTGCATGGGGATGGCTCCCCAATCTATTCCCATCGCCAGGGAACTCTCTCAGAGCTAGATTGGGAAGAAAACCAGCCGCCCACTCCATTGACGCAGACAGCCAATTGTGTTTGTAAAGCTCCAAATTAGAGGTGATGTGAGGCATTGCTGACAGTTTCCCATCAGTGGAAAGTTGCACCACCGCTTATGGAAATACCAACTCCTTGGAGATGAATTCCTTGCGACAAAATGAGGGATCATTGGAGCTGGAGGCTCCATGCCCCAAAAAGAGGGCTTTGTGTATGATAGGTTGCAATCGTGGCTGACACTGAAAAAGCAAAGGGGTTTTCCCTTTAGGTCACTGCATCCAGCAGCCTAGATCCTGGTTATTTGATCACTGCTGGGTGGGCCAGCGAGGCTGTCTCTATGTTAATGTGCTTTTGCGATCCCCCAGCCTGCCTCAGCAATGCTCACCTCATCTAGTACAACTGTGAATGCTCCAGGGCTGCTGGCCCTCAGATTGGGTCTCCAGCCTTGGGAACCTGCCCACCATTCTTAATAGGACAGTGAGCATGGAGGCTCACCTTCCAGATGATTGCTCCCCCAATTTCTTTGTCAGCAGATGTGGGCTCAGGAGACCTCATCTGGTCTCAACATCTGGGTAATTAAACCTGCAGAAAAATCCAACCCAATTTATCAGTGATGGAAAAGACTGAAACCTTTAGAAGGAAATGACCAAGCTTCTTATGAAAACCAAATCATTACAAATCATTAACATTAACAGTTTTTGTTTGTTTCGGATTCCCTGAAGTTTTAAGTACAGTTTGTTTCAACTGAAAATACTGTAAATATTTTCAAAGAATTAACTAAAAGGAGTTTATGTAACTAGCAGGATTGAGGGAGTAAATTGGTAAGGATGAAGAGCTGGATATTTCTATTTTTCTATAACCTAAGTGCAAAAACGTTTTTTGAGGTATAAGTATGCTGATCATGTAATCATCACTAGTTTATTCTTGGTTTGTCCTACTGCAAAAAGTCAGTTGGAGAAGTATAGAACTGGAGCATATCTTTACACACTTTCATATTTATTTAGAGTTGCACATTACAAAACATACACCCCCTAACTCAACAACTGCAGTTTTTATCCATGTCTATTTGTAGGGGCTCAAGTGAACCCCAATTAATGTCTACACCTGCAGACAATTAAGCACAATTACTATATAATGCACATTATTAAAAAGGAACCAACATCATGAAGTTTATTTGGAAAAACTGTCTGAAATCATCATGACAAAAGTTGGAACATGACAAACTGGAATTTGGCTTTACAATGCCACTCCAATAGTGCTCACAAAAGCATCTTGTAAAATTGTTAGAAAGACAAAGAACAGGAATGGCCGAGACCTATCAAACTTCAGCTGATGTAGGACAAATCTGCATTTTGGGAAAATGTGATCTGTTTGTATTTGTGTGTTTTTGCATATATTCCAATGTCTGCTTGATAGAGATTGAAAGAAATTGGTCCAGATCTTCCAGTCTCCAGATTGTCATACCCTGGGGAATCCTTTGGAAGTCCCAATGCAGAACTCCGTGGGAATTGCCAGGAAGTTTCAACTTTTAATGGGCAATTCCCCTGTGTCTGGAACCCTCTGAAAAAGTCTCCTACTCTGAGTTAGATTCGGAGTCTTTGGAGGGTTCTGACTTAAAATACCTGGATAGTTACCCAGGAAATGTTAGGCTGAAACAAACCATGTCTAACTCTTAGGTAACGATACAACTAACTCCCCCACCCCTTCCAACTATCTACTGACAGCTCCCCTGACTTCCCCATTCTTCCAAACCCCCAGACCCTTCAACTCCCCACAAACATCCCCTCAACTCTGACTTCCCTGACCTGATCTGACCTCACCACCCTACCCATCCTGCCACCTACCACCCTGCCTCTCTACCACCATACCATCTACCATGCTTCAGCTCTGCCACCTACCACCCTGCCGTCGTACCCATCCCACCACCTTAACCTGTGACTTTACCTACCATACTACATACCACCCTACCACCTACCCTCTGCTGCCCTACTTCTCTGCCCGCTTACCTCTCTCATACTCATTCAATAACACAGTGAAAAGCTATTTAAATGTCTCAAAGATTTTCACTATGTTAGCGAATGAACACTTACCAGCTAGTGCCGGAAAAAGGAGGCATGGCTTGGCTTCCCTCGATGATCTTGCCTTACGAGGAAGGATTCTGAGAACAGGTATGCTCCTCATTTCTGAAGAGGCCTGTTTCAGAGGTCCAGGCCAGAAATGCAGAGATCTGATGCTGTGTAAAAAAAAAATAGGAAAGGAGTGGCCATCCAATGTTGACTCCATTCCTTGGAAGATTCAGCCCATCGATTTTGTTGGCCATTGTCAGGAAGATATAACAATTCTCATAATGTTATTGTAAATTATTGTAAAATAGAGCAATAATGTGTGTGTGTGTGTGTGTGTGTGTGTGTGTGACTTAATTGGATTAAAGACAGCTAGTCTGAAGGCTTTGATGTAAATATGGGGGCAGCTTAGAATGTAAGGTGAAAGAATATTTGCATTTTTAAATAATCCAGACTAGATTGTTTTCAAAGAAGGGGTGAAATGTGTCACCTAGCCAGGTGAAGTTTAGAAACAGTGTGTTTATTTTTTCCCAAGGATTACTGGTAAAACTTAGCGTTATGAGAGATTTTATTATCAGGAAGATAAAGCCCAAAGACATAGTGAATCAATGGGAATTTGCATTCAAAGGGGAAAATATGTATAAGGGAGCAAAGGCTGTGTATAAAGATAGGCATTTTAAGATCTTACAACTGTGAAAAGCCTTCAGCATCTATGCCTCAAGCTGCTGTCTTCAAAGGACTGAAGTTAAGAAAACTCACCTTGAATTCAACTTTTTCAGAGTATAATGTTTCTTTGCCTGAGTATTTTAAAATCTATGTGTCATACTGTTGCCTTAATGAAAGTGTAACTGGGAATCAGATTAAGTAGGGAATTTAGAAATTATCATTGTAGCAATTTGTAGATCTATGTACGTATATAAAATCATTTCTCTTATTAATATATGTTTAATCTAGTTTTGTAAAAACCTATAAGACTTGGTCTTATTACGACTGAATTCAAAGCACACAGTTGTGGCAGTTGTTTCAAGTTTCCCTCTGGGATTTGAACAACTTAGCATTTACCATCGGCTGTGCCATAACAGCCATGTGCTGAACTTGGCAAAAATATTTGTGGACCATTGAAAATACTTGATGGTAACAGAGAGGTAAAGCCTAAGGGTGTTTATGTTTAGTTGAGAACTTCTGAATTAAATTAGCTCATAATATTAAAGAATATGAACAAATCACTGTCATTCTAATGATTGTGCATGTTGTAGTTAAAGTGGTAACAGCCAAAAGTTAATATTCTATTGTCTCAATGAAAAAAAACTATTTCATGGTTATTAAAGCTGTATGTGGTCCACCATGTTGTTAATGTGAGGACCCATATGATTGTGTCATTCTCATGTGTAAGTTTATAATTCTGTATCAAGAACTGAGAAACTGTTAATTCTACTCTAAAGAATCTGTTTAAAATTTTTCATAAATATGGAACAAATGGGAAGAAAATTTCAGGAAAGAAGAATTTTAATTGTGGACTATTTTGGAACAGATAATTCTATGTTTTTGCAAAGATGAATAGGGTTGTATCACAAACTTTCTGAATGTTGACAATATGTTTGGTTGCCTGAAGTCAAGCTGTAGGTGGATGAATTGCTGCTAAAATTCTTCAAAGGGTCAACCACTGAGTGAGGAGATGATGACCGCAGTTAGGCTGCTGCAACAACCTGTGCAATTCAGCTGTTCACTAGCTGAAGAAAGGTCTGACGAGAAGGTGCCTGGTGGATAAACTGCATAAAGCAGCCTAACTTACTAGAAAACTATTTTTAAAATGCAAATGTCGAAGCTTTAAAGTGAAAACAGAAAATGCTGGAAACATTCAATAATAGATCAGGCAGCTGTTGTGAAGGAACAGGCAACTTAACAATACAGGTGTGGACCTTACATCAAATCAGTCCAGTATCCCAAGCGAGGTTTAACAAGCAATGTCCTTTGGGTTGACTACCCAGACAGCTTGCTCTGCTCACTGTTCATGGGTGCGTTTCAACTAGCTATTCTGCACAGAATACCTTACTTCTCTTTTATTTAGAGTCATTTCAGTTTTAGCTAATAGCAAAAATGGCAAATCAGAGGGTAATGAGCAAAATAAAGGGAAACAGTTGGATGTGTTGAGGTTTTAGGCATGTTGCTCCCATTCCCATTGATCACTCAGCAGCAATACTGAAGTCCAATGATGTATCCACAGTCACCAATTGTAAAAGGGAGAAAATATAAAAGCAATAAAGTAGAATAATGAATATTAATGTAGTAATTGCAAGTTAAACCATTTCTTACTGTTATGGGGAACACGTGACTGTATAGACGAATCAGCCCTAAGCTCGAGGAATCTTAGGGGATGGGGTTTTTTAGCCTTCGTCTTGGAATAAGCATGTAGCCTCATCTGGTGTCTGTAAATAAAACTCACTGTTTCTTATAAGAAACCCGTTCTACACTCCAAGTTTATTACAATTGACGACGAGGATAAATGGCGTCAACACAGCACCTTGCCTCATGACTATGAGTAATTAGATTTTTTATGAGAAGAAAAAAAAGTATGCTCACCAGCAATGCAGAATTTGGCAGAATTGGCCCATATGATTCATTCATAAAGGACTGGAGTTAATACATCGAGCAATTAGATTTCTACTTTGCAGCTAACGAAATAATAGCAGAGGAGAAACAGAAATCAATTCTCTTAAGTGTCTGTGGGTGCAAAAAGTATAGCCTAATCTGTAGTTTAACGGCTCCAAGCCTGCCAAATTCCAGATACTTCACAAAGCTAGTCAACCTCGTGAAAGGATATTTTCAGCTTAAACCCTCAGTGATCATGCAAAGATTCATGTTTAACTCTTGAGTAAGGGCCCCCAGAGATTCGATCGCAGCATACAACATGAAGTTGAAACAGTTAACGGAACACTGACTTTGGTGATACTTTAAACAAAATGTTGCCACTTCATTTGGTTTGCAGCATAAATTATGATGCCATTCTGCCAACTTTCAGAAGTCAAGATAGACCTGAAGCACGCCATGGAGATAGCCTAGCAATAGGCAGTGCTGAGAGGGACTCGCAGGCTTTGCAGAGTGTGCAACATGGCGCCATTTTGCAGTTAGGGCTGCCAGGCGTCGCGTGAAGATCAGGGAGGTGACCACAAAGCGGGACACGGTTCCTACCACTAGAAAAACATAAAGAAATTCTGAAAGCAGCTCACCAATAATCCAGAAGTTAAATTGTTACCATTGTGGGGGAAATCATGCACCCGAAGTATGTAGATTTAAAGAGGCAGAATGCTACCACTTCCACCAAAAAGGACATGTTGTTAAACAGTGCAGGACTAGATCAAGTCAGCCATTCAGACATCTGGTCAAGTTAAATGATGTGCACAATACAGAAGAGCCGGAAGCAACTGAAGCTGATGTTTATTCCCTACACAATCTGAAGGCCAGGAAAACTGAACGAATCATCGTTACACTTCAAGTAAATGGTAAGACTCTGCTCATGGAGGTGGACACAGGAGCATCATCCACAATAGTGGGAGAACAAATCTTTAAGTACCTCAGAGAAGGTACCCAGCCACTGAATTTGAAGAAAACCGCTGCTCAGTTGAAAATATATACAGGAGAAGCAATACAAGTGAAATGCTTCACCTCTGTACCTGTATCGTACAGGCAACAGACAGCTCAGCTGCCAATAATTGCTGTAACAGGAGAAGGGCCTAGCCTTCTGGGCCATGATTAGTTGAAATAAATCAAGCTAAACTGGTCAGAAATTTTTCATGTCAAGGCAAGAAGAAATCCTGAGTTGACAAGGGACTATGATGGAATGAAATAGAAGAACCGAAGGAGCTTCACAGGAAGCAAGGATCCCTCAGGTCACAGTTGGTTCCACAGGAGAATCATGAAAATAGGCTAAACAAAAGCAGTGCCACTCTGAACCAACTGAAGAAACAGTTGGAAGAAAAATACCAACAGTGTTCAATGTTCCAAGAAGAAACCAGAAGATACAAACAACAGACAGAAGAACCGAAGAATCAGTTGATGGAGACAAAAAAGGCACTGGAAGAAAAGTCATGGAACTTCCCAAGATGCCAATGGATAGCTCATCCCCTGAACTGAACCAAGTTAAGATTGGCTGGCTGTGAAATCAGAATGAAGGATGAGACAAAACCCTGTGGCAAACATAAAACAAAACAGAAGCCAAAGCTAAAAAACCAGTAGGATATGTATCCAGAACCCTTTCTGCAGCCGAGAAAGGATACTCGCAAATTGAAAAAGGGGGCTTATCTATCGTATTTGGAGTAAAAGAGTTCCATCAATAGTTGCACGGTTGACATTTCATCATAGTGTCAGATCACAAACCACTGTTAGGGTTGTTTAATGAAGGTAAGGCAATCCCACTGATAGCCTCTGCTAGAATTCAAAGATTGACTTTTATTTTGTTGGTACACAAGTACACTTTTATGCACTGTCCAGGTGTGCATGTAGCAAATGCAGATGCCCTCAGTCGTCTCCCTTTGCCAGATAGCATTACATGTGTACCAGTATTTCAAGAGGTGGTACTTGCATTGAATTTCCTGGACTCCTCGCCAGCCTAAGCGAGGCAGATAAAGAATTGGACAAATCAGGATCCAATTTTAGCAAGAGCCCATGAGCAAGTATTACACGGATGGTCAAATGCACAAGTCCCTGAAGAATTAAAACCATTCTTTGTACGAAGATCTGAACTGAGTTGTCTAGGCATTATCTTATTATGGAGAGCAAGAGTAGTCATCCCTGTGCAAGAAAGAGAACCATTATTGAAAGCACTTCATAATGCACATCCTGGTATTTCAAAAATGAAGATACTCGCCCAAAGTTATATCTGGTGGCCAAATATAGACAATGATATAGAAAAAGTGGTTAAACACTGTCTCCAGTTCCAGCAACAGCAGAAGTTGCCCATTTCAGCTCCATTGCATCCATGGAAGTGGCCTGGTCGACCCTGGGTTAGATTACATATAGACTATGTAGGTCCATTTCTAGGAACCATGTTTCTTGTGATTATCGATGCACAATCCAAATGGATGCACATATCTGAAGTGAGATCACCTACTTCATCTGCAACCATTGCAAAACTGTGCCAGAGTTTCTGTGTTCATGGTTTACCTGAAGTTATTGTGTCAGACAAAGGTATTGCTTTCACTAGTGCTGAATTCCAAATATTCATGAACCTAAATGGGGTTAAACATGTCAGAAAAGTATCGTATCTTCCCTTGTCCAATGGGTTAGCAGAAAGAGCAGTACATAACTTTAAAACATGCATGAAGGAACTAACAGAGGGAACATTAGAAACACAAATTTCGAGATTCTGGTTCAGCTATCACACAACTCCTCATGCGACCATTGGTTTAACACCTTCAGAATTGTTAGTGAAGTGCCAATTTTGCACAAGCTTGAGTCTAGTATTCCCTAATTTAGAGAGGAATGTGGAGAGAAACCAGGGTAGTCAGAAAGGGAATCAATACATTCACAGTAAGGGTAGAGAGTTTGCTGTGGGAGAGACAGTTTTTGTACAAAATTTTGCAACTGGACCTGGTACAATCGTCTCTGAAACAGGATCTTTATCTTATCAGGTAGAAGTGGAAAACAGGATTGTTAGGAAACACAAAAATAAAAACAAAAACAAAAAAACTGCGGATGCTGGAAATCCAAAACAAAAACAGAATTACCTGGAAAAACTCAGCAGGTCTGGCAGCATCGGCGGAGAAGAAAGGAGTTGACGTTTCGAGTCCTCATGACCCTTCGACAGAACTTGAGTTCGAGTCCAAGAATGAGTTGAAATATAAGCTGGTTTAAGGTGTGTGGGGGGGGCGCGGGGAGAGAGAGAAAGAGAGAGAGAGAAGTGGAGGGGGGGTGTGGTTGTAGGGACAAACAAGCAGTGACAGAAGCAGATCATCAAAAGATGTCAACAACAATAGAACAAAAGAACACATAGGTGTTAAAGTTGGTGATATTATCTAAACGAATGTGCTAATTAAGAATGGATGGTAGGGCACTCAAGGTATAGCTCTAGTGGGGGTGGGGAGAGCATAAAAGATTTTAAGATATTTAAAAATAATGGAAATAGGTGGGAAAAGAAAAATCTATATAATTTATTGGAAAAAAAAGGAAGGGGGAAACAGAAAGGGGGTGGGGATGGGGGAGGGAGCTCATGACCTAAAGTTGTTGAATTCAATATTCAGTCCGGAAGGCTGTAAAGTGCCTAGTCGGAAGATGAGGTGTTGTTCCTCCAGTTTGCGTTGGGCTTCACTGGAACAATGCAGCAAGCCAAGGACAGACATGTGGGCAAGAGAGCAGGGTGGAGTGTTAAAATGGCAAGTGACAGGGAGGTTTGGGTCATTCTTGCGGACAGACCGCAGGTGTTCTGCAAAGCGGTTGCCCAGTTTACGTTTGGTCTCTCCAATGTAGAGGAGACCACATTGGGAGCAACGAATGCAGTAGACTAAGTTGGGGGAAATGCAAGTGAAATGCTGCTTCACTTGAAAGGAGTGTTTGGGCCCATGGACGGTGAGGAGAGAGGAAGTGAAGGGGCAGGTGTTGCATCTTTTGCGTGGGCATGGGGTGGTGCCATAGGAGGGGGTTGAGGAGTAGGGGGTGATGGAGGAGTGGACCAGGGTGTCCCGGAGGGAGCGATCCCTATGAAATGTCGATAGGGGGTGTGAAGGGAAGATGTGTTTGGTGGTGGCATCATGCTGGAGTTGGCGGAAATGGCGGAGGATGATCCTTTGAATGCGGAGGCTGGTGGGGTGATAAGTGAGGACAAGGGGGACCCTATCATGTTTCTGGGAGGGAGGAGAAGGCGTGAGGGCGGATGCGCGGGAGATGGGCCGGACATGGTTGAGGGCCCTGGCAATGACCGTGGGTGGAAAACCTCGGTTAAGGAAGAAGGAGGACATGTCAGAGGAACTGTTTTTGAAGGTAGCATCATCGGAACAGATGCGACGGAGGCGAAGGAACTAAGAGAATGGGATGGAGTCCTTACAGGAAGCGGGGTGTGAGGAGCTGTAGTCGAGGTAGCTGTGGGAGTCGGTGGATTTGTAATGGATGTTGGTGGACAGTCTATCACCAGAGATTGAGGCAGAGAGGTCAAGGAAGGGAAGGGAAGTGTCAGAGGTGGGCCACGTGAAAATGATGGAGGGGTGGAGATTGGAAGCAAAATTAATAAATTTTTCCAAGTCCCGACGAGAGCATGAAGCGGCACCAAAGTAACCGTCGATGTACTGGAGAAAGAGTTGTGGAAGGGGGCCGGAGTAGGACTGCAACAAGGAATGTTCCACATACACCATAAAGAGACAGGCATAGCTGGGGCCCATGCGGGTACCCATAGCCACACCTTTTATTTGGAGGAAGTGAGAGGAGTTGAAGGAGAAATTGTTCAGTGTGAGAACAAGTTCAGCCAGACGGAGGAGAGTAGTGGTGGATGGGGATTGTTCGGGCCTCTGTTCGAGGAAGAAGCTAAGGGCCCTCAGACCATCCTGGTGGGGGATGGAGGTGTAGAGGGATTGGACGTCCATGGTGAAGAGGAAGCGGTTGGGGCCAGGGAACTGGAAATTGTTGATGTGACGTAAGGTGTCAGAGGAATCACGGATGTAGGTGGGAAGGGACTGGACAAGGGGAGAGAGAAGGGAGTCAAGATAACGAGAAATGAGTTCTGTGGGGCAGGAGCAAGCTGAGACGATCGGTCTACCGGGGCAGTTCTGTTTGTGGATTTTGGGTAGGAGATAGAAGCGGGCCGTCCGAGGTTGGGCGACTATCAGGTTGGAAGCTGTGGGAGGAAGATCCCCAGAGGAGATGAGGTCAGTGACAGTCCTGGAAACAATGGCTTGATGTTCAGTGGTGGGGTCATGGTCCAGGGGGAGGTAGGAGGAAGTGTCTGCGAGTTTTTCTTTTCCCACCTATTTCCATTATTTTTAAATATCTTAAAATCTTTTATGCTCTCCCCACCCCCACTAGAGCTATACCTTGAATGCCCTACTGTCCATTCTTAATTAGCATATTCGTTTAGATAATATCACCAACTTTAACACCTATGTGTTCTTTTGTTCTACTGTTGTTGACATCTTTTGATGATCTGCTTCTATCACTGCTTGTTTGTCCCTACAACCACACCCCCCTCCACTTTTCTCTCTCTCTCTCTCTCTCTCTCTCTCCCCGCCCCCCCCCCTCCCCCCCACACACCTTAAACCAGCTTATATTTCAACTCTTTCTTGGACTCGAACTCAAGTTCTGTCGAAGGGTCATGAGGACTCGAAACGTCAACTCTTTTCTTCTCCGCCGATGCTGCCAGACCTGCTGAGTTTTTCCAGGTAATTCTGTTTTTGTTAGGAAACACGTGGATCATCTCAGGAGTCAAGAAACCCTTCAGCAACCAGTAAATCCACCTGAAATCAAAATCGAAACTGCGATCCCTGAGGTGCCAGATCACAAAGAATAGACATACCCGATGTCTCTGTTGAAGTAAATAATTCTGATCTGCCATTGTCTGGGGATGTCCCTGAAGTTGCAGTTCCTGTTCAAGTCAATCCAATGGAAGAACCTTCAGTTGCAGAGTTGCATTGCTCTACACGAATCTGAAAACTTCCTCAAAGACTAAATTTATAACGGCATGAACTATATATCTTTGTATATTATATGGATTAAGATGTTTTTGTAAATAAGAAGATAAAACAAAATTAAAGGGGGGAATGTAGTAATTGTAAGTTAAACCATTTCTTACTGTTATAGGGATCATGTGACTGTATAGAAGAATCAGCCCTAAGCACGAAGAATCTTAGGGGCAGAGTTTTTGGTCTTGGAATAAGCATGTAGTCTTGTCTGGAGTCTGTAAATAAAGTTTACTGTTTCTTACAAGAAACCCTTCCTGCACTCCAAGTTTATTACAATTAGCTAACTGATTAGATTAATTAATAACATGAAAGCAGATCCAGGCTCTAAACAGTTGTTATTCTGTAGCAATACATTCTCCAAATCAATCTAATCAATAAGCACAGCTATCTATTGAACTGTTTTTACCATTTACCTCTAAATTGGTATCACATATTTTGTATTCACAGGTAGCAGCTGCTCTATTCTTCCCATATGTCATGGTAAGAAACCAACTCACAGCTAGTGATCCATTCAGTCTGTTCTGAGAAGGTTGCTTCTCAGCAATCCGGCACATACCCAGATTCAATCAGGTTGTGCACTGAGCAACCAATCCCATGAGGGCAGATACTTACTTTATAATCCTTTTTAAAAGGACAATGTGTGTGCAAATTGTTTTGAGTCATTACGTGCTTTTGAAGCCAAAACTTTGTTAAGGAAACAAAAAGTAGCATAAGGGATTTTATTTCTGTATAATTCGCTCTTCTGTCTTGCATTATTCTTGTCATACCGAAAAAGTTTCAATGTTATTTCCAGGAATCTGTAACCCTAGAGCTTTTGGTGGAATTTTAAAACTCAGGAAATAAACAATGCCATGTGACTTCAGTGTGATGGACATGTGAATAGCCAAATATAACCTCACCCTATCCTCTTCTATTAGCAAATTATTTCTACGTGCACTCAGGCACTTAAATTAAGCACCTGAATAAAATAAATGATACAGCTAAATGAAACATCCTGTTTGGAAAGTTTTCATGGGAAGACATAACATTCCAAGTGTGTATATATTTGCTGGGTAAATAGCCCCTGACCAGAGTTGTTTCTGTTACTGGAGGAAAAACACAGTGGTACAAACCACTGAAAAACTGTTTAAAGTGTTCTGTTCCAATTAGGTATAAGGAATGCATCATCAAATGTACTATTTAAAATAAATCAGACAATCACAATCATCTAAATATTTGATTATAAAATGGCTATATAGGATTGTAGTTAACTAGGAGTCGGTTAATATTAAGGATCATAATTTGCAATTTTTCTTGTTTACTCAGAGGTTAAACTTCTGAATTTTAAAATTATCCTTAGCAAAATCCCCAAAAAGATAAACTTATTAAATCATAGGATTTCTCGAAATTTTTGTAAGCCTCCTGACATTTAGCTCTAAGCATATTTTCCCAGCTGCAGGTGAAGATAGTGCCAAGTGGCTCTGATGTGTTTTCTCTCATCTAATCTTCAGCAAGGTTTAAAATGGGCCAGAACCACTTCTGAGAATCAAAGCTAGAAATGGGACAAAACTACAAAGAACTTTAAATATTTTTAAAGGAACATACCACTTTCTGATGGCATGCTCAGCCAGGCATCAGCAAACAGAATTGTTGATTCATGATTTGATCACAAGACTGGCTCAGGCTTATGCTTTCATAATTCACATACGAACATACAAATTAGGAACAGGGTAGGCCACTCAGCCCCTCGAGCCTGCTCCAGCATTCAATAAGATCATGGCTGATAAGGTATTAGTCTAGTAAACCTTCTCTGAACTGCTTCTAATGCATTTACATCTTTCTTTAAATAAGGAAACTATGCTGTACATAATACTCCCTGATGTGATCTCACCAATGCCCTGTACAACTGAAGCATAACCTCCCTACTTTTGTAATCAATTCCCCTCATGATAAATGATAGCATTCTATTAACTTTCCTAATTACCTGCTGTACCTGCATACTAATCTTTTGTGATTCATGCATTAGGACAATGAGATCCATCTGAATCTTAGAGTTCTGCAGTCCCTCACTATTTAGATAATAAGCTTCTTTTTTATTCTTCCTGCCAAAATGAAGGATTTCACATTTGCCTACATTATACTCTACTTGCCAGATCTTTGCCCACTCACTTAACCTATCTATGTCACTTCGTAGCCTCCTTATGCCCTCTTCACAACTTACTTTCCTATCTTTGTGTCATCAGCAAATTTAGAAACCATTCCATCGGTCCCTTCATCTAAGTCATTTGTATAAATTGTACAAGGTTGAGGCCCCAGCACAAACCCCTGTGGCACACCATTCTTCACATCCTGCCAACCAGAAAAGGACTCATTTATGCCAACTCTCTGCTTCCTCTTAGCTTGCCAATCATCTATCCATGCCAATATGTTACCCCTTATACCATGAGCTTTCATTTTCTGCAATAACCTTTGATGTGGCACTTTATCAAATGCCTTCTGCAAATCTTAATCCGGTACATCCACCAGTTCCCCTTTATCCATGGCACATATGACTCCTTCAAAGATCTCCAATAAATTGATTGAACATGATTTCCCTTTTACAAAACCATGTTGACTCTGCCTGACTGCCTTGAATTTTTCTAAATGCCCTGCTATAATATCTTTAATAATAGCTTCTAACATTTTCCCTGTGACAACGGTTAGGCTAATTAGCCTATAGTTCCCTGCTCTCTGTCTCCCTCCCTTTTTGAATAAAAAAGTTACATTTGCTATTTTCCAATCTAATGGAACCTTCCTTGAATATAGGAAACTTTAGAAAATTAAAATCAACACATCAACTATCTCACTAGCCAGTTCTTTCAAGACTTTAGGGTGAAGTCCATCGGGACCTGGGGATTTGTCAGCCCGCAGCCCCAGCAATTTGCTTAATATCATTTCCCTGGTGATTGTAATTTTTCCAAGTTCTTCCCTCCCTTCCTTTTCCTGATTTACAGCTATTTCTAGGATGTTACTTGTGTCCTCTATTATGAAGACCAAAGCAAAATACCTGTTTAATTCATCTGCCACCTCCCTACTTTCCGTTATCAATTCCCTAGATGTACTTTCTATAGGAGCAACGTTCACTTTGCTAACTCTTTTCTTATTTATGTATTACGTGTTGACGTGATCTGGTGTTCAGCTCCGCAGTGTCGATGGAAGTGGATGGCACTGGGTGCAACACAGCTGCAGTGAAGCACAGTGACAGCAGGGTGCATTGTACTGCACGTGTGAGGGAATGAATACGCTCAATTTTTCTGGCTTGGGAGACCTTATGGGACAAGCCTACCGCTTGACATGGTCTCATGTTGGGATTAGGGTGTGCAAACAGGAGCATGGCTGCAGATTTGCGAGGCTTATAGCTGCAATTTTTGGCTGCTGGCACGGGGTGTTCTGACAGCCTTCTGGAGACAGCAGCCAAAAATTGTGTGAGGTGACTGAAAGGAATAAAGATACCTTAGGCCATCATTGATCTCTAAGCTACTTCAGTTCTTTGTGCAAAATCTCCCTCTGGGCTTTGGGCACTCTGTGGATGCACAGAGAAGAAAGTAGGAGAGTCGGGAGCCTCCATTTCTGGATTATTAGCATCCTAGTATTTGACCTGTGCTTGCAACAAGTGCAAGAGCATTTATGCCAATATTGTAAACTCCAAATAATCCCCTGATTGCTCACTGATTGAACGAGTGCCTATATGTCAACTCTAGGTCAGGGGTAGTGCACTTGCCTTTGAGTCAATGTAAAAAAAGGGGTGAAATTTTGAGGGGATGCAGGAACAGAAAGACCTGGGTGTATGTGCGCATAGATCATTGAAGGTGGCAGGACAGGTGGAGAGAGCAGTTCATAAAGCATATAGTTTCCTGGGCTTTATTAAAAGGGGCATAGAATACAAGAGTAGATTATGCTGAATTTATATAGAACACTTGTTAGACCTCAGTTGGAATATAGTGTACAGTTCTGGGCGCCACATTATAGGAAGGATATGAACTTGTTGGAGAGAGTGCAGAAGAGGTTTACAAGAATGGTTCCAGGGATGAGAAACTTCAGCTATGGGGTTTGGATTCAAAATTGGCTTAGTTGTAGGAGGCAGAGGGTGATTACAGAAGGATGCTTTAGTGACTGGAAGCCAGTGTCCTGTGGCGTACCACAGGGGTCTGTGCTTGGTCCCCTATTATTTGTCATTTATATAAATGGCATAGATGACAATGTGGGGAGTAGGATTAGTAAATTTGCGGATGACACAAAGATTGGCTGGGTGGTTAACAGTGAGATTGAGTGTCTTGGGCTACAGGAAGATATAGACCGGATGGTCAAATGGGCAGATAAGTGGCAGATGGAATTTAACCCTGAAAAGTGTGAGGTGATACACTTTGGAAGGAGTAATTTGACAAGGAAGTATTCAATGAACAGCATGACACCAGGAAGTTTGAGGAACAAAGGGACCTTGGTGCGTGTGTCCATAGATCTCTGAAGGCAGAGGGGCATGTTAGTGGGGTGGTGAAAACGGCATATGGGACACTTGCCTTTATCAGTCAAGGCATAGATTACAAAAGTAGAGAGGTCATATCGGAGTTGTATAGAACCTTAGTGAGGCCATAGCTGGAGTACTGTGTGCAGTTCTGATTGCCACATTATAGGAAGGATGTGATTGCACTGGAGGGGGTGCAGAGCAGATTCACCAGGATGTTGCCTGGGATGAAACATTTAAGTTATGAAGAGAGGTTGGATAGACTTGGATTATGTTCATTGGAGCAGAGAAGACTGAGGGGCAACCTGATCGAATTGTACAAAATTATGAGGGGCATGGACAGGGTGGATAGGGAGAAGCTGTTCCTCTTAATTGAAGGGTCAGTCATAAGGGGGTGTAAGTTGAAGGTGAAGGGCAGGAGATTTAGGGAGAATGTGAGAAAATCCTTTTTTACCCAGAGGGTGGTGATGGTCTGGAATGCACTGCCTGGTAGGGTGGTGGAGGCGGGTTGCCTCACATCCTTTAAAAAGTACCTGGATGAGCACTTGGCATGTCATAACGTTCAAAGCTATGGGCTAAGTGCTGGTAAATGGGATTAGGTAGGTAGGTCAGGTGTTTCTCACGTGTCGGTGCAGACTTGATGGGCCTAAGGGCCTCTTCTGCACTGTGATTCTGTGATAGGCTGGAGAGGTTGGGACTATTCTCCTTGGAGAGAAGAAGGCTAGGAGGTGATTTAATAGAGATGTACAAAATCATGAGGGGTAGATAGGGACAAGTTGTTCCCGCTCATAAAAGGATCAAGAATGAGAGGGCACAGATTAAAAGTGACTTGCAAAAGAAGCAAATGTGACATGGGACTAAACATTTTCACACAACGAGTGGTTCAGGTCTGGAATGCACTGCCTGGAAGTGTAATGGAGGCAAGTGCAATCGAGGCATTCAAGAGGGTATTAGGTATTATTTGAATAGAAATAATGTGCAGGGATATGGGGAAAAAGCAGGGCAATGGCACTAGGTTGTAATGCTCATCTGGAGAGCTGGTGCAGACACGATGGACTGAATGGCCTCCTTCTGTGCCATTAAAATTCTGTGATTCTGCAATTCCTACATTACCACAATGACTATACTTCAAAAAAGTATTTATTTGATTGTAAAGCGCTGCATGGCATTCTGAGGTTGGTGAAAGGTGCTATATAAATGCAAGTTATTTCTTTTCTTTCTGCCCCATTTACTATTTGTAATGTTTGGCCAATGAGCATTCCTCAGGCACATGAAAGGGACATACTTGCCATCTGGTTTCGATGTATTAATACTGTGAGCCAATATATACAACAATCTATTTTTAAAATAGATTGTTCTTTTTTAAATTGGAAAAATAACTCTTAATTTGTTTGTGATGTTTTCCTTATTTTTCTCTTGCCTGCAGTCCCCTTTGTTTTCTAGATTTTCCATAATTTTTCATTATTGTCATTTCCTCATTGAGATGAGCTTTTTTCCCAGCCTGTGCAGCCTTTGCAATCCTGGTTTTTTTTTTTAAACGACTCAAACATCTTGCTGCTGATCATAGAGTGAAGTTTTTACCCACACTGTCTTTTTTCCACCCTCTACATCATCTTTCTGTTGTGCACAGTCCCAGCAACCTTCCCTCAAATAACCTGTTCAGAACCAGCTCTAATTTGAAGTATAAAGCACCAGAGGCACATTCTACTTTTACAAGACTGTTTTCACATCAACAGTAAGACCAGTTACTTTATTTAGATTCAGGTAGTTCTTATACTTGTCAGGAAGAAAATTATAAATATTTTCTCATGTTCCTACAATAATAGCTGAGAAGCTCCTTGTCAATCAGGCACTTAGAAAAGGAACAAAACTAAAAACAGAAAAAGATAACCAAAATAGTAACTTATTAGGTAAACCTTACTTTAAAATTTGTTTTGCTGCATAATTTTTAAAAATGCACAGATTTCCAAATGCAAGTTAGAGGATTCAACTGTAACAGTTCTTGGAGTATGAATTTTGTGTTGTTAAGGCTCTGTGCAGGGCAAGAAAGCACAGACTATTTTGCAGAACTAAAAAGTGGCAGTCTCTTGTGTTATGGACAAGGGGGAAGATGGTGGAATGGTTCCCTGTTTTCTCCACCTCTCAACTGACTGGATACTGATGTGTTTTAAAGAGAAAAAGTGTTTAAACTGGAGTATTGTAACTCCAAAGAACAGACAAAAGGTAGGTTTCCTCATTAGTTTAAAAAAAGATAAATGTTTATTTCACAACACCCAATATTCACAACACTCACATATACATGTAGACACAAACACACACAAGAAAAGGATCCAAAATTTCACTATCACCCTCGATTCTCTCGAGATGTAGACTTGAAACTTTGCAGGCCTGTGATTTCCTTTTAGCTTGAAGGTTTTGGATTGAAGAAATGGAGGTTGCAAATTTCTGACAATGGATTCACTGTAGTTTACTGCAACTTCACTCCAGTCAAGGTGCAGTCAAACCTCTATAACAAAAGCCTCGTTTTGTTCTTCAAATCAGTAGGTAAATGCTGGCCCCAATTTTTTGCCTGCTGATGGATTTTAGGCAGGATCTTTCATTTGCTGGTTTGGATCTTTTCCCACCCCCTCACCCCCTACCCCTACCCCCTCCCTCACCCCCTATCTGTAGCTGCTCTCAATATGTGTCTTAGTAAATGAGTCTTATCAAAACCTGGCTTTTGTCATGTGACCATTGCATATATTTTCCATTGCCCACAATAAATGGTCACTAACAACTTGGGCATTGACACACAATAGTGTTTGAGTTTCACTTATTTGCATCTCCTTGCAAAAGAATGGGCTTCTTTTCACCCCAACCTGTGAAATTCCACTCCAAAGCCAAGAGTTCTTCAAGTCAATTGTGAATTAGCTTCTGCAGTTATTTGGACAATGGCAGCCATTAATATACAGGAGCGTTCTGTTGAAGAGTCAAACGGACTCAAAACGTTAACTGTGTTCCTTTCCGCAGATGCTGCCAGACCTGAGTTTTTCCACGTATTTTTATTTTTGTTTTGGATTTCCAGCATCTGCAGTTTTTTGCTTTTATATGGTCTGTTGCATTTTAATGCCTTCTCAATGGAATGTGTCGGAAGGTAATTTGCATTTTACTGTCCTGTCCAAACAAACAGGTTAATTTCTAACCTTGTGTAGTTCCATGTATATTGGCAGAAAAAAAAAGGACACCTGACCTCTCAACTCCATTTTGTTTCAAAGCAGTGTGTCCATTCTGCATTTTGTTTTAAAAGTAGTGTTTATTTTCCATAAATCCATGATTATAATTGTTGAGCATAACACCTGTTTCTTTCTGAGTGTGGGTCATTTGGCTGCCTTGTCACTCTGGGTGGATGTGTAACCAATGGAGCCAATTCAGACGTAAAAAATAAAAGCGGTCTTCTCTCATTCTCTCTTATTTGTGGTGTCTTTCCCATACTTTCATTTTATTTCCACACTCTTTTTCCACTGACTTATGTCTCAGTTGTAATTTACTGGTATAGTTAATAAATTGTTGACACCGGAAACCTGCATGTTTGAGAAATACATTTACACTATGTTATTTTGGCTTATGTTGATGCCTGAGACTGTTATGAATATATTTACTTGTGGACTAATATAAATTAGCAAAACATGTTTTTTTAAATCCATTTTATTTCCTCATAAATTTTATTCATTTATTTAAACTGGGGAATAATCGTGAGTGGTTCCAATAGTCATGCAGTGGGGTTAAATGTTATTGAGGGAGGTCAAGAGTTATGATGGGTGGAGGGGTTGAATATCCTATTTTGATAATTTCCACATTATCCACTATTTTCCAGTACATCCCAAGCATAGAACATAGACAAAAGGAGCAGGGGTAGGTCATTTGGCCCTTCAAGCCTGCTCCATCATTCAATATGATCATGGCTGATCCTCTATTTTAATATCATACTCCTACTCTCTCCCCACATCCCTTGATGCCCTTAGAGTCTAGAAATCTATCTATTTCCTTCTTAAATGTATTCAGTGACTGGGCTTCCACCGCCTTATGTGGTAGAGAATTCCACAGGTTCACCACCCTCTGAGCAAAGAGGTTTCTCCTCATCTCAGTCCTAAATGGCCTATCCTGTACCCTGAGACTGTGACCCCTTGTTCTAGACCCCCAGCCAACACCCCTGCATCTAGTCTGTCCAGACCGGTCAGAATTTTATACGTTTCTATGAGATCCCCTCTCATTCTTCTATACTCCAGTGAATACAGGCCTAGTTGACCCAATCTCTTCTCATATGACAAGCCTGCCATCCCAGGGATCAGTCTGGTGAACTCCCTCTTTGGCAAGTATATCTTTCTTAGGTAAGGAGACCAAAACTGCACACAATACTCCAGGTGTGGTCTCACCAGGTTGTACAGCTGCAGTGAGATATCCTTGCTCCTGTACTCAAGTCCTTTCACAATGAAGGCCAACATATCATTTGCCTGCTTAACTGCTTGCTGCACCTGCATGCTTTCAGTGACTGGTGTACAAGGACATCCAGGCCCCTTTGTACATCAACATTTCCCAATCTATCACCATTTAAATAATACTCTGCCATTCTGTTTTTGCTACCAAAGTGGATAACTTCACACTTGTCCATGCATCTACCACGTATTTTCCCATTCACACAACTTGTCTAAATTGCCTTGAAGCCTCTTAACATCCTTCTCACTACTCATTCCCACCAAGTTTCATGTTGTCAGCAAGCTTGGAAACATTACATTGGGTTCTCTCATCCAAATCATTGATATATATTGTGAATAGCTGGGGGCCCAAGCACTGATCCCTGTAGGACCACACAACGCCTGCTACTCTGAAAAAGGCGAATTCATTCCTACTCTCTGTTTTATGCCTGTCAAACAATTCTCCATGCCAATATATTACCCCCAATCCCATGTGCTTTTATTTTGCACACTAACCTCTTATGTGGGACTTTATCAAAAGCTTCCTGAAAATCCAAATAAACCATATCCATCAGTTCTCCCTTAGCTATTCTGCTAGTTACGTCCTCAAAATACTCCAGTAGGTTTGTCAAACACTATTTCCCTTTCATAAATCCATACTGACTCTGTCTAATTCTGTTGATATTTTCTATATGTCCCTTTATCACATCCTTTATAATAGACTCTAGCATTTTCCCTACTATAGATGTTAGGCTAACCGGTCTATAATTCCCGGTTTTCTCCCTCCCTCCTTTTTTAAATAGTGGGGTTATATTTGCCACCCTCCAATCTGCCAGGACCATTCCAGAATCTACAGAATTTTGGAAGATGACAACCATTGCATCCACTATTTCCATGGCCACCTCCTTTAGTACCCTGGGATGTAGATTATCAGGCCTGAGGCATTTTTTGACATTCAGTCCCATTAATTTAAAGCATTAATTTTTTAGTGATACTAATTTCCTTCAATTCCTCCTCCTCACTAGACCCTTGGTTCCCTAACATTTCTGGGAAGTTATTTGTGTCTTTCTCCATGAAGACAAAACTAAAGTAATTGTTTAATTGCTCTGCTATTGCCTTGTTCTCAATTATAAATTCTCCCATTTCAGATACTTGTCTTCATTAATCTTTTTCTTTTTACATACTTATAGAAGCTTTTATAGTCCACTTCTTTGCTTCCAAGTTTACTCTCATATTATACTTTTCCCCTCTTAGTCAATCTCTTGGCCCCCCCTTTGCTGAATTGTAAGCTGTTCCCAATCCTCAGGCTTGTTACATTTTCTTGCAACTTTATATGACTTCTCTTTGGATCTAATAATATCCTTAACTTCTTTTGTTAGCCATGGTTGGGCCACTTTTCCTGTTGTGTTTTTGTGCCAGAAAGGAATGTATACCTGTTGCAGTGCATACATTTGTTCCTTAAATATTGGCTATTGCCTATCCAACTTTTAATGAAGTTCCCCAATCCATCTTAGCCAACTCACACCTCATATGTTCGTAGTTTCCATTTTTTTTAAGATTTAGGACCCTAGTTTCAGATCGGACTACTTCACTTTCCATCTTAATGAAGAATTCTATCATGTTTTGGTCACTGTTCCCTAAAGGACACTGGTATTGAGAAATGAGAAGGGTTGAGTTAAAAATCTTGTTGTGCAAATCTAGGATAGCCTGTTCACTAGTTAGTTCCTCGACATACTGGTCCAAAAACAAAAAAAAATCTCATAGACACTCCAGGAATTCTCCTGTCACAGTATTATTGCTAATTTGGTTTGCCCAGTCTATACGTAGATCAAAGTCGCCCATGATTACTGTAGCACCCTTGTTACATGCATCACTAATTTCCTGTTTAATGCCATCCTCTATCTTAACACTGTTGTTTGGAGGCCTATAGACAACTCACACTAATGTTTTCTGCTCACCTGCACCACAGCTCTGTCCTGGTGATTTACTTTGCTTCTACAGCTTGTGACTTGATGATTGTTTGGCATTTGTACTTGATACTTGCTGAGCAGTTTCCTACTGCTTCTCTGCCCAGTTTCTCACCTGTCAGTCTGTGTACCTACACAAGAAAAGTTTTCATTCATGAGAGAACTGTATTTTCCATCTTAATCTTTTACCCACATTTTGCTCTTTTCTACTATCAGCTTCTGTATTTACTTGCTTTATAGTGGTCTACTTAAGAGACAGTACTGTATAATATATGAGACCTTGTCATTGTCTCTACAAGGCCTGAAACTCACCCAAAAGAGATAATTTTAGTGGGAGTATCCAGAGGGAGTAGCTCCCTGCTAGCAAATCCAAATGCTGCTAGTAATGGGAGCACATAGTGGAGACAAGGCCTGAGTACTAACTAGGGAATTGGGGTCATCTATGGTAAGTTTTTTTCAAGCTATAATTTAGATGAACAGTCAAACTCTGACTTATAACTTTCAAACTGCAAGCTAGTTAAAAAACCTAGTTTAACAGAAATCACCTTGCAGCGGTAGTTATCTGTCAATCAATTGAAAGTGGTTGCCTGAATAGGTGTTAATCACTGGAGTAGGAAGTCCTTGCAACTTAGCTGTGAGTCACCAGCCCTCAGAGATGATGAGGCCTGAGTTTGATGAAGAATGAGTGCTAATGGGAATCTGGTGAAGGAAGTGTTGCTTTGTATAAACTTTTTCAGCTCCCAGAAGTTCAAAGGCATTAATTAGGTGAACTCTTGATAATCTTTTCAAATGAAACCAAATTAACAAAATTGGGATAAATCAGGCACAGCCCCTAATTCAGGTCAGCTATAAAACCAAGGACAAAATTTAAAGGAACCTTACAAACTTTAAATCAAAATGTGATTAAAGGGGTCAACAAAACACCCCAGTCCCCACGGTGCCCACCGAGCACGGAAGGCCTCGAGCGTGTCAGCAGATACCGCGTGCTCCCTCTCCAGGGCCATCCGGCAGTGAACGTAGCCGCAGAAGAGGGACAAACAATCGGGTGGGACTCCCCCGTCGATCGCCCGCTGCCTGGACCTGTTAATGGCCAACTTGGCCAGGCCCAGGAGCAGGTTCACGAGGAGGTCCTCCTCCTTCCCGACCCCCTTCCGCATCGGGTGCTCACAGATCAGGAGCGTGGGGCTGAATTGCAAACAAAACATCAATAAAAGGTTTTTCAAATAACTAAAAAGGGAGTGCAGCCTTCAACACCCTAGGTATACATGGTCCACGGACTCCACAAGACTGCAAAAAGGGCACGCGTCCTGAGAGTCCATGAACCTATGCATTCTCCTATTATAGGGGACTGCTGCATGCAACACCCTCCAACCCAGGTCCCCGATAGAAAGGGGGAGGACACCTGGGTAGAGGGCCTCCCATCGGGGGCCTCCGCCGCCGGACGGCAACAAGGCACGCCAGGGCGTGTCCGGGCGACGGACAAGGGCGAGAAAATGGAAGGTGTGCAGCAGCAGTCCATACAAAAAGCCCCTCTTTGCCGTGCCAAAAGGCACGGAGGGCATGTCCCCAAGGCGGCTTATATTGCGGGGCACCAGCACCCGAGGGAGGGTTCGGGGCTTGGGGCCAATGTGGAATTCTGTCCGAACAGGGGAACGTTCAGACGGAAGACCACCGTGCACCTGGGCCACCTAAAGACCCAAAATAACGTCGGGTCCGAGCACGACCGTTCAGGTCTTGGATGGCATCGGCTGCGACCTGGACACTCACAGACGCGTGATGCGCCAACTCCTGCGGGAGCATCCAGCCCAGTCCTCCGCCTCCCAGCCCGTCCCCGATCCTGGTCACACCTGCGGCCACAGCCCTCTTCTCCGCCAACCATTGAAAAGGACGGAGGGGCAGATTCCTGAGCAGCGGCTCTCTGACAATAGCCGCTACTCCTGATGGGAGAGAGTTGCGTCGCGAGGCAACCACTTTCCAGACTTTGATCAGGTCCTGCTAAAAGACGGGCAACGCCTGCAAGGAGCCGAGGCCAACCTGTTCTATAAACAGGAGCTGCACGTCATAATTCAGGCCGTGCACCTGATGGAAGAAATACGTCGTCAGGGCACACCATCTAGGAGGAGGCTCGACGTAAAGGTATCGCTGCAGGGTCTGAAGGCGGAAAGTCGCCACCTGTGTGCGTAGGCACACTAGCGCCTGACCACCCTCCCTAAGCGGGAGACTCAGAACCTCAGCAGCGACCCAGTGCAATCTTTTGTCCCAGAAGAAGTCGACTAACAATCTCTGGATTCTTGTGACAAAGTCTGGGGGAGGGGACGAAGTGACCAGTCGATACCACAACATGGCGGCGATCAGCTGGTTTATGACCAGAACTCGACCCCGGTAAGATAGCACTCGGAGCAGTCCTGTCCAGCGCCGCAGGCGAGCAGTGACTTTCGTCTCCAGTTCCTGCCAGTTCGCCGTCCAGGATTCCTCCGCAGGGCAGAGATGGACCCCCAGGTAGAGGAAGCTGGTCCTGCTCCAGGTGAAAGGCCTGAGCTCCTCGGGTAGGGGATCCATTTGCCACTGACCGACCAGGAATCCAGAACATTTATCCCAGTTGATCCTGGCAGAAGAAGCGGCAGAGTAGACCTCCTGGCACTCGCGCATCCTCCGCAGGTCAGCCGGGTCACTGAACATAAGGAGCACGTCATCGGCGTAAGCCGAAAGGACCACCCCGATGCCCGGCCCGCGCAGAACCAATCCCTACAACCTCCTCCGCAAGAGGCGCAGGAAAGGCTCCACGCAAATAGAATACAACTAGCCAGACAGGGGGCAGCCTTGACATACCCCTCTCCCAAAGCGAAGGGGCGCCGTCAGGGACCCGCTAACCTTCACTAGACACTCTGCGGCGGTGTACAGAAGTCGGATCCGGGCGACAAAATGCGTCCCGAACCCTAAAGCTCGCAGAGTTCCGAGTAAGTATTCGTGATGCACCCTGTCGAACGCCTTCCCCTGATCAAGCGACAGGAGGGCGCTCGACATACCAGCCCTCTGGGAATGGTGGATGATGTCCCGGACCAGATGGATGTTGTCATAAATTGTACGGTCCGGGATGGTGTAGGACTGGTCAGGGTGGATCATGTGGTCCAGCACGGTGCCGAGCCGAGAAGACATGGCTCGGGTGAAGATTTTGTAGTCCGTGCTGAGGAGGGAGACTGGGCGCCAGTTTTTAAGAAGGCGGAGATCCCCCTTCTTCGGCAGCAGAGCAATCACGGCCCTGCGCCACGAAAGGGGCATCTCCCCAGTAGCAATATCTCCCCCAGGACCCCCGCAAAGTCGCTCCCCAAGATGTCCCAGAACGCCCTGAAGAACTCCACGGTCAGCCCGTCTAGTCCCGGGGATTTGCCCCTGGAGAGACCGTCGAGTGCGCCGGTCAGCTCCCCCAGACTTATAGGGGAGTCCAGCTTTCCGGCGCACTCCGGGCCTACCTGCGGCAGGTCCTCCCACAAAACTCTGCAAGCTTCCTCGCTGGACAGATCCGGAGAGAACAGGGCAGTGTAGTAATCTCAGGCGATGGCCCTGATGCCCTCCGGGTCCGAGACAAGGGATCCGTCGTTGGCCATCAGCGTAAAGAGCTGCTGACGGACCCCGTGCCTTTTTTCCAGCGAGTAGAAGAAGGGGGAGCCACGGTCCATCTCCTTAAGGAACCGGATCCGTGACCTCACGAACGTGCCCCGAGACCCGACCAGTTGCAGGTCCCGCAGCGCGCCCTTCTTCTCATTGTACACCGACCGCAGGGCCGGGTCCGCGTCGGGCTAACGGAGACGTGCCTCCAGGTCGAGCACCTCCTTCTCCAACTCCTTGACCCTGGATTTGCGTCTCTTTGTCGACCCCTTCGCGTACTCGACAGAAAACTCGGACGTGAGTCTTGCCCACGTCCCACCATAGCCTCAAGGAGGGGAAGCCTCCACGCTTCCTTCTCCAGCCGGCCCAGAAGCGACGGAACGAGTCCAGGAACCGCTCGTCCTCCAACAACAGGTTATTAAAATGCCAGTACACGGACCCCGTCTGAGCGCAGAATGGAGTGAGCTCCGCCCACACCAGACGGTGGTCCGTGCACGGAACCTGTTGTATAGAAGCCGCCGGAACACAGGACACGTATGCCTTTGAAACATAAAGGCGGTCGAGTCTGGACGCTCCGACTCCAGGTGAGTCAGGATGGAGATTTCGCCAGACGTCCACTAAGTCGAAGGACCTGACCAGGTCCCGCAACTTACTCACACCTCGCGTGCAGTGCGGGGTACCGTGACGGTCCCGGACCCCGATAGTGCAATTGAAATCCCCCCCGAGGACGATGCACTCGCCAGCGTCGATGGAGCCGAGATGAGTGGACACTTCTTCAAAGAAGCTCGCTTGCTGCTGCGTGCCCAGGGGAGCGTACACATTCACAAAGTGAAGCACGGCCCCCCACCAGACGCACAGTCAGGTGCAGCAACCGGCCTGGCACCGGCTCCTTGACCCCCAAGATCTCCGGCTGAAAATGCGGGGCCAACAAGATAGCCACCCCACCCGAATTGGAGGCTAGGTGACTCATGTAGACCCCCCCTCGCCACTCCAGGAGCCACGTGGCTTCGTCTCCCGGAACGGTATGGGTTTCTTGCAGGAAGCACAATGCATACTTCCCGTCCCTGAGGACCGAGAAGTTCTGGAACCTGCGCTGTGTGCCCCTGCTGCCGTGGATGTTGAGGCTGGCTATAGTCGTCTTCATTGTCAAAGGTACATCAAACCTTCACCTTATGTAATTAAAAAGAAGAGGACTTTTTAGTCCTTCCTCTCCTTCAGGAGCCCAGCGAGAAATGTTTGGACCCTCCACCGTGCGTTCCTATCCAACTCAGGAGACTTGAGAGCCTCGCGAGTGGACCAGAACACCAGCGGAAACGAATGCCACCGGTCCAAGGCCAACTGAACCCTGTCTCGGCGACCGCGGTGCCCCCAAAAAGTCCCGGAGTTCCCTTGGGGGGATGAGGGGGGAGTCAGTGGAGGGCACCAGGGGATCCACCGCCTCGCTTGAGAGCGACTCCGCGTAATCCCCAACGCTCACCACCGACACCCCGTCCTCCTCCGGGTCGTCGCCTCCAGCTTCCGACCCCTCCCCCACATTGAGTACGGGGGCTGATTCGGAGCTGCCAGCTGGCTCTATCTGTGCCTCGATCCCACCCCCAGGATCAAGGCCAGAGGAGTCCTCTCTGGTCTCCTCTAAACTTTTTGGGCCAGAGGGCAGCGGCAGTTCTGATGCCCGCTCTCCTCCCGGCACCGGGTCGTCCGGGGAGCTCAGGACAAGCTCCTGACCTAAACATAGGACGCCCGGTGTCAAGGTTTGGGAGGGAGCGGGAAGGCCCTCCTTTTCGCCACCACCCAATGACCCATTAACATCTTTAAAAATTTCAAATCTGCAGTCCCCCAACGAGCCAGAAGGTACCTCGGGGGTATTAAGTGCCCTGGAGTCGGACACCACCACAAGGGAGGTGCCCTCAGTGACCCCCGAGGGGCCCTGTTCAGGGGACTGCAGCAGACTGGTAGGGGGAACAGTGGTAGGGGTAGGGGTTTCGGGTTCCCCCAGAGGGCAGGGCGAGGTTTTACTGGGTGGAGATGCCACCACCTCTTCATCAGGGGAAGGGACGTGCCCAACTTCTTCAGTTTGGGCGTCGCCCACTTCCTCCTCTGAAGCGTGACGTCTCTTCTGGGTCAGGCTGGGGGCTAGGGAGACCTCCATTTCCGAGGCCCCCTCCTCCTTGTCCAGTCCTCCCGGACACTCCACCCTCTGGGTTTTTGATGTTTGATTCCCCGGCTCGGGGTCCCGCGTCTTTTCCCCGCCGGCCCTGGGAGCACGCGCAGGGACGACGCCGGGCCCAGCACTCGGCGCTTTAGCGCCGACGCACCCGGGAGCACACGCGGACACGACGCCGGGGCCGGATGATGTTTTGTCCCCCGAGCCAGTTTTTCCAGGTGTTTGGGGGGTTTGGGGCGTTTCACAGGCCGCCTCCAAATTTCGGGTCTTCCTCCGCACCTTCTTACGGCACGGGGGCTCTCCCCCCGCCTCACCGGCAGCTGCTGCCGGGGTCGCTTCCCCTTGCGGGGAGGGAGATGGATTGGTGGCGGGGGGAGGAGGGGCGGTGCCAGCCGCGGCCGCTTGGGTGGGGCTCGTGGCCTTGGAGGCGGGGCAGTTCTTTCTTACGTGCCCCACCTCCTTACAGGCATGGCACCGCACACCCTCCGCGGTCCAGAAGACCCGATAGGCGGTCCCCTCAAAATTAACTGAGAAGGCCCCCTCAAGGCACTCCTCCCGGGCCAAGCGGACGAAAACTTGGCGCCGGAAGGAGTACACGTGGCGGAGGGCCGAGTCTTTGAGGCCGAGCGGGACTGGCGCAACCCCTGACCTGACCTCCCCCAGCCCATTAAGGTGGGGGAGGAGGAGCTCACATGATATAAAAGGCGGGACATTTGAAATAACAATCTTCTGGGCGGTGGCCTCAAGGGGGTCCACCGCCAGAAAAGTCCCGTCCACTGTGAGCCCCTTCTGCAGGGCGAGTTGCACCGCCCGCTCGGACCTCAAGAAAAAGATGGCCCTCCCATACATCTTTGAGGCCGCGACAATGGCTGAGGGGCCGACAACCCCAGCCATAGCCTTAACGCAGGCCTCAATAGTCATCTCAGGGTGAGCGTAGCATTTTACCCCGAGGGCCCTGGTGAGGAGACGGAATGGCGACAGGGCAGCGGGAGCAGCAGGAGCTGCAGAAGCAACCACCCCCGCATAGGTCTTTTTTGTAGGCCCTGCCACCGGTGACAAAGCCGCCTCCACATTAGCCCTTGAGGGCCGGGTGGGGGCCTGATGATCTTCTTGCAGGGGGAGGCGATGTCTTCAGCAGCCACCGCTGGCCTTACTGGGAAAGGGCTGGGGGGGGCGGGGGGGGTAGCAGAATGGTGGTTTTAACCACACACACACACCCCTCTCTTCCTTCCCCAAACCTTCCTGCAGTCTTCTTTCCTCCCCCTACAAAACATAGTCCTTTATTGCCCCCACCTTACACAAACAATAATGTTGGACACCCACCTAGGATGTTGTTTTTAGACACAGTCCTGGCCTCCTGGCCTTCCTATCCTGTACCAACAGAAACTGTCCTTCTTCTCTCCCTCTCTGTCCTTTTGCTCCACACGGGTAGGTCCAGCAGCAGCAGCAAACACCCTCGAGTGCAGGTCCAGCAGCAGCAGCAAACACCCTCGAGTGCAGGTCCAGCAGCAGCAGCAAACACCCTCGAGTGCAGGTCCAGCAGCAGCAGCAAAACACCCTCGAGTGCAGGTCCAGCAGCAGCAGCAAACACCCTCGAGTGCAGGTCCAGCAGCAGCAGCAAACACCCTCGAGTGCAGGTCCAGCAGCAGCAGCAAACACCCTCGAGTGCAGGTCCAGCAGCAGCAGCAAAACACCCTCGAGTGCAGGTCCAGCAGCAGCAGCAAACACCCTCGAGTGCAGGTCCAGCAGCAGCAGCAAAACACCCTCGAGTGCAGGTCCAGCAGCAGCAGCAAAACACCCTCGAGTGCAGGTCCAGCAGCAGCAGCAAAACACCCTCGAGTGCAGGTCCAGCAGCAGCAGCAAAACACCCTCGAGTGCAGGTCCAGCAGCAGCAGCAAAACACCCTCGAGTGCAGGTCCAGCAGCAGCAGCAAAACACCCTCGAGTGCAGGTCCAGCAGCAGCAGCAGCAAACACCCTCGAGTGCAGGTCCAGCAGCAGCAGCAAACACCCTCGAGTGCAGGTCCAGCAGCAGCAGCAAACACCCTCGAGTGCAGGTCCAGCAGCAGCAGCAAACACCCTCGAGTGCAGGTCCAGCAGCAGCAGCAAAACACCCTCGAGTGCAGGTCCAGCAGCAGCAGCAAAACACCCTCGAGTGCAGGTCCAGCAGCAGCAGCAAACACCCTCGAGTGCAGGTCCAGCAGCAGCAGCAAACACCCTCGAGTGCAGGTCCAGCAGCAGCAGCAAACACCCTCGAGTGCAGGTCCAGCAGCAGCAGCAAAACACCCTCGAGTGCAGGTCCAGCAGCAGCAGCAAACACCCTCGAGTGCAGGTCCAGCAGCAGCAGCAAAACACCCTCGAGTGCAGGTCCAGCAGCAGCAGCAAAACACCCTCGAGTGCAGGTCCAGCAGCAGCAGCAAAACACCCTCGAGTGCAGGTCCAGCAGCAGCAGCAAACACCCTCGAGTGCAGGTCCAGCAGCAGCAGCAAACACCCTCGAGTGCAGGTCCAGCAGCAGCAGCAAACACCCTCGAGTGCAGGTCCAGCAGCAGCAGCAAAACACCCTCGAGTGCAGGTCCAGCAGCAGCAGCAAAACACCCTCGAGTGCAGGTCCAGCAGCAGCAGCAAAACACCCTCGAGTGCAGGTCCAGCAGCAGCAGCAAAACACCCTCGAGTGCAGGTCCAGCAGCAGCAGCAAAACACCCTCGAGTGCAGGTCCAGCAGCAGCAGCAAAACACCCTCGAGTGCAGGTCCAGCAGCAGCAGCAAACACCCTCGAGTGCAGGTCAGCAGCAGCAGCAAACACCCTCGAGTGCAGGTCCAGCAGCAGCAGCAAACACCCTCGAGTGCAGGGTCCAGCAGCAGCAGCAAAACACCCTCGAGTGCAGGTCCAGCAGCAGCAGCAAACACCCTCGAGTGCAGGGTCAGCAGCAGCAGCAAACACCCTCGAGTGCAGGTCAGCAGCAGCAGCAAACACCCTCGAGTGCAGGGCAGCAGCAGCAGCAAAACACCCTCGAGTGCAGGTCCAGCAGCAGCAGCAAAACACCCTCGAGTGCAGGGGCCAGCAGCAGCAGCAAACACCCTCGAGTGCAGGTCAGCAGCAGCAGCAAAACACCCTCGAGTGCAGGGTCAGCAGCAGCAGCAAAACACCCTCGAGTGCAGGGTCCAGCAGCAGCAGCAAACACCCTCGAGTGCAGGGTCAGCAGCAGCAGCAAAACACCCTCGAGTGCAGGTCAGCAGCAGCAGCAAAACACCCTCGAGTGCAGGTAGCAGCAGCAGCAAAACACCCTCGAGTGCAGGTCCAGCAGCAGCAGCAAAACACCCTCGAGTGCAGGTCCAGCAGCAGCAGCAAAACACCCTCGAGTGCAGGTCCAGCAGCAGCAGCAAAACACCCTCGAGTGCAGGTCCAGCAGCAGCAGCAAAACACCCTCGAGTGCAGGTCCAGCAGCAGCAGCAAAACACCCTCGAGTGCAGGTCCAGCAGCAGCAGCAAAACACCCTCGAGTGCAGGTCCAGCAGCAGCAGCAAAACACCCTCGAGTGCAGGTCCAGCAGCAGCAGCAAAACACCCTCGAGTGCAGGTCCAGCAGCAGCAGCAAAACACCCTCGAGTGCAGGTCCAGCAGCAGCAGCAAAACACCCTCGAGTGCAGGTCCAGCAGCAGCAGCAAAACACCCTCGAGTGCAGGTCCAGCAGCAGCAGCAAACACCCTCGAGTGCAGGTCCAGCAGCAGCAGCAAACACCCTCGAGTGCAGGTCCAGCAGCAGCAGCAAACACCCTCGAGTGCAGGTCCAGCAGCAGCAAACACCCTCGAGTGCAGGTCCAGCAGCAGCAGCAGCAAACACCCTCGAGTGCAGGTCCAGCAGCAGCACACAGCAGAAGCAACCCCAAAAGCAGCAGCAGAAACAGTTGAAACACTGAGGAGCAGCAACACCACACACCTTCTCTCCTCAGTATCAGGGAACAAACTGAATCCACAATTGCCTCCACAAGATCGTTAAGAAGATGAACTCTTGATAATCTTTTAAATGAAAACCAAATCAACAAAATTGGGATAAATCAGGCACAGCCCTTAATTCAGGTCAGCTGTAAAACCAAGAACAAAGTTTAAAGGAAACTTACAAACTTTAAATCAAAATGTGATTAAAGGGGTCAACAAAACACCCCAGTCCCCGCGGTGCCCACCGAGCACGGAAGGCCTCGAGAGTGCCAGCAGACACCACGTGCTCCTTCTCCAGGGACATCCGGCAGCGAACGTAGCCACGGAAGAGGGACAAACAATCGGGCGGGACTCCCCCGTCGATCGCCCGCTGCCTGGACCTGTTAATGGCCAACTTGGCCAGGCCCAGGAGCAGGTTCACGAGGAGGTCCTCCTCCTTCCCGACCCCCTTCCGCACCGGGTGCCCATAGATCAGGAGCGTGGGGCTGAAGTGCAAACAAAACATCAATAAAAGGTTTTTCAAATAAGTAAAAAGGGAGTGCAGTCTACAACACCCTACGTATACATGGTCCATGGACTCCACAAGACTGCAAAAAGGGCACGTGTCCTGAGAGTCCGTGAACCTATGCATCCTCTTATTATAAGGGACTGCTGCATGCAACACCCTCCAACCCAGGTCCCCGATAGAAAGGGGGAGGACACCTCCGTAGAGGGCCTCCCATCGGGGGCCTCCGCCGCCGGACGGCAACAAGGCACGCCAGGGCGTGTCCGGTCGACGGACAAGGGCGAGAAAATGGAAGGTGTGCAGCAGCAGTCCGTACAAAAAGTCCCTCTTTGCCGTGCCAAAAGGCACAGAGGGCATGTCCCCGAGGTGGCTCATATTGCGGGGCACCAGCACCCGAGGGAGGGTTCGGGGCTTGGGGCCAATGTGGAATTCTGTCTGAACAGGGGAACGCTCAGACGGAAGACCACCGCACACCTGGGCCACCTCAAGACCCAAAATAACATCGGGTCCGAGCACGACCGTTCTCAGGTCTTGGATGGCATCGGCTGCGACCTGGACACTCACAGAGGCGTGTCGCGCCAACTCCTGCGGGAGCATCCAGCCCAATCCTCCGCCACCCAGCACGTCCCCGATCCTGGTCACCCCTGCGGCCACAGCCCTCCCCTCCGCCAACCACTGAAAAGGACGGAGGGGCGGATTCCTGAGCAGCGGCTCTCTGACGATAGCCGCTACTCCTGACGGGGGAGAGCTGCGTCGCGAGGCGACCACTTTCCAGACTTTGATCAGGTCCTGGTAAAAGACGGGCAACGCCTGCA
Organism: Carcharodon carcharias; assembly: GCF_017639515.1. Classification (NCBI taxonomy): domain Eukaryota; kingdom Metazoa; phylum Chordata; class Chondrichthyes; order Lamniformes; family Lamnidae; genus Carcharodon; species Carcharodon carcharias. The sequence goes on along the minus strand of NC_054486.1, from coordinate 44,910,992 downwards.
AGAAGCCACCGAGGCCCAGCTGTTCTATAAACAGGAGCTGCACGTCATAATTCAGGCCGTGCACCTGACGGAAGAAATACGTCATCAGGGCACACCATCTAGGAGGAGGCTCGACGTAGAGGTATCACTGCAGGGTCTGAAAGCGGAAAGTCGCCACTTGTGTGCGTAGGCACACTAGCGACTGACCACCCTCCCTAAGCGGGAGACTCAGAACCTCGGCAGCGACCCAGTGCAATCTTTTGTCCCAGAAGTCGACTAACAATCTCTGGATTCTTGTGACAAAGTCCGGGGGAGGGGTCAAAGTGACCAGCCGATACCACAACATGGCGGCGATCAGCTGGTTTATGACCAGAACTCGACCTCGGTAAGATAGCACTCGGAGCAGTCCTGTCCAGCGCCGCAGGCGAGCGGTGACTTTCGTCTCCAGTTCCTGCCAGTTTGCCGGCCAGGATTCCTCAGCGGGGCAGAGATGGACCCCCAGGTAGAGGAAGCTGGTCCTGCTCCAGGTGAAAGGCCTGAGCTCCTCGGGTAGGGGATCCATCTGCCACTGACTGACCAGGAGTCCAGAACATTTACCCCAGTTGATCCTGGCAGAAGAAGTGGCAGAGTAGACCCCCTGGCACTCGCGCATCCTCCGCAGGTCAGCCGGGTCACTAAACATAAGGAGCACGTCATCGGCATAAGCTGAAAGGACCACCCCGATGCCCGGCCCGCGCAGAACCAATCCCGACAACCTCCTCCGCAAGAGGCGCAGGAAAGGCTCCACGCAAATAGAATACAACTGGCCAGACAGGGGGCTGCCCTGACGTACCCCTCTCCAAAAGCGAAGGAGCGCCGTCAGGGACCCGTTAAGCTTCACTAGACACTCCGCGGCGGTGTACAGAAGTCGGATCCGGGCGACAAAATGCGTCCCGAACCCGAAAGCTCGCAGAGTTCCGAGTAAGTATTCGTGATCCACCTTGTCGAACGCCTTCTCCTGATCGAGAGACAGGAATGCGCTCGACACACCAGCCCTCTGGGAATGGTGGATGATGTCCCGGACCAGATGGATGTTATCATAAATGGTTCGGTCCGGGACGGTGTAGGACTGGTCAGGGTGGATCATGTGGTCCAGCACGGTGCCGAGCCGAGAAGACATGGCTCAGGCGAAGATTTTGTAGTCCGTGCTGAGGAGGGAGACCGGGCGCCAGTTTTTAAGAAGGCGGAGATCCCCCTTCTTCGGCAGCAGGGCAATCACGGCCCTGCGCCACGAAAGGGGCATCTCCCCCGTAGCAATGCTCTCCCCCAGGACCCCCGCGAAGTCGCTCCCCAAGACGTCCCAGAACGCCCTGAAGAACTCCACGGTCAGCCCGTCTAGTCCCGGGGTTTTGCCCCTAGAAAGACCGTCGAGTGCACCGGTCAGCTCCCCCAGACTTATAGGGGAGTCGAGCTTTCCGGCGCACTCCAGGCCGACCTGCGGCAGGTCCTCCCACAAAACTCTGCAAGCTTCCTCACTGGACGGATCCGGAGAGAACAGGGCAGTGTAGTAATCTCGGGCAATGGCCCTGATGCCCTCCGGATCCGAGACAAGGGATCCGTCGTCGGCCAGCAGCGTAAAGAGCTGCTTACGGACCCCGTGCCTTTTTTCCAGTGAGTAGAAGAAGGGAGAGCCACGGTCCATCTCCTTAAGGAAACAGATCCGCGACCTCACGAACGCGCCCCGAGACCCGACCAGTTGCAGGTCCCGCAGCGCGCCCTTCTTCTCATCGTACACCGACCGCAGGGCCGGGTCTGCGTCGGGCTGACGGAGACGTGCCTCCAGGTCGAGCACCTCCTTCTCCAACTCCTCGACCCTGGATTTGCGTCTCTTTGTCGACCCCTTCGCGTACTCTTGACAGAAAACTCGGACGTGAGTATTGCCCACGTCCCACCATAGCCTCAAGGAGGGGAAGCCTCCCCGCTTCCGTCTCCAGCCGGCCCAGAAGCGACGGAACGAGTCCAGGAACCGCTGGTCTTCCAACAACAGGTTATTAAAATGCCAGTACGCGGACCCCGTCCGAGCGCAGAACGAAATGAGCTCCGCCCACACCAGACGGTGGTCCGTGCACGGAACCTGCTGTATAGAAGCAGCCGGAACGCAGGACACGTACGCCTTCGAAATGTAAAGGCGGTCGAGTCTGGACGCTCCGACTCCAGGTGACACAAAGGTGAACACGCTGGAGTCAGGATGGAGATTTCGCCAGACGTCCACTAAGTCGAAGGACCTGACCAGGTCCCGCAACTTACTCACACCTCGCGTGCAGTGCGGGGTACCGTGACGGTCCCGGACCCCGAGGGTGCAATTGAAATCCCCCCCGAGGACGATGCACTCGCCAGCGTCGATGGAGCCGAGATGAGTGGACACTTCTTCAAAGAAGCTCGCTTGCTGCTGCGTGCCCAGGGGAGCGTACACATTCACAAAATGAAGCACCGCCCCCCCCAGACGCAGTCAGGTGCAGCAACCGGCCTGGCACCGGCTCCTTGACCCCCAAGATCTCCGGCTGAAAATGCGGGGCCAACAAGATAGCCACCCCGCCAGAATTGGAGGCTAGGTGACTCATGTAGACCCCCCCCTCGCCACTCCAGGAGCCACGTGGCTTCGTCTCCCGGAACGGTATGGGTTTCTTGCAGGAAGCACAACGCATAGTTCCCGTCCCTGAGGACCGAGAAGTTCTGGAACCTGCGCTGTGCGGCCCTGCTGCCGCGGATGTTGAGGCTGGCTATAGTGGTCTTCATTGTCAAAGGTACATCAAACCTTCACCTTAAGTCATTAAAAAGAAGAAGAGGACTTTTTAGTCCTTCCTCTCCTTCAGGAGCCCAGCGAGAAACGTTTGGACCCTCCGCCGCGCGTTCCTATCCAACTCAGGAGACTTGAGAGCCTCGCGAGTGGACCAGAACACCAGCGGAAAAGAATGCCACCGGTCCAAGGCCAACTGAACCCTGTCTCGGCGACCGCGATGACTCGCCAAAAAGTCCCGGAGTTCCCTTGGGGGGATGAGGGGGGAGTCGGTGGAGGGCACCAGGGGATCCACCGCCTCGCTTGAGAGCGACTCAGCGTAATCTCCAGCGCTCACCACGGACACCCCGTCCTCCTCCAGGTCGTCGCCTCCAGCTTCCGACCCCTCCCCCGCATTGAGTACGGGGGCTGATTCGGAGCTGCCAGCTGGCCCCACCTGTACCTCGATCCCACCCCCAGGATCAAGGCCAGAGGGGTCCTCTCTGGTCTCCTCTAAAGGTTTTGGGTCAGAGGGCAGCGGCAGTTCTGATGCCCGCTCTCCTCCCAGCACCGGGTCGTCCGGGGAGCTCAGGACAAGCTACTGACCCAAAACTAGGACGCCCGGTGCTAAGGTTTGGGAGGGAGCGGGAAGGCCTTCCTTTTTGCCGCCACCCAATGACCCGTTGACATTTTTTAAATTTTGCAAGTTACAGTCCCCCGATGAGCCAGAAGGTACCTCGGGGGTATTGAGGGTCTCTGAGTCGGGCACCACCTCAAGGGAGGTGCCTTCAGTGACCCCCGAGGGGCCCTGTTCAGGGGACTGCAGCAGGTTGACAGGGGTAACAGTGCTGGAGTCGTTGCAGGTGTTTTGAGTTCCCCCAGAGGACAGGGCGAGATTTTACTTGGCGGAGACGCCACCACCTCTTCATCGGGGGAAGGGACATACCCAACTTCTTCAGTTTGGGCATCACCCACCTCCTCCTCCGAAGCGTGACGTCTCTTCCGGGTCAGGCTGGGGGCTAGGGAGACCTCCATTTCCGAGGCCCCCTCCTCCTTGTCCAGCCCTCCCGGACACTCCACCCTCTGGGTTTTGGGTGTTAGATACCCCGGCTCGGGGTCCCGCGTCCCTTCCCCGCCGGCCCCGGGAGCACGCGCAGGGACGACGCCGGGCCCAGCACTCGGCGCCTTAGCACCCACGGGCCCGGGAGCACACGCGGACACGACGCCGGGGCCGGATGTTGTCTTTTCCCCCGAGCCGGTGCTTGCAGGTGTTTGGGGGTTTTGGGGCGTTTCAGGGGCCGCCTCCAGGTTGCGGGTCTTCCTCTGCGCCTTCTTACGGCGTGGGGGCTCTCCCCCCGCCTCACCGGCAGCCGAGATGGCAGTGGCCGCCGGCGTCGCTTCCCCTTGCGGGGAGGGAGATGGAGTGGTGGCGGGGGGAGGAGGGGCGGTGCCAGCCGTGGCCACTTGGGTGGGGCTCGTAGCCTTGGAGGCGGGGCAGTTCTTCCTCACGTGCCCCGCCTCCTTACAAGCATGGCACCGCACGCCCTCCACGGTCCAGAAGACCCGATAGGCG